>NW_024718183.1:55618-160618 GCF_018991925.1 Homarus americanus
TCCCTTCCCTTCCTTCCCTTCCCTTCCTTCCTTCCTTCCTTCCTTCCTTCCTTCCTTCCTTCCTTCTTCTTCCTTCTCTTCTTCTTCCTTCTTCTTCTTCCTTCCTTCCTTCCTTCCTTCCTTCTTCTTCCTTCTTCTTCTTCTTCTTCTTCTTCTTCTTCTTCTTCTTCTTCTTTCTTCTTCTTCTTCTTCTTCTTCTTCTTCTTCTTCTTCTTCCTTTCCTTCTTCTTCTTCTCTTCTTCTTCTTCTTCTTTCTTCTTCTTCTTCTTCTTCTTCTTCTTCTTCTTCTTCTTCTTCTTCTTCTTCTTCTTTCCTTCTTCTTCTTCTTCTTCTTCTTCTTCTTCTTCTTCTTCTCTTCTCTTCTTCTTCTTCTTCTTCTTCTTCTTCTTCTTCTTCTTCTTCTTCTTCTTCTTCTTCTTCTTTCCCTTCCTTCCTTCCTTCCTTCCTTCCTTCCTTCCTTCCTTCCTTCCTTCCTTCTTCCTTCCTTCTTCTTCCTTCTTCTTCCTTCCTTTCTTCTTCTTCTTCTTCTTCTTCTTCTTCTTCTTCTTCTTCTTCTTCTTTCTTCTTCTTCTTCTTCTTCTTCTTTCTTCTTCTTCTTCTTCTTCTTCTTCTTCTTCTTTCTTCTTCTTCTTCTTCTTCTTCTTTCTTCTTCTTCTTCTTCTTCTTCTTCTTCTTCTTCTTCTTCTTCTTCTTCTTCTTTTCTTCTTCTTCTTCTTCTTCTTCTTCTTCTTCTTCTTCTTCTTCTTTCTTCTTCTCTTCTTTCTTTCTTTCTTTTCTTCTTCTTTCTTCTTCTTCTTCTTCTTCTTCTTCTTCTTCTTCTTCTTCTTCTTCTTCTTTCTTTCTTCTTCTTTCTTTCTTTCTTCTTCTTCTTCTTCTTTCTTCTTCTTCTTCTTCTTCTTCTTCTTCTTCTTCTTCTTCTTTCTTCTTCTTCTTCTTCTTCTTTCTTCTTTCTTCTTCTTCTTCTTCTTCTTTCTTCTTCTTCTTCTTCTTCTTCTTCTTCTTCTTCTTCTTCTTCTTCTTCTTCTTCTTCTTCTTCTTCTTCTTCTTCTTCTTCTTCTTCTTCTTCTTCTTCTTCTTCTTCTTCTTCTAGAATTTAACTAACATACTGCATATGTGTACAGGAACCTCGGACGTTTAACCCAGACTGTGACGTTCGTATAGTGGCAGTTGACTGTGGTTTGAAGTTTAATCAATTGCGGTGTCTTATGAAGCGCAAAGCTAGTGTTACAGTTGTACCTTGGGACCATCCTCTCGACCCAACACAGTATGACGGACTCTTCCTGAGTAATGGACCAGGTGAGTGACAAGTGGATCATCTCATTCAGGTTTGTCTTTATTCTTCAAGTTCTGGTAATTTGGGGTAAATTTAGGTGTTTTTTATATGAAAGATATTCCTAAACATTACTTATAATTTACTGAAAGTTTACAGTACAGTACAATATAATACAGTACCATACAATACAGTACAATGGACAGTACCATGTAGGACAGTAATGGACAGTACAATACTGGACAGTACAGTCCAGTACAATACAATACAGTGGTCCCTTGATTAACGAACACAATTGGTTCCACAGAGTTGGATGTTAACCAAAAATTTCGTTAACTGAATTTATTATTTCAATGAGATATTGGGTAATTGGTTCCAACTCACACAAAAAGTATACATACAAAGTACTGTACTGTATACGTGTAATAGAATTTACAAAACATTAAATACAGTGACAGATTAAGGGGTTGGGGGTCCCTGGTCGACACCTAGCAGTGGGGGGGCCCCCTGCTGACAACTGAAAATAAATCTAGGTAATATCCAAGGTCAATAGATACAATAAAATCTAGTAATAATGACACATTTACAAATGCACTTTTCGTGATTGTTTTCTAGCAAATAAACGTATCGCATTGTCAAATGGAAGTTCTTTTGAAATTGTCTGACTCGGTGCTTCATAGGATCAGATTGAGTCTCTCTCCTTGCGCATCGTGGTCCACAGTCTGTTTTTTTATCAGTTTAATTTTTGTGAAGGAACGCTCCCCGGTAGAATTGGAGACCATTAACACCAGATATATCCTCAAAACCGTTTCTACATTTGGAAATGCTGATTGTAAGCCATCGTTTTCCTTTATAATTCTGTAATAAAACGACTCGTTGGGCTCATCTGCGGCTTTGTTGTAGCTGTAGTAAAATTAATATGGTTGTTTTAAGTAATGTTATTTAATGTTAATAAATGGAACAATAGAAGTAGCTAACGATAATGGTAAAGAAATAGAGAGATCGCATATGTAAGTGCGCATGCGCACACGTGAAAACCTATCATCATTACTTTATATAAGAATATGAAAGCAACACTTATTTACTGTTCATATATATTTTAATTAATGTTTCTGAATTTGTTTTTATTGAATTAATGTACGTGTGTGCAAAATTAACAATACAATTCATTAATAATACGTGGAATATTAGAGGAGACGAGACGGCTGCCGGCATTGTTTATGTTAAAGCTTACGAAACCAGTGACTGATTGGTTCTACATATAAAACTGAAGAAAATAAGACCCTGAGTTTAGCTGTAGTAAAATTAATGTAAAAAATGAATATGGTTGCTTGAAGTACCTGTAATGTTATTTAATGTTAATAAATGGAACAATATAAGTAGCTAACCATTAATGGTAAAAAAAAAAAGTGAGACTGCTCGTATGTAAGTGCGCACATGTGAAAATATATCGTCATTACTCTACATAAGAATATGAAAGCAACACTTATTTACTGCTCATATATATTGAAGGGTTAAATGTTGTACTCTGTATAGACAAGCAGAGAGAGAGAGAGAGAGAGCAGCCGAACTGCCGGATGTAAACAAACCTTAATTTCCCGCGGCTTTTTTTTTTTTTTAAGGGGATTAGCCCACCCGGGCATAGGTCACTGACCCACATTGGGGCCTGAGGGGCAAAAATTTAATACTCCTGTAATAATAATAATAATTCAGATAAGTAAAAAAACTGCCTATCTACCTATTGGACAAACTAAAATCGTTCCGGACCACAGGAGTTTCCGGACCACAGAATGCCGGACTAGAGAGGTACAACCTGTACATGCACACAATTAATACTTAAGAGAAATAGAGAAATACAGTCGCCAAGTTAATGTCCATTCAAATAATGGACTCGACTCCCTCCCCCTCTTCTCACACTACACTGCTGGCTCTTCCCTCTCTGAGAAATTTTTGGGGGAAAACCACTAGATTTTAATGTATAGTAATAAATAATACCTCAAACTAAAGTTAGGATAATATAATTGACATTGCTGGATTCCTTGTAAGACCAGGAATATTTTGAATATATATGTTATATATTTTGCACAAAAGATAACATATTTACTCAGAGTAAACAAAATACTTACATTAGATCTAAAATTTGTATGTCTAATGCAAAATCTGTGATGTTTATATTCAAAATGATCATCAAATTGTAAGAATTCCAGCAATGTAAATTATATTCTGGCCGGATAATTTGTATGAATTTTATGAGCTAAATAAAAAATTATACTTCACCCGCGTATATGAGTAGATGCACCGCGTAAAGTGGGAATTGCGGTTCTGGCAGGGTACCGCGTAAATGTAGAAACGTAGAAATGCGTAAAGTAAAGTGAAACCGCGTAAAGCGAGGGTTCACTGTATAGTGCGGTATAGTACATTCCAGAACAGAATAGTGCAGTACAACACTTCAGTACAGTACAGCACAGCACAGCACAGTACAGTACAGAATAGTACATTATGGTACAGTACAATACTTTTCAGT
Source organism: Homarus americanus (assembly GCF_018991925.1). Taxonomy (NCBI): domain Eukaryota; kingdom Metazoa; phylum Arthropoda; class Malacostraca; order Decapoda; family Nephropidae; genus Homarus; species Homarus americanus. Next base: position 59,413 of record NW_024718183.1, read on the forward strand.
ACTGTGCAGTACAAGTTGTGTAATAAGTTGTACACCACGGACGAGAGATAGTGGAATGTGTGTGTAAGATAATGAATATAATGGTGTTGATGATATTATGCCGGTCCTGTGGGACGTAACTAATATTGCCCTACCATAGGTAGGTGGAAACCTTTGCCATACAGGCACGCATACCAACCCTCCCGGCACATCAGGTGATGTATGGATCGTTACGAAAGTCAGCAGAACCCCCCCCCCGTGTGATAATTTTTTTTTACTGTGTGTACTTCAAGACACATACAGTAGAAGGTGGTATTGGTTGTCTGTGAACACGAGGCTTTAACTCTCATTACCATGTGTGTGATAATCTCATTGCATTCAGTTGTCATTTTCTGCTTTAATTCTGGCTCTCGGTACTGTACATAAGTATTCAGTATTAGGTACTAAAGTACAGTAGTTAGATACTAAATTACATTAGCTGGGTACTAAATTAATTAGTTGGGTACAAAATTAATTAGTTGGGTACTAAATTACATTAGTTGGGTACTAAGTTGCATTAGTTGGGTACTAAATTGCATTAGTTGGGTACTAAATTACATTAGTTGGGTACGAAATTACATTAGTTGGGTACTAAATTACATTAGTTGGGTACTAAATTGCATTAGTTGGGTACTAAATTGCATTAGTTGGGTAATAAATTGCATTAGTTGGGTACTAAATTAGTTAGTTGGGTACGAAATTACATTCATTATGTATTAAATTACTCTTGTTTGGTATTTGAACTGAACTAAACTGCAGTACGGTAATTAAGTACTGAATTACATTTATGTATTAAGGTATTAAATCACTGTAATTAGGTAGTAAATTACAGTATAGATTGTACCTCTCTAGTCCGGCATTCTGTGGTCCGTAAACTCTCGTGGTCCGGAACGATTTTAGTTTGCCCATGGAAAAAATTTATTTGAATCTGGTACTTTTGATGTTTAGCTAAATTTTGCCTTATTTACCCTACTTTTTTGGCGAATTACTACCTGTAATAAAGCAACATCCTAATAAACCAACGAAAATAACACAGATAAAGTTAAATAAAAACTAAAAACAACACAGAAAAGTTCTTATGTTTTACAGCTTTAGCTAGAGTTGAACCTGATGGCTTGGCAACTTCGTCATCCGAGTAAAAACACACACACAACAACATTGGCTGTCTTTATGTTTTCAACTTTACCACCACTGATGGGTAGAATTTTTGTTTTAAGTTCAGAAATATTAATTATAATATATATGAACAGTAAATAAGTGTTGCGTTCATATTCTTATGTAGAGTAATGACGATATGTTTTCATATGTGCGCACTTACATACGCGATCTCAATTTTTTCCTTTGCCATTAATGGTTAGCTACTTCCATTGTTCCATTTATTAACATTAAATAACATTACTTAAAACAACCATATTAATTTTACGACAGCAACAACCAGGGTCTTATTTTCTTCAGTTTTATATGTAGAACCAGTCAGTCACTGGTTTTGTAAACAACAAAAACAACGCTGTCTCGTCTCCTCATGTGTTTTAATATTCTACGTGTTATTAATGAATTGTATTGTTCATTTTGCACACATAAACATTAATTCAATCAAAAAGACATTCAGTAATAAACAATAATGAATCTTTTGTAAACAGAGAATTGACGCCGTTTACACAATTGTACACGTCTGAACGTTGGCGGGCCGCTCAAACCCGTCGAAATTTGAGTTTCCGCCGTCGAAATTTTAAATTGTGCAGTGTTTTTTTTTTGTCCAGATAAAAAACGTCGAATTAAAAACTCGCAAAATTTGAGAACCTACTGTACAACATTTAACCCTTCAATATGTCTTCAAAGAGACCACGAAGCAGTGAAAGTGGTGCTAGTGCTTCCAAGTGTATGCACAAGTCACTATCTATCCAGGAAAAGGGTGAATTTCCATGGTCCGGCACTGGTCAGGTCCCGAGGTTGCCGGACTAGAGAGGTACAACCTGTAGTTAGATTTTTTTCCAATTGTGAACCAAACCCCATTTTTTCTGTATGTTAGGTTTGGTATATGAATATTGAAATCCTTTAACAAGTGGTTTCAAAGACCCTAACCCACTCATATAGCGAGGGTTACCTCTACTAGATTTTTTTTTTTTTTTTTTTTTTTTTTTTTTACATGGATTAGCCCACTCAGGCATAGGGTACTGAGCCACATTGCAGCTGGGGGGGGGGAATATAATAATGATGATGATGATGAAAATAATACAGGCAATAATAATTATTAATGAGATAAATAAAGTATAATAGAAAAAATAATAATGATAGTACTGTAATATAATAATAAGGTAACTATAAATAAATACAAAAATGAAGAAAAATAAACCATCAAGAGTGAGAAACGATATACTCGTACAGTATATAATATTATGTTGTCCTGTCAAAGTAAGAGAAACAATTGAAACCCTGCAATTGTGTGTCAATGAGGAAGAAAGTAGATCAGCAACCTGGGACTTGGTCACAATTTTTGTGATGCCATATGGCAGCAGGGTCTACCATTAAACAAATTATGCTTCAATTATCTTCCCAGGTGGTAGTGCAGGTTGTACCTCTCTAGTCCGGCATTCTGTGGTCCGGAAACTCCCATGGTCCGGAACGATTTTAGTTTGTCCAATAGGTAGATAGGCAGCTTTTTTTTTTTTCTTAATCTGAATTATTATTATTACAGGAGTATTAAATTTTTGCCCCTCAGGCCCCAATGTGGGTCAGTGACCTATGCCCGGGTGGGCTAATCCCCGTAAAAAAACAACAACAAAGCCGCGGGAAATTAAGGTTTGTTTACATCCGGCAGTTCGGCTGCTCTCTCTGCTTGTCTATACAGAGTACAACATTTAACCCTTCAATATATATGAGCAGTAAATAAGTGTTGCTTTCATATTCTTATGTAGAGTCATGACGATATGTTTTCACATGTGCGCGCTTACATACACGCAGTCTCACTTTTTTTTTTACCATTAATGGTTTGCTACTTATATTGTTCCACTTATTAACATTAAATAACATTACAGGTACTTCAAACAACCATATTAATTTTTTTACATTAATTTTACTACAACTACAATCAGGGTCTTATTTTCTTCAGTTTTATATGTAGAACCAATCAGTCACGTATTATTAATAAATTGTATTATTAATTTTGCACACACAAACATTAATTCAATAAAAACAAATTCAGAAACATTAATTAAAATATATATGAACAGTAAATAAGTGTTGCTTTCATATTCTTATGTAAAGTAATGAATAATAATAATAATAATAATAATTAACGGTTTATTGAAAGAGCTTGGCAGCCAGAAGGCTGAAAATATACAGTTACATATTTGGGGAATGGGTTTCGAATTACAAATAATATACAAGTAACATAAGTGATACAAATAAGATATATAATAACTAGATGGGGAAAAGCTCAAACTACAGTTCATTTCAACATAGTGACAGTGCAAGGAGTAGTGTTTACTGGGAGTGAATACACTGGTTTATTACAAGTTATTGATAATTTTTACAATGGTTGGGACTGGGCTGTTCTTATAGCGATCAGTTCGTGCACGTATGGGCTGGATGCGGTTGTGGTGTCGAACAGCAATTCTCGGGCTAGGGATCTCAGGAGGTAGTAGGAGCTGGTGTAGAAGCTTCTTACCAAATTTGCAAATGAGGTCGTGGTGATGGTCAGTGAGAGTCGAAAGGGTCAGTGTGTTGAGCGCTTCTTGATATGTGGAGTAGGAAGGGAAGAGAATAATCTTGCATGCCCTCTTTTGCACTTTTTCTAGGTGTTTACGTTGTGTGGCATTTAGGGAGGAAGACCAGGTGGGGGAGGCATAGGTGAGCTTGGGAAGTATGAATGTTGTGTAAACACTAAGGAGCTCAGGTGCAGGAACTCCGAGGGACTTGAGTTGGCGGAGGAGGTGGAGACGGAAACTGGAGGATTTGACAACTTCACTGACGTGTGGTTTCCAATTTAGTTTGTTGTCTATGGTGACGCCGAGGAGCTTCGTGGAATCTACAACCTGGAGTGTGTTCGGACTTAGAGTAATGGAAGGAGGTGGGACAATGTCGGAGGAGAGGTTGATGTGCATAACCATGGTCTTGGTATGGTTGATGGTGACATGGTTGTTGGTGGCCCAGTTTTGGAGACTGTTCAAAAAATCCTGAAGGGCGATATAGTTGGGAGGAGAATTGTTGACGCTGATCCCAATGGTGGAGTCGTCGACATATTTCCAGCGAGCAGGGGTTTCTCTTAGGGCATCATTGATGAGCATAAGGAAGCAGAGTGGTCCCATCTTGGTGCCTTGGGGGACGCCACAGGTGAGTGACTGAAAGGTGGAGACAGCCCCTCGGAAGCATACAGCTTGGCGTCGGTCACTGAGGAAGTCTGTAAGCCATGGTATAAGACTTCTCCGAAGCCCGAAGTCAATAACTTTGTTGATGATTATATTGTGGTCGACTAGGTCGAATGTTTTAGTGAAATCAATGAAGGCGACAGCTACAGACGTTTTTCGTTTCTCGAGATGGCGGTATATGTAATCAAGAAAGCTGACAAGACAGTGAGTGGTGGAGGAAGTTTTCATGTTGCCAAATTGCTGAGGGTCTATGACTCCTGCAATATCAGCATAAGCCCAGTCGAACACAAAACTTTCACAGATTAGGCTGGGTATTGGGGTGATTGCAATAGGTTGTAGCTGATTTAAGGATTGTGGGCTGGTTGACTTGGGCACTGGTGATACATAAGTGGTCTTCCAGTCAGCTGGGCATCTGGCTTGACTGAGAGAAGCATTGATGATGGAGCACAGGGGTTTAGCAAGCTCCGGGGAGAACTCCTTGAAGAGTTTCATTGGTAAGTCAATGGGGGTGGTAGAGCGTTTTAATTTTAGTTTGTCCAGGCGTTTTGCTACTTCAAATTCTTCTACTAAGTCAGTGGGAAGGGGGGCTGGTAGGTAAGCAGGGAGAGTGGTTGTGTCAAGCCGGGGGAGCGTCTGGCATATAGTAGCGAAATGGTTATTTGTTTGCTCAGCTGCGTCAACATTAGTGAGATGGCTAAGGAAGGGGAGGGGGTGTGTCTTATTGTTTAGTCCACAGAGTTCTTTAAGCTTACCATACCATTGCCTGATGTTGGTCTGCTTCAGGTGTTGTAATTTGGTTGGGTAGTGGGACTTCTTTGCAGTGCGTATTTCGCGGATGACTCGGTTGCGAAGGGACCTGTAGCGGATGTGGTCATTGAGATGAAAGGCTCTGTCTCTGTTGCATAAGTCTTTGGATCCGAGGTGTGATCCAGGGCAAGTCAGCTGGGTGAGATCTGACGGACTTCTCGGGGAAGAAGTGGTGGTGAGCTTCCGTGGTGGTGTTGGTATAATTTATCCATTTGGTTTCCACGTCATCCACGCTAAGTACTTCAGTCCAGGGATGGTGAACTATCCACTGCCCGAAGAGACGATATGTTTTTACGTGTGTGCACTTACTGTACATACGCGATCTCTCTTTTTTCTTTACCATTATCGTTAGCTACTTCTATTGTTCCATTTATTAATATTAAATAACATTACAGTACTTAAAGCAACCATATTAATTTTACTACAGCTACAACCAGGGACTTATTTTCTTCAGTTTTATATATAGAACCAGTCAGTCACTGGTTGTGTAATCAACGAAACAATGCTGTCTCATTTCCTCGTGTTTTAATATTCTACGTATTATTATTGAATTGTGTTGCTCATTTTGCACACACAAACATTAATTCAATCAAAAAGACTTCTAGTAATAAACAATAATGAATCTTTTGTACATAAGAGAAATGTCTTGGATAAAGATGAAAGTTAAAGAATTATTTGGGAGGGACCTGACCTGACTCAATGTCAGGTGGAGGTAGGATGGGGAATCAGTCGTCTCATATTATTGACCTTCTGATGGAATGTCAGGTCACCCTTTCTTGGGTGGGGATTAGTGGGTCTCATGACCTGAAGATGTCTTGAATAAACATGTAAGTTAAAGTAGTTTTAGGGAGATTGTTATAAGTATAAATATAAATGAGTAAAGTTGTATCCCTTCAACATTACATTACATATGGAGCGAGAAAGCAGAAAGGTGTGGGTGATTAGAGAGATGGAGTCAAAGAAGTGTAACAGGCACCAGTGTTGCCAAGCTATAAGCTCCTCAACAGCTGATCTCTTAATTCGTCTCCATGCAGTCACACAGCAAGACCCTCACTGGATGCTTGTGTCAATACTTTCGAGTTAGCCCGACTGCAAACCAAGGCAGACAAGCGCCAACGCTGGAAAGACTCTGCCACTACCCCTCCCGCACTAGATGCAGCATTCCACATGTGCAACGAATTAGGTGACATCCCTAATAACTCGTGTCATAGTTGGATGATCGTCATTCTCGATTCCGAGTGACAGCAAAGTAGTAGTAGTACAGTAGTGTGTGTGTTTTTTGAGCTTCCCAAGCACATAGTAGGATTTGAAGAAGTTGATGAATTTGTTCTGGAGTTAGGTGGTGAGGTGACATGCCAAGACACTTACACAGCACACACATTAACAGCACCACTAAACCATTGTCTTATAACTTTTTACTTTATAATTTCTATTTTACAATTAATTGATACAAGATGCCTCGACAGGGCTACTTTTGCACTTAGACAACTGATCAATGAATAAACCAGGGCATATGGAGACGCATTATACATTAGTGATGTTACGAAGCTTTGAAACTGCAACCACATAAATTATAACAACCTGTACTCAATTGTACCAAGTTAATTACTAAAATTATTGTCGGGTGCAAACTATGGGATGTTTATACTCAAATTATTCGCTATCTTACAAGAATTCCAGCAATGCAAATTATATTCTCCCAAGTCAAGTCAGTGACATTTTATAAGAGAAAATATTAAACCCCTGCTTTTCATAATCCTTGAGTAAGCATTAATCTCCCCTACTGGCTGTGACACCCCACCTCCCCTCCTCCTCCCAGCCAGAGCGAGAAGGGTCCATTGGAGGGTAAAAGTAGCCATGCCAACCCTCTCCCCCAAAGGGTCGCCTCATTGTTTGTCTACTGTACGGATTCAATCCTGATATAATATTGTTTATTTGTTTATCATTAATTTGTAAAGATAAGTTACTGTAATAATCTGTGCTTATTAATACCTGTACCCCCCAAAAAGGTTTGCTTCTGTCAACATTTGAAGTCATCACTTGAACACACACCAACAACACCCACACATCATGCATACACCCTCCAATGACCACCCACCCACAACTCATAGCTCTAATGTTGTCACTGATCTTATGTCTGAACCACAGCCCAATCCAAGCTAGTATACATGTAGCCAATGACACCCCCACTGGTGGTAAACTCAACAGACTTAGAATCAGTCAAGCAAGAACATGAAAGCCAGTTCATAGACTTCATCCATGACTGGTACAAGGACTACAAGCCTGACAACTACCAAAGTTTCCATGACGATCTGATAGATAGGACTTATGTATACTTCACCAACAATGCCTCCACCAAAAAAAGGAGAAAACGTGGTCAGCATAATGGGAACAGGCAACAGCAGTGCTATAATGACCCTGAGCTGAAAAAACTCAGGGCTAGGGTCAGGAGGGTGGGTAAGGGTTACAAACAAATTAGAACACCTCAAATGTTACAATTGTATCAAGCTTCCCTTGCTGCTGTCAGGGAACGTGTAAACGAACTCAGACAAAATGCATGGGAGACATATGTCAACAGCCTGAACCAACACACATCCCTCAGCAAAGCCTGGAAAGACATAAACATAATCAGAGGTAAAAACAGAAGACACGTCTCCCATCCAAACCCTCTGCAAAAGTCGAATGAGCTAATAACAAAGTGGGCTCATGTGTCTAGCTATGACATGTTACCAGCTAGGACTCGGGGACTCCTTGATGCGAAGTCTGTAGAGAGAAGTAATCTTATTAGCTTTATGCTAGGCAAACAGCACGATGAGTGTGATGTTCCATATACTGAGTGGGAGCTTGACGCCGCCCTCGCCAGGGGTAGGTCTACTTCCCCTGGAGAGGACGGAGTCACCTACAACATCATTAGACTACTAAGGCGCGTGCCAGGCAATCCATTGTTGGTATTGTACAACACAAGTCATGCCGAGGGCCAACTACCCACATCATGGACCAGCAGTATTGTTGTACCAATACCGAAACCAGGACAGCCTGATGCTTTTCGTCCCATATCACTAACCAGCTGCCTGTGTAAAACCTTTGAGAGGATGGTTCTTGGCAGACTCTTATAGAATCAGAGAACACATGTCTCCTAACATAAATGGCTTCACCCATGGTAAAGGTGTACATAATTGCATCACCACATTCCTCACTGTGCATGGTGATGAAAGGCACAGATACACCACATTTCTTGACCTAAAAGATGCATTTGATATTGCCAATAGGCAACTGATATTGTACGAACTAGCCAAAATGGATATAGGAGGTAGGCTGTTACACTGGATAAGTGGTTACCTAACCAACAGAAGGGCTGCTGCATTGTTTCAGGGTTACAAAAGTGAAGTTAAAGATATGCAACTTGGTACCCCTCAAGGTGGAGTACTTAGCCCCACTTTGTTCAATGTTCTTATGAATGCATTATTAAATTTAATACCAGACAACCCCAGCAATATCTCAATCAGCTATGCTGATGATATTCTTATACATACTAAAACTCATCGTGAAATGCAAACCACCCTGAACCATGTATATGCAGCCTGTGAGAACCTCGGTCTTATTATCTCCACTGAGAAAACTAAGGTGTTCAACAAACAAGCTGGTAACGGCAAACGTGGCCCCGCCAAGTTCAAGATAGGTAACAACACTATTGACTATGGTTCTTCTTTTAAATATCTTGGTGTTTCCGTCCCTTGTACCCTACCTGCCATACAACAGCTAACCTGCCAATGTACTGACAGACTGAGACCTCTTAGAAGTGTAGCGGGGTACAGCCCGCACTCTGGTGCTAATATTAGAATTGTTAAAACAATGTACCTAGGCTATATAAGATCTTTGATAGATTACCACGCACCAGCCCTGGTCATTCGTGACAGGAAAGGCGTTGACAAGCTTGAGAAAATGCAAAATAAAGCCCTCAGAATTATCCTAGGATGTCCCATGAGCACTAAAGTACTTAATATGAGGAAAGAACTAGGTATACCCAGTGTTAAAGATAGAATAATTGAAGTCAACCTCATGATAGCCCTGAGGCTTCTGCGTGGTGATCCTGATAACATTGTTTCCTTAAAATTGCTAGAATGTATGAACCATGGGACTACGGAGTCTAAATGGATCCAAACTACAGCTACACATATGAGGATGTTTGGACTAGACCACCTGTACAAAGTTGAGACACAACAGTGCTTCTTGCCACCGACGTATCCGCCTAAAAAATTAATTATACAAAGCATTTATCTCCAACACACTGCCAAATTGAGAGCTCTTGAACACATACACACTGTACAGATTGATGATAATATCACACAGACCATCTACACTGATGGATCTCTTAACACCGCCTGTGGGAGGGCTGGAAGTGCTTTTGTTGTGACTCAACCTGACAGTAATATAATTGAGAAAGGAGTTAGAATTAACAACTGGGCATCCACTCTACAAATTGAATTAGTTGCCATACTCACAGCTATTAAATTCATTGAAACCACTGTTACTGACAGTCTCATCATCACTGACTCTCTATCCTCACTACTTGCCCTTGGCACCCTCGACTCAGGTTGTCACGCTCTTGTCTCTGAAGCCAGACACAAATATGCGTGCCTTGTTGACTGGGGTGTCAGGGTCAAACTGTTGTGGATCCCCTCTCACATAGGCCTCATAAAACATGACAGAGTTGATGCCCTCGCCAAACTTGCGTCTAACAAAGACACCGTTGAATACAATTTGGGTCTGTCAAAAAGAACCCTTATAACTGTAATTAGGAAAGAACTTATTGATGAGTTTGACGCAAGTAGACTAGTGCAAACAGGCACTAGTAGATCCATAGGTTACCATGATGAGATGTATCAAGTGAAACCTGTATATGGAGGAAGTAACAAGATCAATAGATTACAAGATGATGTAACTGCTAGATTAAGGTTAGGATATAAGTACCTTTGGCAGTATGTTCCTCAAGCAGATGTAAACAAAACTAAATGTAAAGTGTGTGGCCATACATATGGCCACACACCTGAACAATACGTCCTCGACTGTGTGAAGATAGAACGTTTTAGGGACAGGTCCAAGCATACTGTGTGTGAAATGGCACAACACTTCATCTCTAATGGCAAGATAGCCGACATATTAAGATTGTATCCACTTTTTACCCTAATAACTATATCAAGTTCTCATGTACAGAACCAAATATGCAATGTGCTTGAATACTCTCTCACGCAAATGTGACACAGTGTGAGGCCAGACATACTGCCTCCCACGCCTGTACTCACATTTATGAATGAGTTACCCTTATGCATAGAACTAAACAAATAATGTAAATGAAATACTGTGTAACTTTCAGTGCCATAATATCCTGACAATGGGGGTTAATTATTATGACTCTACTTATTTGCGCTATCACCATAGGACAAAAACCCACACAAAACCAAATCACCACCCACACCCTCCAACCACCACCCACCCACACCCTCCAACGACCACCCACCCACACCTCCAACGACCACCCACCCACCCCACCTCCAAACGACCACCCAACCACCCGCACACCTCCAACGACCACCCACCCCAACACCTCCAACGACCACCCAACCAAGACCCTCCAACCACCCACCTGCACCTAACGACCAACCACCCGCACCCAACCCCAACACCCACCAACGACCACCCACCCACCCGCAACCCTCCAACGACCACCCACCCCACCCACCCCAACCTCCAACGACCACCCACCCACCCACCTCCAACGACCACCCACCCACCAACCTCCAACGACCACCCACCACCCCTCCAACGACCACCCACCCACCACCCTCCAACGACCACCCACCCACCCTCCAACGACCACCCTCCAACGACCCACACCCTCCAACGACCACACACACACCTCCAACGACCACACACACACACACACCCCAACCACCCACACACACAACCCTCCAACGACCACACACACACCCTCCAACGACCACCCACACACACACACACACCTCCAACGACCACCCACACACACACAACACCTCCAACGACCAACACCACACACACCCTCCAACGACCACCCACACACACACAACTCCAACGACCACCCACACACACCTCCAACGACCACCCACAACACCTCTCCAACGACCACCCACACACACACACACACCCTCCAACGACCACCACACACACACACACACCCTCCAACGACCACCACACACACACCCTCCAACGACACCTACACACCCTCCAACGACCACCCACACCCTCCAACGACCACCCACACACACACACACCCTCCAACGACCAACCACACACACACCCTCCAAGACCACCCACCACACACACCCTCCAACGACCACCCACCCACACACACCCTCCAACGACCACCCACCCACACACACCCTCCAACGACCACCCACCCACACACACCCTCCAACGACCACCCACCCACACACACCCTCCAACGACCACCCACACACCCTCCAACGACCACCCACCCACACACACCTCTCCAACGACCACCCACCCACACACACCTCCAACGACCACCCACACTCCTCCAACGATCACCCACACACACAAACATCCCCAACCACCAACCACACACACACACACCCTCCAACGACCACCCACACACACACACATCTCCAACGACCACCCACACACACACACCCTCCAACGACCACCCACACACCCTCCAACGACCAACCCACACACACACACCTCCAACGACCACCAACCAACCCTCCAACGACCACCCACACACACACACCTCCAACGACCACCCACACACACACACCTCCAACGACCACCCACACACACACACAAAACCCCACGACCACCCACACACCCTCCAACGACCACCCACACACACAACACACCCTCCAACGACCACACACACACACACACCCTCCAACGACCACACACACACACACACCTCCAACGACCACCCACACACAAACCCTCCAAACCACCACAACAAACATCCTCCAACGACCACCCACAACAACTCCAACGACAACACACACACACCCTCCAACCACCACACACACACACCCTCCAACGACCACCCACACACACACCCTCCAACGACCACCCACACACACACCTCCAACGACCACCACACACACACACACCCTCCAACGACCACCCACACACACCTCCAACGACCACCACACACACACCCTCCAACGACCACCCACACACACACACACCCTCCAACGACCACCCACACACACACAACCTCCAACGACCACCCACACAACAACCTCCAACCAACACACACACACAACCTCCAACCATCCACACACACCCTCCAACGACCACCCACACACACACACACCTCCAACGACCACCCACACACACACACACACACACCCCTCCAACGACCACCCACACACACACACCCTCCAACGACCACCCACACACACACCTCCAACGACCACCCACACACACCCTCCAACGACCAACCCACACACACACACCCTCCAACGACCACCACACACACCCCAACACACACCTCCACACACACACACACACCTCCAACGACCACACACACACCTCCAACGACCACCCACACACACCCACACCTCCAACGACCACCCACACTCCAACGACCACACACACACCTCCAACACACACCCTCCAACCACACCCTCCAACGACCACCCACCCACACCTCCAACCACAAACTCCAACGACCACCCCACCCACACACCTCCAACGACCACCCACCCAACCACACCACACACCTCCAACGACCACCCACCACACACACCCTCCAACGACCACCCACCCACACACATCCTCAGACCACCCACACACACCCACACACACACAAACACCCAACCCTCCAACGACACACACACCCTCCACACACACACCCAACGACCACACACTCCAACGACCACACACACACCTCCAACGACCACCCACACACACACACACCTCCAACGACCACCCACACACACACACCCAACGACCACCCACACACACACAAACATCCTCCAACAACGACCACCCACACACTCCAACGACCACCCACACACACAACAACCTCCAACGACCACACACACACACAAACACACCCTCCAACGACACACACCCCAACTAACCCACACACACACACAACCTCCAACGACCACCCACACACACACACACACACATCCCCAACGACCCACACACACACCCTCCAAACGACCCACACACACACACACCCTCCAACGACCACACACACACACCCTCCAACGACCACCACACACACACACACACACCCTCCAACGACCACCCACACACACACCCTCCAACGACCACCCACACACACACACCTCCAACGACCACCCACACACACACACACCTCCCACCACCCACACACACACCCTCCAACGACCCACACACACACACACACACACACACACACACCTCCAACGACCACCCACACACACACACCCTCCACACACACACCTCCAACGACCCAACACACCTCCAACGACAAACACACACACACCCAACGACCACACACACCCTCCAACGACCACCCACACACACACACCTCCAACGACCACCCACCACACACAAACACCTCCCACCCACACACACACACACACACCTAACGACCACCCACACACCCCAACACCACCCTCCAACGACCACCCACACACACACACACACCTCCAACGACCACCCACACACACACACCCTCCAACGACCACCCCACACACACACACCCAACGACCACACACACACCCTCCAACGACCACACACACACACCTCCAACGACCACCAACCACACACACCTCTCAAACGACCACCCACACACACACCCTCCAACGACCACCCACACCCACCACCCACACACACACCTTCCAACGACCACCCACACACACACACACCTCCAACGACCACCCACACACAAAACCCTCCAACGACCACCCACACAACACCCCTCCAACGACCCAACCAACCACACACACACACCCTCCAACGACCACCCACACCCTCCAACGACCACCCACACACACACACCACACCCTCCAACACCACCACACCCTCCAACGACCACCCAACACACACACCCCAACGACCATCCACACACACACACACACACGCCCAATGACACACACACACACACCCCCAACGACCACCCACACACACACACCTCCAAACGACCACCCACACACACACACCTCCAACGACCACCCACACACACACAACCTCCAACGACCACCCACACACACACACACCCAACCAACCCCACACACACACACACACCCTCCAACGACCACCCACACACACACACACACACACCCCTCCAACGACCACCCACACACACACACACCTCCAACGACCACCCACACCCTCCAACGACCACCCACACACACACACACACACCTCCAACGACCAACCACACACAACCTCCAACGACCACCCACACACACACCTCCAACCACCACCCACCCACACACACACCTCCAACGACCACCCACCCACACACACACCCTCCAACGACCACCCACCCACACACACCTCCAACGACCACCACCCACCCACACCCTCCAACGACCACCCACACACCCTCCAACGACCACCCACCCACACAACCTCCAACGACCACCACCCACCCACATCCTCCAACGACCACCCACACTCCTCCAACGACCAACCCACACACACACACAACATCCTCCAACGACCAACCACACACACACCCTCCAACGACCACCCACACACATACATCCAACGACCACACACACACCCTCCAACGACCACCCACACACACACACCCCAACCACCCACACACACACACACACACCCCAACGACCACACCCACACACACCCTCCAACGACCACCCACACACACAACCTCCAACGACCACCCACACACACAACAAACATCCCAACGACCACCCACACACACACCCTCCAACGACCACCACACACCACCTCCAACGAACCCACACACACACACACCTCAACGACCACACACCCTCAACGACCCACACACACACACACACCCTCAACGATACCCACACACACACACACCTCAACGACCACCCACACACACAACCACCTCAACGACCACCCACACACACACACCTCCAACGACCACCCACACACACACCCTCCAACGACCACCCACACACACCACCTCCAACGACCACACACACACCTCAACGACCACCCACACACACCACATCCAACGACCACCCACACCACCATCAACGACCACCCCACACACACACCTCCAACGTACCCACACACCACACCTTCACGACCACCCACCACACACACCCCTCAACGACCACCCACACACATCAACGACCACCCCACACACACCCACTCCAACGACCACCCACACCACCCATCAACGACCACCCACACCCTCCAAGACCACCCACACACACCCTCCAACGACCACCCACACACACACACCTCCAACGACCACCCACACACACACCCTCCAACGACCACCCACACACACACACCCTCCAACGACCACCCACACACCTCAATGACCACCCACACCCTCCAACGACCACCCACCCTCCAACGACCACCCACCCACACACACCACTCCAGCGACCACCCACCCACCCTCCAACGACCACCCACACCACACCCTCCAGCGACCACCCACACCACACCCTCCAGCGACCACCCACACACACCTCCAACGACCACCCACACCCTCAACGACCACCCACACACACCCTCAACGACCACCCACCACACCACTCAACGACCACCCACACCCCTCCAGCGACACCACACACCCCTCAACGATACCCACACACACCCTCAACGACCACCCACACACACACACACCACCCTCAGCGACCACCCACACCCTCCAGACCACCCACACGCCTCAACGACCACCCACACACACCCTCCAACGACCATCCACACACACACTCCAACGACCATCCAAACACACACACCTCCAACGACCACCCACACACACACACCTCCAACGACCACCCACACACACACACACCTCCAACGACCACCCACACACACACTCAACGACCACCCACACACACACACACCCTCCAGCGACCACCACACACACCCTCAACGACCACACACACACACCCTCAACGACACCCACACCCTCCAACGACCACCCACACCACTCCAGCGACCACCACACACACCTCCAACGACCACCCACACCTCCAGCAACCACCCACACACACCCTCCAACGACCACCCACACACCTCCAACGACCACCCACACACACCTCCAACGACCACCACACACACACCCTCCAACGACCACCCCACACACACGCCATCAACGACCACCCACACACACACACACCCTCCAACGATACCCCACACACACACACCACTCAACGACCACCCACACACACACCCCTCCAACGACCACCCACACACACACCCTCCAACGACCACCCACACCCCCTCCAACGACCACCCACACACACCCTCCAACGACCCACACCCACACACACACACACCCTCAACGACCAACCACACACACACCTCCAATGACCACCCACCCACACACACCCTCAGCGACCACCCACCCACACACACCCTCCAACGACCACCCACCCACACACACCCTCAGCGACCACCCCACCCACACACCTCCAACGACCACCCACCCACCCACACCTCCAACGACCACCCACACACCCTCAACGACCACCCACCCACACACACACCCTCAACACACCCACCCACCCACATCCTCCAACGACCACCCACACTCCCTCCAACGATCACCCACACACACCCCTCCAACGACCACCCACACACAAACGTCATCAACGACCAACCACCACACACACACACACACACCCTCCAACGACCACCACACACACGCCCTCCAGACCACCCACACACGCCCTCCAGCGATACCCACACACACACACACCCTCAACGACCACCCACACACACACCCCTCCAGCGACACCCACACCTCCAACGACCACCCACACACACACCCTCCAGCGACCACCCACACACACACACAACCACTCCACCACCCACACACCGACCACTCCAGCGACCACCCACACACACAACACACCCTCCAACGACCACACACACCACACCCTCCAACGACCACACACACACACCCTCCAACGACCACCCACACACACCCTCCAACGACACCCACACACACACACACCCTCAACGACCACCCACACACACATCCAACGACCACCCACACACACACACACACTCAACGACCACCCAAACACACACCCTCCAACGACACCCACACACACACCCTCAGCGACCACCCACACACACACACCCTCCAGCGACCACCCACACACACACACCACCTCCAACGACCACCCAACGCACACACGCATCAACGACCACCCACACACACGCCCATCAACGACCACCCACACACACCATCAACGACCACCCACACACACACACACCCTCCACAACGACCACCCACACACACGCACACACCCATCAACGACCACCCACACACACACACCCATCAACGACCACCCACACACACACACACCGCCCTCAACGACCACCCACACACACACCCATCCAACGACCACCCACACACACACACACCCTCCAACGACCACCCACACACACACCCTCAACGACCACCCACCCACACACACACACACACCTCAGCGACCACCCACACCCACTCAACCGACCACCCACACACACACACCTCCAACGACCACCCACACACACCACTCAACGACCACTCACACACACGCCTCCAACGACTACCCACACCCCACACCACTCCAGCGACCACCCACACACACACCCTCCAACGACCACCCACACACCCATCAACGACCACCCACACACACACACCCTCAGCGACCACCCACACCCTCAACGACCACCCCACACACACACCCTCCAACGACCACCCACCACACACACACCCCTCCAACGACCACCCACACACACACACCCTCCAACGACCACCCACACACCTCCAACGACCACCCACACACACACCCTCAACGACCACCCACACACACCTCAACGACCACCCACACACACCCTCCAACGACCACCCCACACACACACCCTCCAACGACCACCCACACACCTCAACGACCACCCACACACACACACACACCTCCAACGACCACCCACACACACACCCTCCAACGACCACCCACACACACACACCCTCCAACGACCACCCACACACACACCCTCAACGACCACCCACACCCTCCAACGACCACCACACACCTCACGACCACCCACGCACTCCAACGACCACCCACACACACACCCTCCAACGACCACCACACACACACCCTCCAACGACCATCCACACACACCCTCTACGACCATCCACACACAACCACTCCACTACCACCCACACACCTCCAACGACCACCCGCCCACCCTCCAGCCGCCACCCACGCCATCCAGCGACCACCCACACACACACCCATCAACCGACCACCCACACACACCCTCCAACGACCACCCACACCCCTCCAACGACCACCCACACACACCCTCAACGACCACCCACACACACACACACACACCCTCCAACGACCACCCACCACCCTCAACGACCACCCACACACCCTCCAACGACCACCCACACACACCTCCAACGACCACCCACACCCTCCAACGACCACCCACACACACACACACACACCCTCCAACGACCACCCACACACACACACATATACCAACGACCCCACCCACACACCACCCCAACGACCACCCACACACACACACACACACCCTCAACGACCACCCACACACGCTCACAACGACCACCCACACACACACACCTCCAACGACCACCCACACCACACACCACCCTCAACGACCACCCTCCAACGACACCCTCCAACGACCACCCACCCTCAACGACCACCCACACACACACCCTCAACGACCCCCCACACCAACACCACCCCCTCAACGACCACCCACACACCTACGATACCTCAACACCACCACACCCTCCAGCCACCCCACACACCTCAACGACCATCCACCCTCTAACGACCATCCACACACACACAACCCTCCGCACCACCCTCCGCGACACCCCCCCACTTCCCACGCGACCACACCCCCACACCCCTCCAGCTGATCGCACCACCCTCAGCGACCACACCCTCCAGCGACCACCCATCAGCGACCCCCCACCCACCCTCCAGCGACCACCCACCCACCTCAGCGACCACACACATCATCAACGACCACCCACACACACCCTCACCACCATCCATACCCTCCAACGACCATCCATACACACCCTCCAACGACCATCACCACACACACTCAACGACCATCAGAACACACCTCCAACGACCATCCACCCCTCAACGACCATGCAACACACACACACACCCTCCAGCCACAACCCACAAACACCATCAACGACCACCACACCCTCCAGCACACCACACCCTCCAGCCACCCGCACACCCTCCAACCACCACCCACACACACCTCCTCACCCTCCAACCACCACCCCTCCAACCACCCATCAACCACCACCCACACACCTCCAACCCACCACCACACCATCAACCACCACCGCACACCCTCCAACCACCACCCACCCCTCCAACCACCACCCGCACACCCATCCAACCCACCCACACACCTCAACCACCACCCACGCACACCCTCAACCACCACCCACACACCTCCACACCTCCAACCACCTCCCGCACACCCTCCAACCACCTCCCCACACACCTCCAACCACCTCCCACGCCACTCAACCCACCTCCCATCACCCTCAACCACCTCCCACGCACACCCTCACCACCTCCCACGCACCCTCCAACCACCTCCCGCACCCTCCAACCACCACCGCACCCTCAACGACCACACCTCCTCCAACGACCACCCACATCATGACCACCACACCCCTCAACGACCATCCACACACTCCCTCCAACGACCACCACACCTCCAACGACCACCACACACTCCCTCCAACGACCACCACACTCCTCAACGACCACCACCACACACCCTCCAACGACCACCCACACCTCAACGACCACCGCCCTCCAACGACCACACACACCTCCAACGACCACCCACACACACCTCTCCCAACACCACCCACACACACACCCTCCAACGACCACCACACACACACCCTCCAACGACCACCCAACCTCCAACGACCACACCCACAACGACCACCCTCAACGACCACCCACCACACACCTCAACGACCACCCACACCTCAACGACCACCCACACACACACCAACGACCACACACACACACACACACACACACACACACACTCTTTCAACGACCACCCACCTGAACACACTCAGTAAGAATTAAGACTGCAGGCATCAGAGGTGAACGATCTTCATTGCAATCGTGTGTGTGACTACATAATAGCGGAGTTAAATATCGCTATTGAGGAGGCAACAGTCATTTCCCTCCATCTCTTTTTATCCCACACCTTTTGTGCTTTCTCACTCCATGTTTAAAATTTTATGTAACAAAATGTTGAAGGATACAACCCTCATTTATACTTTTATCTGTACTTTACAATATCTCTAAAAATACTTTAGGTTTCGTGTTTATTCAAGACATCTTCAGGTCATGACACCCACTAATATCCCACCTAAGAAAGGGTAACCTGACATTCCATCAGAGAAGTAATATGAGACCGCTAATCCCCACCTACCTCCACCTGACATTACATCAGGTCAGGTCAGTTACACGAGACCCACTAATCCCTCACAGCTCCATGGGAGTAAAAAATAAGTCTTTGCTGGAACACACAGCTTCATTCACGCCCATATCTTTTTATTTTAAATATATTTATTTAAACAAACTTTTAAATAAACTTTTCTGGATTTTTATAGTAAAGAAATGGAGTTTCTAACTTAATTAGAACTGTATTTACGAATTCCAGTAGTTTACAGTCAAGGAAAACATCCTCAGCACCCATAAATTTCTGGGAAGTGGGCTAGTGTCTGTCTGAGCAAGATGTCTAGTTTAGACACTCAAACTTTTCCCAGTAACAAGAAAAGTTTCCGGGGATAAAGAATTTTTCTGGGTTTGAGAGTCGTCTTGTTACCTGGAACATAAGAACATAAGAATGTAGGAAACTGCAGCGGGCCTATTGACCCATACTGGGCAGTCCCGTTTACACCCAACCCCTATTGCTCATATAAGCATCCAACCTATGTTTGAAGCTATTCAGCATATTCGAGTTAATGATGATATTTGTAACTTATTTCCCATTATTCCAAACCAGTGTTTACCTATTTCACGCCTAAATTTAAATTTGTCTAATTTAAAACCATCTGAGATTCGCCCTGGTTGGATAGTTTAATTCTTTGTAATGTCCCTTTGTTTAGCCCTGACTTCCACTTATACACCTCTATCAGGCACGCCCCTCGCCTCGCTCTGGAGTGCAAATTAAAATTGCTTTAGCCTGTCTCTATACTCAAGGTTCCTAATGCGCGATTAGTCTTGTCATTCTCCTCTAATTCTTTCCAATGATTCTATATCCATTCTGTATACGGTGACCAGAACTGAACTCGTAATCCAGGTGTGGTCTCACAAGAGCAAGATACAGTTTTAGGATGACCTCGCTAGTCTTGTAATCTAACTCCTTTGTATGAACCCAAGTACTTTATTAGCCTTGTTACGAGCAAAAACACATTGTTTTCTTGGCTTAAGGTTCCTACTTATCATTACTCCTAAATCTCTCTCAGTTAGTTCTCTATGGCATCGTTGTTCATCTGGTATCTGGTTTCCCTGTTTACATCTCCTATACTGAGTACTTTACATTTGTCCACGTTGAATTTCATCTGCCATTTTTCAGACCATTCAAAATTTGTTTAGATCTTCCTGTAGTTTTGCAGTCCTCGTCAGATTTATTTCACGTCCTATTTTAGTGTCATCAGCAATTTACTTATGTTGCTGTCTATGCCGATATCTATGTCATTTACATAATAAATAATAATGGTCAAGTACTGAGCCTTGGGAACTCCCTTGTGACATTTCTCCAATGGGACTTAGTGGGTAATGCTCTCGCTGTTTCCTGGCCTTTAACCACGCCCTAATCCATTTAAGGATGTTACCTTTGATGCCATGAGCTTCTACCTTTCTAATTAGTCTTTCGTGGGGGACTCTGTCGAAGGCTTTGCTAAAGTCGAGATATACCACATCATAATTGTACCCCTCGTCCACCGATTCGAAAACTGATGAAAAGAATGTTATAGATTAGTTAGACAAGAACATCCGCTTGTGAAGCCCTGGAAGTACTCTGCTCCAATTGTTCCAGCTAATGGGGATATCACGTTATTAAACAAATTCAAATGAATATGTAAAGGAATTATTAAGACTATATGCATGAAGAAAATTGTTGCAAACTTGCAATAAACATAAATGTTTGATTTTGGGAACTGTGTATTTTAACTATTAGGTGTTCACGAAATGAGTAACAATGTGAGAAATTAATTTAAATACAGTAAAAACTTCCTGGGTAGGTGTTTCCCTGGACCCCCCAGCTCAGAAATATATTTTTATTATTTTTTTTTTTTTTCAAGACCCAATCACATCCCTGTTGACCTCTATACAGTACTTCACTTATGTGTAATAGATCCCTGTGATGCTCTGATTATACTACTTTAACATAGTGTACTCCAGACTAGACAGCAATGCTTATTAGATTCATAACAGACATATATAATCCTATAACTAAACTTAAATACAGTGATCCCTCGGTTAACGAGCACCTCGGTTAACAAAATTTTGGTTAACGATGTACCTTCCATAAGATTCTTAACTTCGGTTAACGAGCATTCCCTCGATTAACAAATTCCTCACGAGCGCCCCTCAACATGTTTTCGCTTGCACACTAGCTGTCCTATTCGTCCGCCAATACAGTAAGCGGTTCTAGGGCTTAAATTCCTTACTATTTTAGTAAATATCAAGAAGTTTGTCCTATTCAATAATTTTAAAAGTCTTATACAGTATTAAAATTTTTAGTCATTTTAACAATTATTTAACATGATTTAAGTACAGGTTGTACCTCCCTAGTCCGGCAACCTCGGGACCTGACAGGTGTCGGACCATGGAAATTTCCGGACCATGGAAATTCACCCTTTTCCTGGACAGATAGTGACTTGCACTTACGTTAGCACCACTTGTCGTACAGTAGCTTCTCAAATTTTGCGAGTTTTTAATTCAACGTTTTTTATTTGGACACACAAAAAAAAACACTACATAATTTAAAATTTTGACGGCGGAAACTCGAATTTTGACGGGTTTGAGCAGCCCGCCAACGTTCAAACGTGCACAATCGTATAAACAGCGTCATTTCTCTTATGTACAAAAGATTCATTTGTTTATTACTGAATGTCTTTTTTATTCAATTAATGTTTATGTGTGCAAAACGAGCAATACAATTAATTAATAATACGTAGAATGTTAAAACACACGAGGAAATGAGACCGCATTGTTTTCGTTGATTACAAAACCAGTGACTGAGTGGTTTTACATATAAAATAAGAAAATAAGACCCTGGTCGTAGCTGCAGTAAAATTAATGTAAAAAATTAATATGGTTGTTTTAAGTAATGTTATTTAATGTTAATAAATAGAACAATAAAAGTAGCAAATCATTAATGTTAAAGAAAAAAAGTGAGACTGCGCGTATGTAAGTGCACACATGTGAAAAAATATCGTCATTACTCTACATAAGAATATGAAAGCAACACTTATTTACTGTTCATATATGTTTTAATTAATGTTTCTGATTTTTTTTATTGAATTAATGTTTGTGTGCAAAATGAACAATACAATTCATTAATAATTCGTGGAATATCAAAACACACGAGGAGATGAGACGGCTGCCGGCATTGTTTTCGTTAATGTTTACAAAACCAGCGACTGATTGGTTCTACATATAAAACAAGAAAAATAAGACCCTGGTTGTAGCTGTAGTAAAATTAATGTAAAAATTAATATGGTTGTTTGAAGTAATGTTATTTAATGTTAATAAATGGAACAATATAAGTAGCTAATCATTAATGGTAAAGGAAAAAAGTGAGACTGCGCATATGTAAGTGAGCACATGTGAAAACATTTTGTCATTACTCTACATAAGAATATGAAAGCAACACTTATTTACTGCTCATATATATATATATATATATATATATATATATATATATATATATATATATATATATATATATATATATATATATATATATATATATATATATATATATATATATATATATATATATATATATATATATATATATATATATATATATATATATATATATATATATATATATATTAAAGGGTTAATGTTGTACTCTGTATAGACAAAACAGAGAGAGAGAGTCGAACTGCCGATGTAAACAAACCTTAATTTATCGTGGCTTTTGTTGTTGTTTTTTACGGGAGTCAGCTCCCGCCCGGGCACAGGTCATTGACCCACATCGGGCCTGAGGGGCTAAGGTGTACATTCTAAAATAATAATAATTAGTGAAGTAAAAACAAAAAAACAAAGTTTTTCTACCTATTGGGCAACTAAAAATCGCTCCGGATCACGGAAGCTCGGACCACAGAATGCCGGACTATAGAGGCACAACCTGTACAGGAAACTAGTTTTTAAAGGCAAACAGCCTGTCACCAATTCACATACAAGCGGGCCAGCCCTGTGCCTTTTTCAGTGGAGGTAACATCTTGCTTCAGACTCTTTTCAACATAAACGCTTTTTATCTGTATTTCCAGTCATATTATTGGTCATTTTGAAATATATTTTACATATTGATAATACAGTCAACCCTCACTTTACGCGGTCCCACATTCCGCGTTTCCACGTTTACGCGGTGCCCTGCCAGAACCCAGGATGCTCACATTCCGCGGTGGGTGTACCCCTTTACACGGTGAAGTATAATTTTTTTTAATTTAGCTCATAAAATTCATACAAATTACCCGGCCAGAATATAATTTACATTGCTGGAATTCTTACAATTTGGTGATCATTTTGAATATAAACATCATATATTTTGCATTAGACATAAAATTTTTAGATAAAATGTTTAATCTGAGTAAGTATGTTATCTTTTGTGCAAAATATATGACGTTTATATTCAAAATATTCCTGGTCATACAAGGAATCCAGCAATGTCAATTATATTATCCTAACTTTAATCTGAGGTATTATTTAATACAAAATGTTAAAATCTAAATTTTTCACCCAACATCTCTTGAAGGGAGGATTGGTGGGGGGTGGGGGGGAGGGTTGGGACTGACCGCGCGGTTGGAAGAAGAGGGGGGAAGGCAAGGTGGGGTACTTTGATTGACAGATAGTGTCGTGAAGAATATTTTTTTTTTTTATTAACTGAAGATATTTGTTTTAGCTCATAAAATTCATACAAATTACCCGGCCAGAATATAATTTACATTGCTGGAATTCTTACAATTTGGTGATCATTTTGAATATAAACATCATATATTTTGCATTAGACATAAAATTTTTAGATAAAATGTTTAATCTGAGTATGTTATCTTTTGTGAAAAATATATGACATTTATATTCAAAATATTCCTGGTCTTACAAGGAATCCAGCAATGTCAATTATATTATCCTAACTTTAGTTTGAGGTATTATTTATTACTATACCTGGTTTTCCCCCCAAAATTTCTCAAGAGAGGGAAGAGCCAGCAGTGTAGTGTGAGAGGGGGAGGGAGTCGTGTCCATTATTTGAATGGACATTAACTTGGCGACTGTATTTCTCTATTTCTCTTAAGTATTAATTGTGTGCATGTACCATCATAAAATTACGATGTTATTTTTACTACAACATAGTTATGTGTCGTCAAAAAGTGGAGTTTGGGGATCGGCCTGGACTCCATTTCAATTAATCCCATATGTTATGTTATTCACTTTACGCATTTCTCGCTTTCCGCGGTACCCTCCGGGTTACATTAACCGCGTAAAGTGAGGGTTAACTGTATATATATATATTGAGGAGGCATTATCCCAGTCAATGCAATGCTTGTTATCCCTCAAATGAACAAACAGAGCATTGGATTCCTGGCCTGTCCTAACACTGTATTTGTGTTGTTTAATTCTAGTTGCAAGATCTTTACCTGTCTGGCCTAAGTAAAACATATTACATTCCTTGCAAGGAACTTTATAAATGCAACCAATTGTGTTGTTGGGGGAGTTCTTAATTAACATTTGTTTAACAGTGCATGAGTTTTTAAATGCCACATTGACGTTCCAGGTTTTTAGTTGTGAAGGAATGTGTGAGAAATATATATATATATATATATATATATATATATATATATATATATATATATATATATATATATATATATATATATATATATATATATATATATATATATATATATATATATATATATATATATATATATATATATGGAAAAATTTAGTGCTAAATTTTGAGAAGTTTGTCTAATGTTCTATATACTGTATATCAGTACAAAGTTTTTCTGAATAATTATGAAATTCATACCTCGTGATTCTGCTTCTCAGGTAACCCACAGATGTGTAGTGCAACTGTTGAACATCTTCGGTCAGTCATGGCCTCAAGCAATACTAAACCAATATTTGGTATCTGCCTTGGCCATCAGCTGCTCTCTGTGGCTGCAGGGTGTTCCAGTTACAAAATGAAGTAAGTAATTTTGTGAGTGACTCCTGGTCGTATAAACCGATGGTTGAGGAACCTCTGATTATACGACAGATTTTGGATGTTCTTAATCAGTATTTATTGTGTTTGCTCTGGAAAATGTACCATTTCTCTCCCGTCATATTTGTTTATGAAATATAATTTCCATGGAATTTGGTTGTCGTTATTTCCCATATTTATTTATGGGAGTTATGGTTTCAGTGCTATTTTGATATATTGGGTGGGAGAAGCATTACTTTTATTTATATATTGTTTTAAAGTATACAATGGAGTCGCAATAATTCAAAGGTTAGGTACCAGAAGATGCCATGAATTATGGTTTGATTTAAATGGAAAAAAATTGTTAGGTTCCGGAGGCCCAAAAATGCCCATAAACTGTTCCAAACTTGGGAATTTGATATTATGTGTTAGGCAAAATGGCATTGGGTAAGCTTAACTTCTTATAGGAAAACTGGGGTTGCTGGATCGTGGCTGTGTATGGACTCTTATGACTACTGGGCGGGCGGGCGGGTCGTGTTGCGTCTCTGTAACAAAGCGTGTTCGGCATTCGGGCCTTCGATGTAGAGCGGCAGAAATTGGACAGTGATTACATAAGTTCGTTAAGATCGTCTTAGTGAGGTGAAAGTGTAAATCGATGTCGGACTTTTCATGCTAGACACGATTGTATTTTTGAAAACTCAATTTCCACCGAGTTGGAGGTACAGCCAGGGTCACAGGCCTATAACCACACAATCACTGCCACATGACAAAGCTTTTATTTTATTTTATTTTTTAGGGTGTTGTGGTCATGGCTGTGATAAAGGCCAACCAGGGAGTGTAGTACTGTGCCTTCAGTTAAATCAGTTCATAGTTGTCATCAGTGAATGCAGAAGAGACTAAAATAACTTAAAGTGAATACATATTGGCAATCGAGCTGGTAAGGACAACTGCCAGCCTATTCGTGTCATAGGTGCCACAGAGACTTTAAATTTTATTTTGTTTGTGTGCTTTCTCAAGGACTGAATCTGTGTTTATAATACACCACTCACAGGGAGATACAGTGTACACAGTGATAGTTCAGAGTGTCATCAGTGACCGCGGAAGTTGTAAATAACTTAAAGTGAGCGCTCACTAGCAAGCAAGCTGGAAAGGCACCGTGCCAGCTGAAACCAAGTCATGTCATAGGTGCCACAGAGACTTTAAATTTTATGTTGATTGTGTGCTTTCTCAAGGACTGAAACTGTGCCTACATTACACCATTGACAGGGAGATACAGTGTACGCAGTCGCAGACGACAACTCCATAGGCAACAGAGAGTAGCTAAGTACTTTTTCTCTCTTTATTTTCTTTGAAATAGGTGTAGATTTATACACAGTCTGCACCCCCCCCCCCACAACAACAACAACCATGAGTTTGATATGTGATTACTGCAGGGAGACGTCGGATATGGAGGATGCAGGCCTAACTAATGCAGCGTTTAGGAGGTTACTAACTGCCGTAAAGCTTGATGGCTGTTGCTGGTATTGCCCTGGCTGCATAGTCAAGGTGAATGAAGCGATTGCAATCCATAAGGGAACGAGTTCTCTAGGGACGAAAATAGATGAAGCAGGAGCCCTGCTGGTTGACAAACTGGAGCAAGTTGGGAAAGAGATCCTTGCTAAGACTGAGGAAGTAGCTAATAGAATGGAGGTGGTTGCTAAGAGGAGTTATGCTGACGTATTAGGAGGGCCACGGGGGGGGGCGGAGAGTAATGCAGAATCAGTACAGGTTCTACAGCAGATTGGGACTCTGAAAAAGTGTGTCGAAGAAATGAAAATTAACGCACCTACTGTTAGGGGAGAGGAGGAACACCAGGAACGGCTCCAGCGCAGGAACAATGTAATAGTTTTTGGAGTCCCAGAGAGCCAGGCAGAGGGAACTGTGAGTAAGGAAACACACGACAAGGTGCTGTTTCAAAATATTTGCACAGAGGTTCTGAAGATTCCAGCAACCCCTCAGGATGTGAGGAGACTGGGACAAAAGCAGGGGGCTAAGCCTCGCCCCCTCAGGATCACACTAGGGAGTGAGGAGGAGAAATGGCAAGTTATCCGGCAGGCAAAAAACTTAGCAAGGAGCGAGGCATTTCGGGATGTATTTATTCACCCAGACCGCACGGTAATGCAGAGGGAACAGCACAAGAAGCTCCTGCTGGACTTGAAGCAGAAGAGGGAGGAGTCGAGGAGGAACGGGGACAGGTGCACATGGGTTATACTCAGGGGGAGGGTAGTGGAAACAAGTGTGCCGACACAGGGCCAGGGGGCAGCAGTGCACCCTCCACCCACTCAACCCCCCACCCGGGAGGCGGCACCAGCTCAGCCTACCGGACAGGAGGGAACGAGCGCCGTGTAAACAATGACATTTTTAACCACACCCTGCAAAATACAGTGTACTTAGCAAATGCTGCAGCTTCTGAGAATGTGGGTGGAGCGGGTTTATTACTAAGAGCAGAGACGTTACCGAGAACAAATTCTGGCTTGAATGTCATGTACACTAATACTGACACGTTCCTTGATAAGAGGGAGGAGTTTGAAACACTACTAAGAGTACACCAACCAGATATTGTAGGAGTTGTAGAACTGTTGTACAAGAACAGGAGAATCGACCCAGAGGAATGTGAGTTCAGTATTGCTGGATATGACTCATTTACGAACCTAACTCAAGAATCCTGCAGGAGGGGTGTGGTTATCTACGCTAGGCAAGACCTTAGAGCCAGCCAGGCGAGGGTACAGGGAGAGGATGTTTTTGAAGAGTCCAAGTGGTGTAAAATTAAATTAAAGGGAGGGGACTTACTTATCGTCGGGTGTATCTACAGATCCCCGAACTGTGGCCCACTAAATCAAAGGAACTTAAGAACCTTAATAAACAATGCGGCGATGCTCAACCCCAGCCACCTCCTTATCATGGGGGACTTTAACTATGGCGACATCGACTGGAGAAACGAGTCAACCCCGAATTACTTGAATAATCCTGCTACTCTTTTTGTAGAAACTCTGAGAGATAATTTTCTGTTCCAACATGTGAGAGACCCGACACATTACAGAGGGGAGCAAACACCCAAGCCACTTGACCTCATCATAACAAACGAGGAGGGTATGGTGGCCAAACTGGAACACCTTGCCCCAGTTGGCACCAGTCACCATACAGTGTTGTCATTCAGATTTAACTGTTACCTAGTTCAAGATAAGGCCAGGCCAAGGTGCAAATATTACAAGGGAAATTACAATGGGATGAGGGAAGAGATGAGGGGTATCAACTGGCCTGACTTATTAAGGTACAAGAACGCAGACACTACGCTGAATATCATAACTAGTAAAATGACCCATTTGATCGATAAATATATACCCAAGACCAAACCCAGTGCTTCTAGGAATACGAGGGGATCCCTACACATGAACCATGCGGCGGTCGACAAAATTAAGAAGAAAACCCAGAAATTCAAGACGTGGGTTGGGTCAAACGATGAGCAAGACAGGAGGATGTATGCAAGAGCCAGAAACCAAGCAAAGATAGAGTGTAGGAGGGCTGAAAAGGAGTTCCAAAGGCTGGTTGCACGCGAGGTCAAGTCAAACCCAAAGGCGTTTTACCGCTATGCAAAGTCGAAATTGAAAACGCGAGTAGGAGTATCAGACCTGAGGCTTGAAGATGGTAGTTACGCAGATTCTGACCAGGATAAAGCTGAGGCATTGAACAGCTTCTTTTCCTCAGTGTTCACAAGAGAGGATGCAACTAACCTTCCTGCGTTTGAGGACAGACGGTTCGACACAGCACTGACCCACATTGTGTTCACAGAAGAGGGTATTAGAAATAAACTGTCCAGGCTAAAGGTCCATAAGAGTCCTGGACCTGACATGGTGCATCCTAGAGTGCTAAGGGAGCTGTGCAACGAGCTTGCAGAGCCCCTGAAGATTCTGTTTTGTAAATGCCTGGATGAACAAATGGTCCCCAGTGAATGGAAAGTGGCTTATGTGAGTCCTATCTTCAAGAAGGGCGATAGTCACTCCACGAACAACTATAGACCGGTGAGCCTGACCAGCATAATATGTAAAGTACTTGAGAGTATTATCAGAGATGCAGCGATGGAACATCTACTACGAAACAACCTTATAAAAGATTGCCAACACGGTTTTATGCCGGGGCGCTCTTGCTTGACACAATTGCTCAAGGTATTGGATATTTGGACCCATATTCTAGAACGTGGTGGTAATATCGACAATATTTACCTAGATTTTGCCAAGGCTTTCGACAGTGTACCCCACGAAAGGCTGAAAATCAAACTGGAAGGGTACGGAATTCGGGGAAATGTCCTAGCGTGGATAGAAGACTTTCTACATGACCGCAAGCAATGTGTGGTGATTAATGGCACAAAATCGTCATCTGTACCTGTAACAAGTGGGGTACCGCAGGGTAGTGTATTGGGCCCGCTGTTGTTTGTTTGTTTCATAAATGATATGCCTGACGTTGTACACTCCTCCATACAAATGTTTGCCGATGACGCCAAGTTATTTCGGGAAATTAAGAACCAAGCGGACTGTGAAGAGCTGCAGAAGGACCTCTGTGGGCTCCAGGAATGGTCGAAGGAATGGCTGCTGAGATTCAATGTCACGAAGTGTAAGAGGATGCACCTGGGGCGTACCAACGGTAAGGAGGCGTACCATATGTCCCAACGGGATGAAGAAAATGTACTAGTTGAGACTGTGTGTGAGAAGGACCTAGGTGTGTATGTTGACAATGAGCTGAAGTTCTCGGGCCATTGTGAGAAGAAAGTAAATCAGGCAAATAAATTATTGGGTCTTATAAGAAGGTCGTTCAGATATCTAGACGGTCCGTCCCTCGTGACGATCTTCAGGAGTGAAGTGCTTCCCCATCTGGAGTACTGTCACCCCATCTGGTCCCCGAGATATGCTAGGGACTGTCAGTTGGTTGAAAATGTTCAAAGGAGGGCCACCAAACTGGTGCCTGCACTTCGGCATCTCAGCTACCCTGAGAGATTGGAGCGCCTGAACTTGCCTAGCTTATACTACAGACGGGCAAGGGGGGACCTAGTTGAGGTTTATAAGCATCTCAGGGGGCACTACTCAGTTGAGTGTCCTTACTTGGAGCTGGCGGACGCTCGCCCCACAAGGGGTCACAGCTCAAGATTGAAGAAGCCGCAAGTCCAGAAAACCGTGAGGGCAAACTTTTTCGGAGTGAGGGTTGTAAACTCTTGGAACAATCTACCAGAGAGTGTTGTGACGGCACCGAGTGTGAGCTCTTTCAAGAGAAGATTTGACCAACATTGGAGCGGGTTCAGGTACATTCAGGAGCCGGTGCATGCCCAGTATTTGCCAACAGTGCGTGACAGAGATGTGACCGATCGCCCGGGCGGCTAGCGAGCCGACCTTTTGGTGAAGAATATAAAGGAAAAGAGACGTGACCGATCGCCCAAGCGGCTAACAAGCCGATCAGTGGCGAAGAGGATAAAAAAAAAAAAAAAAAAAATGAATTGCATTCCTTTTCAACATATATGTATATGATAGTAATAGAACTAACATACCATAAAAATTTAAAAATGTTAATGATAAGCATTATAAAATCATATTACTGTACTCACCGATCCATGGTTATAAGATTGTAGCGTGACGATGATATTGAAGATGTTGCGAAGCGTTCTGATGACGATGATTGATGAAGAGGACTTCGATGATGATGGAACTGGAATGATTTTTATTTCTTAAGCCGATGGATCATCAGGATCATCGGCTTCAGTCTCCAGATGGGCAGATGATGATGGTTGGGGTTCATAGAGTTCTGGTTTGGCAGATGATGTTGATGGTTGGGGTGACTGCGGCGTTGAGAAGTATGTTATTTTCTGTTTGCTTTTTCTATGCAAATCTTTCAAAATTTCTTTGTTTGGTACATAAATAGTATCGATGGCCCTTTTGAACTTCAAACTTCTCTTCATTAGTGTATCTTTGTTGAAACATGTCACAAAATTCATTTGCTTTCAGGAGGAATTCAGAGGTCGCCTTAATTGTTAATTTAGGTTTTATGGGTTCCACTTCAGCAGGATCATCATCATCCTCATCATCACTTTTACTGTCATCTGCTATAATCTCTAAGTTCCTCATTTGTTGGTTCTTGAAAATGTGAGTGCAACAGCTCATTCACCACCTTCTCTACATGTCATCAAAACCCTCACCTCCAATTTCCTTTGCAAGTTTCACAATTTCTGTGATTTCCTTGTCAAGCATCTGAAATCCTATGAAATCAGGAACAATTTTAGGCCAAATTTGGTGCCAGCAAGCATTTATAATGTCAAGGCAGTCTTTGATGTTAAATGTCTTCCAGAATTCCATCAGTGTTTTATATGCACCAGCAACCATTGCTTCAGTTGCTTACCTAAAGATATTCCACGTGTAATATGATCTAACTGTGTTGATGACGCCTTGATCTATTGGTTGCAGAATTGAGGTGGTATTGGGGGGGAAAAAAAACATAACCTCCACATTGGGATGGGTGAACTGAAGTGTGCATTTCTGCATCATGGCCTGGGGCATTGTGGGGCATTATCCAGCAATAGCAACACCTTTGAGTCAAAATTCTTCTTCATGAGATATTCCTTGACCTCATGCACAAAACGATTCTCCAACCAATCATTAAAGAGCACCCAAGTCACCCAGGCCTTTTTATTGGACTTTCAAACAACAGGCAAATGAACCTTATTTTCACCTTTTAACACCTGGTGGTTTTCCGAACGATACACAAGCATCGGTTTGCACTTAAAATCATCAGCTGCATTGCCACAAAATAACAATGTCAGCCTGTCTTTGAAAGCTTTAAACCCTGGAGCAACTTCTTGGGTCAGTATAATGTAGGTTCGGTTACTCGTATGTTTATAAAAGAGGCCAGTCTCATCAGCATTAAACACTTACTTCTGGGCATATCGTTTGTCCTTATATCAGTTCAAGCAGCATGGGCTTGAACTGCTTTAGTACAGTGTTGACAGACAGCACTAGCGTGTAAGCAAGTCTGGCGGGCATCTCCAACTGGCACGTGGCTGAGGCAGAGTGGAAGAGGAAGGCGAAGGGAGTGTTGGACAAATTATTTGGTCACGTACAGTATATTTAAACGTGTATAGTGAAAATCGTGTTGGAAAAACCAGCATTGGGCGAGGGTTCACTGTACTTCATATGTTTCGGAATATTTTTATTTTATTTTTTTTTTATTTTATTTTTTTTACGGGGATTAGCCAACCTGGGCACAGGTCACTGACCCACATCAGGGCCTGGGGGGTTATTGCACATCACTTTTTCATAGTGACAATACAGGAAAAGCATTTGGGTAGCAACCATCGCAAAACTGATCTTAGCCTAGACAACGCATAGTGGTAAATGGTTTTAATTTTTTTACTTCGTAAAACTGATCGATTGTATATAGATTCGTTGTATAATGATCATTACCTGCATTCTATAAATAATAATTTTCATTAAAAATCCATAATATCAATATATGCTGGAAAACACGACAATTTTTTTTTTTTTTTTTTACACCAGCTTACACAAGTTTAAACACCCAAATATTTCCTGTAAGCACATTTTATTAATAAAACATTATTAATATATTTCATAAATTACTACAGTAACTTCAATATAAACTAGCCAGATACAGTAATATCCCCGTAGCAGGAATCTTTGATCCCAAAAGTTTCTGAGAGTTTACATCATGCTCCAACACATGCCAAGTGTGTGGGTGGGTAGGCTCAGATTATTCATGAGCTATGATTGTCCACTACTGTCAAATGACTGTATGGGATGCCTATAATTGGCTGATGTATCTCACAGCCTGTCTCCTGGAACTCTAGCATCATGACACTGAGTTCATTGTCTGCTGCCATTGTACAAGCTTGTTTGTTTGCTCACTGCTGTTTTTGCATACAATCTGTGTTGCGTAGTACTGGACATTACTGCACCTGGACACAAACGGCCACGAATACAGTGTTAAAGCAGTGCTAAGACGTAAAAAAGTGATCACTGTTACGTAAACTGTACAGGTAGTTCTGCTATAACGCGATAATTGTGTTCTTGTCAAATATCGTGTTATAGAAAATCGCGTAATAGAAATAACAGGGCTTATGGAGAAAATAGGGTTAGGTGCAGATTACTCGAAATCGAAAAAATTTAGTAGTTAGCCTAACACATAGGATAGCACAGTCTAAATAAATGTTACATTCATATCTAATAATGAAATCATACAGTAAATGTAACACTTTACTTGATGGGGGAGAAGGGTGATTTTGAGGTTGATAAAATCGAGCTTCTCTTCAAGTGTTATATCCTTTCTTTTACGATAATCACCGGGAATTCTATCATCAGAACGCTTTTTGGAGATATTCTTCTTTACCATATTCACAGTTAATACCACAAAATTGGAGAAATAGCAAGCAAAAATCGCGTTATAGCAAACAAGCGTTCGCGTTATACAAATATTGTTCCTAATTCATAAATCGCGTTAGAGCAAATTCGCGTTATCAAAACACGCGTTATAGCAGAACTCACTGTACTGTACATTCAGTAACTGTGAAAGTACCATCTGTACAATACTGTACTTAGTAGAGTGGACAGTGTATGTCTAGTGTAGGCTAGTGTGTAGAGGTTTAAGTACAATACTATACAGTGTGTGTGTGTGTGTGCACGTGCAAATGTATGCATGTGCATGCACTATCCCTCCTTCATGGTAAAAGACAAAGGCAGGTCATCCTATATCTTGTATCACCATTTCACCTTGCACCACAAGCTCAAGACTACAGCGTCTGTGGGGAGTAGAGAACAGTATAGTGTATACAGTGGTGTATTTTATTTATTTACAATATAATGTATGTGTACAGCAGTTTTTGGATACATAAATACTGCTGTGTCTTTCCAACTGCAGTTAAGCCTCTGAAGCATTCACCAGATGTTTATTTTAGACACAAACATTCACCAATGCCCAGAAAAATTCAGTAGATGTGCATTTTTTTCCGGGATAAGAGAATTCATCTCAATACCCTGAAATCTCTCAAACCTGGAAAAATGCTCTGCACTAATTTCTCTGGCTAACAGGGATATTACTGTATTAAGGTATTAATGTAAATACGTACTGTATTGGTAGTGGGAATTACTGTATGTACCGCACTGAGCTTAAATAAGATAAACATCATAATATTTCCTCCAAGCAAATTTTATGAAAAACTATTAATACCTGTACAGTACTGTATTGTACTGTAGGGACTGGAAATCGGCCACTGTCGCCCCAGTACAGGGAGTCTACAGAGAATATACCCCCCCCCCCCCTCGGGTATCATACAAATTGTGGGGCAGTGTACTATACAATAAAAATACCACTAGTGTACTTAGTGTTTTTCACTTGCAGATATGGTAATCGTGGGCATAATCAACCATGTGTTCATGAAGGCTCAGGGCGATGTTTCATCACATCACAGAACCATGGGTATGCTATTGATACAACTTCAATCCCACATGATTGGGCACCACTCTTCACAAACAAGAATGATAATTCAAATGAGGGTATTGTTCATCGTACGCTTCCTTTCTATAGGTAAGAAAAAGCTTTCATCTTTTGTTACCATTAAAATTTTATTTTTATGACCTAATAATCCTCATTGGATGACTACTACTAGAATTCTGACAAGCATGAGTGGCCACTGATCATATGGTTAAAAGTCCATAGACAAACCCCTAACTCTGGTCCGGATCTCATCTCATTGGAGGTTAGGTGAGGTTAATAGTATCGTTTCAAAGATTTATTTGCATAATTTACAAACATTCAGCTTCATTTTAAAACAAACTGCAACATTCTAGCTAGAACACTTTCTGTGTTATCAATTTCTGAATGTTGCAACTTTGAATGCATTTCCTGACAAAAAATGAGAATGGTGCGTGTGCTAGATTTTCCATGCAATGCCTTTATATATACAGAAAACCTCGATTAGCCGACCCTCGATTAACTGACTTTCGGATTAACCGTCACTCCCGAACCCCTAATTTTTTTTTTTTTTTTTTTTATTTATTTGTTGTTTTTTTTTACACAAGGATTAGCCCACCCGGGCACAGGTCACTGACCCACATCGGGGCCTGGGGGGCGATAATGTAATAATATTAATAATGATCATGATAATAATAATAATAGTAATAATAATAATAATAATAATATAAATAATAATAATAATAATAATAATAAAAGTACCATAGAGAAATGCAAAAATGGAAAAAATAACCCAAGAGTGAGAAACAATGTACCTGTATGTATGTTGTGTTGTCAATAGTTAGAGAAACAATTGAGACCCTGCAATTGTGTGTAAATGAGGCAGAAAGTCAGATCAGCAACCTGGGACTTGGTCACAATTTTTGTGATGACATATGTTCTTTGGCTTTTCCATTTTTTATTCACGGCTTCTGTGCTAGTTCATATTTATTTACAAAAGTGGTTAATGTTTTAATGCAAATTCTATTGAAATATGAATGGCAAATGAACAAAAATGAATAGAGGGACTTACATGAGGTAGGTTAGGGAAAGGTACTTTGAAGATGTCAGTTTTATTTCCGTAGACTTTATGTAATATTAACTGAACTTTTGGATTATTCGTCGGCCCTTTCCCCCCATATGTGGGTGGTTAATCGAGGTTTTACTGTGTGTGTGTATATATATATATATATATATATATATATATATATATATATATATATATATATATATATATATATATATATATATATATATATATATATATATATATATATATATATATATATATGTAAATCACTGTAGGTGCGCGTGATCTAGGTATATGCTGATAACCACAAGGAAAGAAGAAAACACGAAGTTCCCAAGCGCTTTCGTGTAATTCACATCTTCAGGGGTGAGTACAGACTAGAGAGAGAAATACAAATCAAGGTGTATATATACAGAGAAGGGTGAGACCAGGTCCACAATGGTCAGGTATTAGGTAATGACCCTACTAATCTTTAAATAGCACACAACGGTTGGTGGTCAGGTCAGATGGTCAGGTGACCCGGCCTTCTCACCTGGTCACAAATCTTCTTAATTACAAAATTGTCCAGCTTGTACATGCCGTTACTCAAATTCATGTTGAATGCTTCGGTATGTTTAATAAGACTAGATTCTATGATGTTCCTACTATCAATTGAATTACATGGTAATATTGAGGAGGCATTATCCCAGTCAATGCAATGCTTGTTATCCCTCAAATGAACAAACAGAGCATTGGATTCCTGGCCTGTCCTAACACTGTATTTGTGTTGTTTAATTCTAGTTGCAAGATCTTTACCTGTCTGGCCTAAGTAAAACATATTACATTCCTTGCAAGGAACTTTATAAATGCAACCAATTGTGTTGTTGGGGGAGTTCTTGATTAACATTTGTTTAACAGTGCATGAGTTTTTAAATGCCACATTGACGTTCCAGGTTTTTAGTTGTGAAGGAATGTGTGAGAAATTTTTGTGAAATGGTAATATTAAGATATTCTTATGGTCATGGGTGGGCTTGGGATCAGTTCTATAAAAAGTTTTCTTAGTAATGTTTAGGCATTTGTCTATGAAAGATCTAGGGTATTTAAGGTTTGAGCCAATATTATATATATATTTGTATTCCTCATCGATGAATTCCGGACTGCAAATTCTCAAGGCACGTAAAAACATTGTTGAAAATACTGACTGTTTGACTTTATTATGGTGGGCAGAATAATAATGAATGTATGAACACACATTAGTTGGTTTTCTATAAATACTGAACTTAAAAGTGTTACCTATTCTGTGTATCAGATAGTCTAGGAATGGCAATTTACAGTCTTGCTCTAATTCCACAGTGAATTTGGATCGAGGGGGCTAAGTTGTTAAGTTGTGGCAGGAAAGCTTTTAGGTCCTCATTACATGGCCAGAGACATAATACATCATCAACATATCTAAACCAGACTGCTGAGGGTGGTAAAATATTACTTAATAGTTTCTTTTCAAAGAATTCCATATATAGGTTGCTTAATACAGGTGAGAGTGGATTACCCATTGCCATACCAAATTTTTGAGCATAATATTCCCCATTGAATTCGAATTTGCAATCCTTAATACATAGTTTGATGAGTTCGATGAAGTCGTCTTTCGAGACGGGCAGTGAAATATCATCCAGGGAATCTATGAGGAACTCTAGTAAATCATCAACTGGGACCTTTGTAAAGAGTGATGTTACATCAAAGCTGACCAGTTTAAAATCATAATTAATGTGTAAGTTATTGAGTTTATCAACCAGATCCATATTATTCTTGATATTGGAGTTAGAAATGTTGCCAACTAGGGGATTTAGTAAAGAAACTAACCATTTAGATAGTTTATAAGGGATTGACCCAACTGAGCTAATGATGGGTCTTGCTGGGTTATTGGGCTTGTGGGTCTTGATTACATCATAGGAACATCATAGAATCTAGTCTTATTAAACATGCCGAAGCATTCAACATGAATTTGAGTAACGGCATGTACAAGCTGGACAATTTTGTAATTAAGAAGATTTGTGACCAGGTGAGAAGGCCGGGTCACCTGACCACCTGACCTGACCACCAACCGTTGTGTGCTATTTAAAGATTAGTAGGGTCATTACCTAATACCTGACCATTGTGGACCTGGTCTCACCCTCCTCTGTATATATACACCTTGATTTGTATTTCTCTCTCTAGTCTGTACTCACCCCTGAAGATGTGAATTACACGAAAGCGCTTGGGAACTTCGTGTTTTCTTCTTTCCTTGTGGTTATCAGCATATATATATATATATATATATATATATATACATATATATATATATATATATATATATATATATATATATATATATATATATATATATATATATATATATATATATATATATATATATATATATATATATATACATACATATACATACATACATACATACACATACATACATACACACACATATATATATATATATATATATATATATATATATATATATATATATACATACATACATACATACATACATACATACAT
This sequence comes from Homarus americanus, assembly GCF_018991925.1. NCBI lineage: Eukaryota > Metazoa > Arthropoda > Malacostraca > Decapoda > Nephropidae > Homarus > Homarus americanus. The sequence continues at coordinate 99,388 of NW_024718183.1, forward strand.
ACATGCATACATACATACATACATACATACATATAAAATCAACTACCTCACCAGCAAGGAATCGAACCCTCGACCTACTGGGTGTGACTAGGGAACGCTTACCGGCTAGGCCACAAGGACACTAAATGCAGTTCTAGACTCTGTTATATTTCACACAAAGCCTGTTCATCGAGCTGATGGCGCCGTGAACCTCAATGGGAAACTGCCCGTTTCCCATTGAGGTTCACAGCGCCATCAGTAGACGCATACACCTCCCCTTAGAACGGAAGGAGGTATAAAGGTTGTAGTTGGAGACTTGAAAAGGTTTGGGTGAAGCTGCTTTGGTCAGTTGAAGTTTGGAAAGTAGTAAGAGGTCAGGGGAAGAGGTTAATAGATGGTGCTCCACAGAAGGAAAATTGGATCTCAGTCCGTGAATGTTGGAAAAATGAAGTGTGAAAAAAGCCGATCCTCCAGTAACCGCGGTGGCGTCAGTTGAGGCTCCAGTAGCTTGATGATGATCAGGTCGGCCCTGGGGTTCACAACCTTCCTGACCAGTGGGACCCATCCGAGAAGGCCCCCACTTCAATATTAATATCAACTGACATAGGAGAATAAAATAGAATGAATAAAACAGACCAAGAATGAGTACGGTTATATTTGTGGTGTTGTCAAAAGGTAAGAGAGACAGTTGAGACCCTGCAATTGTGTGTAAATGAGGCAGAAAGATAGATCATCAACCTGGGACTTGGTCACAATTTTCATAATGCCATATGACAGCCCGGTCTACCATTGGACAAATCATTATGCTTCCAATATCTTCCCAGGCGGTAGTACCTCCCTGTTTGGTAACTACCTTCTACCTACATAGTAGGTAGTTTCAAGGTAAAACCCTTCATGATATACCATTCAGAGAACCCAAGGGCTTTTAAAAATGTCAGCAAGCACACACTGCCAGTGTTTTATTGCAGTAATAAGAAAGCATGGATGACCCAAGCACTGTTTGAGGATTGTTTCATGAGTTGTTTCATTCCACGAGCCAAGGAGTATTGTCTGCAACAAAGGGTTGCTTTTAAGATTTTACTAATTTTCGATAATGCTCCAGGACACCCACCACACCTGGATGACCTGCACCCTGATGTTAAGGTAGTCTACTCTCCACCTAACACTACTTCTATCTTCCAACCCATGGATCAAGGTGCTATTGCTGCTTTTAAAGCGTATTATTTACGTACAACCTTCACTCAGGCTGTTGCTGCTACTGAAGGTGAGAAAATGCTCAGAGTTTTGGAAGGAGTACAACATTTTGAAATGTACAAAGAACATAGCTGCAGCATGGGATGAGGTTACAGGTCAGTGCATGAATGGAATATGGAAGAAGGTCCTGAAAAGATATGTGAACAGTTTCAAAGGATTTAATGAAGATGAAGCAATTTCTGAGATTAGTTACAAGATAGTGCAGATGGTTAAACATCTGGAGTTAGTAATTGATAATAAAGATGTTGAGCAGGTGGTGGAAAGTGTAGCAGAAGAGCTAAGTAACGAGGATCTTATTGAACTGTTGGCACAAAAATTTGCAGAGGAAGAAGAGACACAAAATGTAAAAGAAGACCCTGCACCCCCCAAAAAGTTTTCAGTGAAACAAATGGCAAAGGCATTTGCTACTGTTAATAAGGGGATGCAAATGTTTGTAGAAATGGATTAAAATGTTGAGCATTTTGCAAAAGTTGACAGACTGATCCAAGATGCACTTGCTTGCTACAGGGAGATTTACAATGAAAAGAAAAGGCAAACTGTGCAGTCTAAATTGGACATATTTTTTACGAAGTCCCCCATTACTGTCTCCTCACGCCCCACCAGTGGTGCCTCTTCACTCCCGAAAGATGATCCAATACCTTCAACAAGCAAGTATGTTAGCCTGTCTGAAGAAAGCAAACTGTCTCCACCTCTGCTTCACCCAATTAATGTAGTCTCCGTACTTAATTAAAAAAATATTGAGGCCCCGTGTGCATTCAGCTGACTATATTAAAGGTAAGTGCACAGTAACACTATTCATTTTCATTATTGGAAGTTACTTTTACTGTACTGTATTTCATTTTAGAATTTCTATGTATTATTTTAGCCTTTCGAATTAAAGATTCAAATCGATTTTTACACCTGGTCGTCGGAAGGAACCCTTTCAGAAGTCGAGAGAGGACTGTACAGTAATATTCAGATCAGAATGTTGTATGAACCTACAACATTTTTGTGGTTTAATGAAGAAATGTGACAAAACACATTGGTAAAACCAAAGCAGCCACAGCGGATAAACTTCTTTTTTACGAGCTCAATGCATGCACAGGTTATTTAAACAGCAGGAGTTCCCATTATCGCAGCTTCTAAGATCCTTTTATTGCATTTGCTGTACAGTTGACTCCATCAGTTTACTCTCTAATGTCTGTCTTTCAGTTCTTTAGTTTCAAGTTAATTATCATACTGCATCCAAATAAAGAATAAAAAAGATAGAATAGTACTGTAGATAGAATAGTATTGTTGCATATTGTTTAGAAAAAATTTCAGAAAAAATGTGTACAAATTGGGCTTGTTGGGTGTTTTGTAGACGGGTGGTGACGGACATTACCTATGTTATTATTACAGTAACTATGCTGGATACTGCCTACAGGATGTATGTAATAAACAGCACTTAGTGATGTTTAGAGAGGAAACACAATTCTTTTTTGCTGGCAATACATGCTATTTACTTTATTTCTTTAAAACTCTTCACTACTGGATTGATTTGTTAACAATTTGGGCAATCGGCCGCCTCTGTTCCACACTGTTGGCAATTAATGGGCATGCACTGGCTCCTGAATGTATGAACCTGCTCTTAGTGTTATCAAGTCTAGTCTTGAAAGAGCTCACACTCTGTGTCATCACAACACACTGGCAGATTGTTCCAAGAGTCTCACAATTATTACCCAAAAAAGATTGCTCTCAGCAGTTTCGACTTACAGGCTTCTTCAATCTTGAGCTGTGTCCTTCTTGTGTGGCATCCACCTGCTCCAATTAAGGACACTCTGAGATGTTTATACACTTTAATTAGGTCACCCCTTGCCTGTTTGTAGTATGAGCTAGGCAGTTGCAGGCACTCTTAATCTTCTGAATAACTGAAAAGGTAGTGCAGGCACCAATCTGGTGACCTTCTTGACATTTTCAATCAACTGACATTCCCTAGCATATCTCGGGGACCAGACAGGTGATGTTATTCCAGGCGAGGAAGCACTCGCTATTAATGATCACATGAAGGACAGACCATCTAGATATCGAACAACCTTCTGCAAGACCTACTAGTTAATTCCCTTTTATTCACTCTCACAATGGCCGAGAACTTCAGTTCATTGTTAACATACACACTGGTCCTTTTCACATACGTCTTCTTTATTAATGTAGCTTTCTTCGTCTCCGTTGGGGACATGTGATATGCCTCCGCATCGTTTGTAGGACCAGTGCACCCTTCACATTTTGCTAGGATGAAATCTAGCAGCCATTTTTTAACCATTCTTGAAGCACTCAGAGATCTTTCTGCAGCTCTTCACAGTCTGTTTGGTTCTAATTTCCTGAATAACTCTTGGCATTTTCGCAAACACATGTATGAGTAGTGTACAGCATCAAGTATGTCATTTCAGAAAAATCAAACGACAACGGGCCCCACGTACCCCCACTTGTCACGGTATACAAGATGATTTTTGTACTATTAATCACCATACACTGCTTTTCTGTAATCAGAAGCAAAGTTCTCCGATCCACACTCAGACATTTCCCCCAAATCCTGCATCTTCCAGTTTAATTCCTCAGCCTTTCATGGGGTAAGTTGTTGAAAGCCCTGGCAAATTTAGTGCGTCGAGTATTGCTGCCCTGTTCCTGAATTAGAGTCCAAACATCCAGTACCTAGGTAAATTCTGTTAAACTGGAGCTCTCGGCATAGAACTGTGTTGTCAATCCTTTCCAAGGTTGTTTGCAGCAGATGTTCCATCATGGCATCTCCTTTGTATTTACTTTAATTTTTACTTTCTCACCAGTGACCGGCCTGTTAGCCGCTTGGGCAATCGGGTCATGTCTCTGTTAATGCACTGTTAGTAAGTACTGGTATGCACTGTCTCTTAAATGTACCTTGAACCTTGCTCCAGTGTTGGTCAAGTCTGCCCTGAAAGAATCCCTCACTTGGTGCCATCACAACACTTTCTGGTAGATTGTCCCAGAGTTCACAACTCTGACCTGAAAAAGTTTGCCCTCAGTTTTCTCTGGACCCGCGCTTCTTCAATCTTGAGCTGTGACCCTTAGGGGCAAGGTTCAACCCAAGTTTGACACCTTCTGACTGAGTAGTGCCCTTGAGATGCTTATACACTCATCTGGGTCACCCTTGCCCGTCTGTAGTATAAGCTAGCAAGCTTCAGGCACCCAATCTCTCAGGGTAGTTGAGGTGCCGAAGTGCAGCACCAGTCTGAGATTGGCCCTCTTGAACATTTTCAACCAACTGACAGCCCCAGTATTTTGGGGACCAGACGGGGTGATAGCATCTAGATGGGGGGAAGCACTTACTCTTGAAGATCGTGCCATGTAGGGACAGATCGCTTAGATATCTGGAACTAATCTTATAAGACCCACAATTTATTTGCCTGATTTTATTTTCTTCTCGCAATGGCCCGAACTCAGCTCATTGTCAACATACACACCTAGGTCCTTCTCACATTCAGTCTCAAATAGTGCAGTTTCTTCTCATCCTGCTGGGGACGCCCCAGGTGCATCCTCTACACTTCATGACATGGAATCTCAGCAAACCATTTCTTCAATCTCATTCCTGGAGCTCGCAGGATCCTTCTGCAGCTCTTCAGAGTTTGCTTGGTTCTTGGATTTCCTAAATAACTTGGAGTCATTGGCAAACATTTGTATGGAGGAGGTACAACTGGGGCATGCTGTCGCAGGAAACAAACAAACAACAGCGGGCCCAATACACCGCCCTGTGGTACCCTGCCTGTGACAAGTGCAGATGATGATATCATGCCATTAATCACTACACACTGCTTGCTGTCATGTAGAAAGTCTTCTATCCACGCTTAGACATTTCTAATTCGCATTCTTCCAGTTTGATTTCATTGTAAGAATTGTCGCAAAAGCTGACAAAATTTAGTATATATTGTCGATATTTCACCCCGCTCCAGAATATGGGTCCAAATATCCAATACCTGAGTTAATTAGAAGCAGCAGGACGCCCCCGCATAAAACCGTGTTGGCAATCCTCATGCTTGTTTCAGTAGGATGTTCCATCATGCATCTCTGATAATACTCTCAAGCACTTACATATTATGCTAGCCAGGCTCACCGCTCTATAGTTGTTCGTGGAATGGATTGACTTCATTTCTTGAAGATAGGACTGACATGCTTCACTTTCCAATCACTGGGGACCTTTTTGTTCATCCTTGCATTTACAGAACAGGATTTTCATGGCTCGGGCAAGCTCATTGCAAATTCTTTACACTCTGGGATGCACCAAGACAGGGCTGGGACTCATATGAACCTTAGCTTTGGATAACTTTGCAGTATTTTATAACCTCAAATGCAGAAGATTGTAGAAGATTGTTTGCATCCTCTCTTGTGAATACTGGAGGCAATTGTCACTGCCTTTGCCTGTCCTGCTGAATCTGTATAACTTATCACTTAAGCTTCGGTCTGATACGCCTAGTCGTGTTTTTAATTTTGACTGTAGTGCTGGAAAATCCTTTTGCTTCACTCTTACCCTGCCATAATCTGTTTCTGAACCCTTCTACACTCTGAATTTGCCTCTGCTCCTGAATCTGGCATACATTCTCCTAACCTGCTCATCATATGTACAGTGGTCCTCGGTTAACCCAACTCATTCCGTTCGAGCAGGTTGTTCAAGTTAACCGAAAAGTTCGTTAACCAAACCATTGTTTCAATGGGTTTTTGGGTACTGGTTCCAGCTCACTGAAAATGCTTAACCAACAAAATGGTAGAAAGTTCACTTACTTTGAGGTGTGTATGTAGAAGGCTCCTGGATGAAGATGATGATGGCATTTGAAGTGGAGGTGGGAGGAGGAGAAGGGGAGAAGAGAAGGCATTGGGGTGGAAGAGAAGTCACCCCATGGCACCATTTTACCCATAAAATTTTTAGTTCCTATGGTGCATTTCAAGATTATTTCTTTTAAATCACTCACTGCACTGGCGCTTATATTGTCAATATGTAAAATAAATTTCAAATTAAGAATTTAGTTTTGGAACACAGAAAAAAAAAGTATTTCGTTGAAGAGAGTCTCAAGCAAGATAAAATACCTCCAGTGAAAACAGAGATTAACGCCTGTTTGCTGTGTTAAGAGGCTGGATGTCAAGACAAAACTAGTCAATTTTACTCTTTCAATTATGTTCAATAATTACAAAATGACTAAAAATTGAATATTAAACTTTAAAATTATTGAATAGTATAAACTTTTGATATTTACTAAAATAAGGAATTGCGAAGCCCTAAACCGACAATGTACATGGACTGATACTAAAGCTAAGGTTCGGTCAGTGCAAGGAAACTTTATATCCGGAATTTTTTTCAAGTAATCCAAATTGAAGATCCTTATGGAAGGCAGTTCATTAATCGAAATTACGTTAACCGAGGTGTTAGTTAAATCTAGGTCACTGTAATAATACAGTACGTAGTAAAATAAGCTTAACTGAAAACCATTCGAAAAGCGATTACAGTAAAATCTTTTTGAACAACTAAAGAAAGTTTTAAAGTAATTGTTTTCATTATTTATCCTCTTTCCACTGTAATATGCACGCCATTCCAGCAAAAATATTATATTTCCATATATTTATTTCTGAGAATACGTATATTCACCAGTCACATATGTAAAATATACTTGTGATGTATTATTTAATTGAAAATACGGTATCGTAGTTTTTTGCTTCAAATTTAATTAACAAAGATTGATGTTTCAAATGTAATGAAAAAAAATTTGTGTACAGTATCTATAAATACACTTTAATAAATGAATACTTTATGTTTTACATCGTCCTGTGCTACCATACCATGGATTTGGCTACTTTGGGCTTGCTATGATGACGCAAGAGATCTGCCCTGGCAATCATTGTACCGACACTCATACAGCTGGTGGTGCGCTAAGTATCGCTTCCATTGTTTACTCGTAGTTACTGGTAAATATTTTTCAACCTAACAAAACTATTCTTAGATAGTCGACTTCAATTTTTGCCAAATAATTTGGTCTTAAAAAGCTCTAACTACACACAGGTATATACGGTAAATAAGGACATGGGGCCAGGGTTTTTTGGGGCATATACGCGGATTTTTAACATCCACGGGTATCTCTGTTACGTAACCCCCGCGTATGTTAAGGGCCGACTGTATTTCACCATCGACACACCTGCAGACTTTGTGATGCTCATGTGTTCTTTGATTTTGCCGGCATCCTTCTTGATGGTGCTGATCGTCGATTCATTAACTCCATATTGTTGGGCGAGATCCACCTGTCTTGTGCCTTTCTCTAACTCCTGGACGATTTTTTACTTCACTTCATAGCTTAAGGCGCGTCGTACCTTCTTAGGCTTGGGCCAGGTAATTCAAGGTTTCTCGGGGGTGGTGCGGGTCCAGCGGAAGCAATTATTGAGCAGATTAGTGGGCATGAGGGAGCACTGTATACGTGGAGACGGAGGACAATGGGTCTGACGCTTCTAAGGTCAGCGACGTATTCCCTTTGGTGGCAGGGCACTCCAAGTTAAATTAGACCAATCACAGCTCGCGGCATAGGGGATGCGTGGCCCAATCACAGTCCGAAACGTCATCTGATGTCAGCAGTAACGTAAGAGCGACCTAGCGCGCAGCTTGTCCGCTCTGCTTCCCACGTAAATTCAGGAATGTACTGCATAACTAATAATTGGCGCGTCTGGACAGGTGCCGCATAAATGACCAACCGCGTATAAAAAATCCGCGTAAACCGAGACTATACTGTACTGTATTTATTGATCAAATGGTTTACTTTACTGGGTATGATATTCAGTGTAGTGTGTGCATTCTTATATCATAGTGAGTCAGCCAGTGAATACCCCTCATCTCGTAATTATACTTGTAATATTTGAACCTTGGCCTCATTTTGTCATGAACCAAGTACAGGTAACAGTTAAATCTGAAAGACAACTTTAAGTGGTGACTGGTGCCAACTGGGTTAGGTTTTCCAGTTTGGCCACTATACCCTCCTCGTTAGTTATGATGAGGTCCAGCGGTTAGGGTGTTTGCTCCCTTCTGTAGTGAGTCTGATCTTTAACATATTGGAATAGAAAATTGTCTCGGAGTTTCTACAAAAAGAGTAGGTAGTGGGATTATTAAGGTCATTTGACATAGTTTCATTTCTCCAGTCGATGCTGCCATAGTTAAAGTACCTCATGACATGGCAGTGGCTAGGTTTGAGCACTGTTGCATTGTCAATTAAGGCTCTTAAGTTCCTTTGGTTGAATAATTATTAAACCAAAGGAACTTAAGAGCCTTAATTGACAATGCAACGGTGCTCAAACCTAGCCACTGCCTATGATTATAGCCACTATGATTATAATCATAGTGAAATTGTGATAGGGAGGTTAACTAAGGAATTAGTTAATATTCCTGAAAGTAGCTTATAAGCTACAGTTTGGAGATCTGTAGATACATACTCTTTAGTTTAATTTTACACCACTTTGATTCTTCAAAAACATCGTGCCCCTGTACTCTCAACTGGCTGGCTGTAAAGTCTTGCCTAGCATAGATAACCACACCCCTCTTGCAAATTGATTGAGAAAGGTTTGTAAATGAGTCATATCCAATTACAGTATATTGAACTCTGATTCCTCCAGATCGCTTCTCTTGTTCTTATACAACAGTTCTACCATACCTACTATATCAGGTTGATGTACTTTGAGTAGGGCTTCAAACTGAGCTCTTTGTTCAAGGAACGTGTCAGTAATAGTGTATAGTGTACAGTACATGATTTTTAAGCTGGATTTTGTCCTTGATAACTACTCTGATGACATTGTTTACATGATGCTATCTCCTCCTGGGTGGGAGGTAGAGTCGGTGGGGGTGTACAGAAAATGATTTTAGTGAAGGTGAACTAGTAAAATGACAAAACCAGCAATAAAATGAGGTTCAAAACATTGTGCAGCTGGCAGTTCCACTCCTTACTTGGGCAGATGATGGAAGCACAACATACCATGGAGCTTTCAATGGTCTATGGCAAATTAATAAAAAACTTGATGTAATTTTTTTTCATAACATTAATAAATAGGTGTTTCTTTGTGTTATTAATATATTGCCATTGCACACTAGTGACTAATCAGTGGCCTCACTTTGTGAAAAATTTATATTGATGAATTTTATTAAATTCCCAAGTGTAATAGGCTCCTGGAATAGATGTGTTAAATTTCCAAACTTATGTACAGTACTTTCTAAAGACTTAGTGTTTCCAAACATTTTGGGTTCCTGGTTCTCAAATGTATATGATTGTCTGTTACTGTATCCTTACTTTACTTCCAATTAAATAAGAGGAAGTAGGTATACTAACCCCTCCTATGAACAGGGCTCGAGGTGAGGTGGAATTTGTTTGGTTAAATCATTAATGTTGATAAAATATTCAAGGGAACACTTCCGGTTGAGATTACTTTTCCAATTTCCAAGTTTTTATACAATTAGATAAATTAGTGCATAGTCTACTTAAATATGTTCATTGATAATGTATTGCAGTGGCTCTCATCACAAGGCTGGGGGGTGTAAGAGGCTCTAGTAATAGTGATGAAATAAATAGAAATACTGAACTGTGCAAATAAAAAATAGAAGGATTCAACACTTGAACCAGGTACTGTATTGGCTTTGGATAGTGTTATTGTACAATAATGTACCATCTCAAATCTCAAACTACCCTTGGAAATATTGACACTGCATTAAAGTCATTTAAAAAAAAATCCAAAGACCTACAACGGCATAAGAAAAATTTGGATATAGATAAAGCAATAGAAAATATAGAAACAATTGTTTTAAGCTGTACGATAACTTGGCAGTGACAGTCATAGGCTGCCCGGGCCTTGACTTGGGTGCACAGGTTGTATGATACAACTTCCCATAATAAAAAAAAATTAATAATGAAAAAAAAAAAAGTGGCCTTGTGGGAAGTCACAATACTCCTGCATTTAAATACTGTATATGCTATTTTTGTCATGGGACTGCTGTTTACAATGTGAATCATATATGATTTACACCTGAGCATTCTACTTGTTAACATTTTACAACTCGAGCCCTGCCACTGTAGATCTATTTACTGTATTTTGCTTAATGCAAAATTAATTATGACAATATATGGATGCTTCAAGACTATTGTTGAATTAATTTAGTATATAGTTGAATGATTTTAATGTCACTCTTAGTGTACAGTTTCATCCTGAGCACACTGCTGGACCAGAAGATTTGGAATCACTGTTTGACATATTTCTGGATCTGGCAAGACAGTCAAGTCGAGGAGTGATGCGTGAAAATTGGGACCTTCCATCCATAATCACTAACCATCTGAGTTACAAGTAAGTCATTCCTTCATCACAGTATTCTTTATTGCTATGTCTTAATTACTTGGGGTTTCTGTCATTTACAGTGATATGTTTAATATACATTGTAATAATAGTACATTCAGGATTTAGTAACAAATAATTCGGGTACAAATCATTACAGCATATTTACAAACCCTTTTTACAAGGTTAGTGGATGTGAATGTTTCTTTGTGTGCTTGTGTTAGTGTGGTTCTCCCACGTTTCATCCAAAAACATCTCCGGCCATCTATTGGAAGGGCTACATTTTCTTTTCTTATCAATTGAGACGTTGCGAGTAGCAAGGGCGGGCTGACCAAATGTGGGAAATTCAGTTTTATGTGGTTCCTGGTAGATTAAACTGTACTTTTTCATGTGCAACCCATGAACACAGGATTCTTGGCGCTCTTTTCTCCTCCTCGGAGATAAAGGTCCTCTCAGGCATCCTCTTCCAAAGGAGACCAGTCTCATCCACATTGAAGACTTGCTTTGATGAGTAGCCTCCTTCCTGGATAATCCGTTTGAATTCTGGCAGGAATGTCTCGGCAGCAACCGTATCTGAACTGGCAGCTTCACCAGTCATCTTAATATTGTGGAAGTTATAACGATGCTTAAATTGTTGAAACCAGCCTCGGCTGGCCATAAAGGTATCTTCCTTCGATCCTTCACCCTCTTCTGCCTTTAAATCGTCAAACAATGATCTGGCCTTATGCTGGATAACCATAAGGCTCACAGGGGCATTGCATTGATTCTGGTCCTCCATCCACATTGCCAGCATCTTTTCCACTTTTTCTATCACAGTGCTTCTAGTACAAGTTGTCTTAGTTGCGCTCAGAGAAGAACCACTTCCAGCACTAACCTTAATCTTGTCAGCATTGGTCCGGATAGTACGCAGCGTTGTGGGGGTTAGACCAAGCACAGCGGCTATGTCCACAGCACTTTCCCCTTTTTCAAAACGGGCAAATACATCCATTTTCATAGACAGGGTAATGGTCTTACGTTGCCTCTTCATTACACTAGCATCAGTATCACATGATGGGCGCTTGGAAGACATCTCTTATGGTTAGCGTACACTTATAGAGCAAAAGCACACACACGAATGATATGAATTCGTAACAAAGACTGGCTCGGCGTCGCTTGGGGACGCTGTGACGTTCCGCAAGTGAGGGCAGCTCGCCGAGCCCCGAGAGCATAGCGCTGCTAGACAAGAGCAGGTGATGCGTGGTAAGTAGAGGTTCCTCCTGCTTTATACACCCCAGCTGGGATTCCATTAGGCCTTGAGGCTTTGTTATTTTTCATCTGTTTGATGGCAGTAGCTACCTCATCCAGGGATGGAGGATAGCTGAGGTGTGTCAGCTCTGGATGCTGAGGGACCTGCTGGGTAGTCAGGACATCCACATCGGTTGTTTCGGTTGAGCAATGAATGGTAGTGCTTTTTCCAGCACTGATGGAGGCCTTCATTGTCTTTAATTATGAGGTTACCGTCATATGAGCGCTGAGCGGAGGCCGGCTGCGCCACGAGTGATTGGCCCATAAAATGTTTTAGTGGAAAATGAGAAATTTGCACATCTTGTGCTGATCTGCAAGTTTTTGTGTTTGACTTGCTTGATTTTTAAGCCAATCGTTCTTTAGAGTGCGAAGTCTCTCTGGGCCACCGCTTTCTTCTTGCGGAAGGTATCAGCTTTGGTCCGAGAGTGGGTGCTGTTCTGCAGGTCAGTAAAAGCAACACGTTTATCATCGACGAGTACATTGATTGCTGGGTCATTTTCATCAAACCACTCCTGGTGTACTCTTTCGATCTGGCCGAGGGGGTCTCTGCAGGCTTTTGTCAAGACAGTTTTGAAAATATCCCATTCGCTACTGGGATTTGCATTGTTTGCTGTTGGGTTGTTTATCAGCCTATGTTCGAGCTGCTCTCTGAAAGCATGTGCTATCGCTGGGTCCTCCAGACGCTTACGCCCGTATTATTAAGCAACATTTTCCCTTGAAGAGGGTCGTGTTTCAACCCGAGTTTTAAACTAAATGAGTCCTAAGGGACAATGCAGTACAGTACTTAGCGGGGTGGTGTGGCAATAAAGTTAACTAATTCCAATATTATAAATTAATTTTATTGGAATTAGTTAATTTTACCGCCACACCACCCCGTAAAGCATAGTACTGCGGTGTCCCTCAGGATTCATTTAGTTTAAAACTCGGGTTGAAACACAACGACCCTCTTCAAGGGAAGATGTTGTTTAATAATACGGGCGTCAGTATTAAAATCTCTACCTGGAGGTTTGCTGCCTTCGCCGTTTTGGGGCGACATGAAGCGAGAGCTTGGCTCTGGCAAGTCGATGATCAGTGTCACAGTGGTCTGAACCACGCATGGCATGTGTGTTGAGGACATCTCAGCGATCTCTTTCTCTGACAATGATATGGTCAATGAGATGCCAGTGTTTGGATCGTGGGTGTTGCCACGAGCCCTTGAACTTGTCGGCCTGCCTAAACAAGATATTGGTGATAGTGAGGTTGTGAGCAGCACACTTGCTGAGGAAGAGTAGGTCATTGGGATTACACTTGCCTAGTCTATTTCTCCCTATGGTTCCCTGCCAAATGTTAGCATCTCTGCCAACTCTGGCATTGAAGTCACCAAGGAGCACAACCTTGTCTTCTCTGGGGATAGAGGTTATCACTCTGTCGAGGTCGGCGTAAAAGGCCTCCTTGATGTCATCTTCTGCATCCAGTGTTGGGCTGTATGCACTGATGAAGAAGGCATGTCGTGAGTGATTCAGTGGGACTCGAAGCGTCATGGGGCGCTTGTTGATCCCAACAGGAATTTCAGTTAATCCATAAATGCGGTTTCTCTCCGCAGCAGGCTTATCCTTCCAGAAGAAGGTATAGCCAGATCCCTGTTCTGTGAGTCGACCCTCGTCTGGGAGCCGGGACTCGCTAAAGGCTGCTATTTTGATGTTGTACTCTTTTTGCCACAAGGGCAGTTCTTCTTTCAGGATGCTCATTTGTGCCAGTATCCAGAAGGGTCCTGATATTCCATGCAGCGAACATAAGAGATTGTATAGTTTGTTTTTGTTTGGATCTGTGATTTTGACTGTGTTTTTGACAGCATAAGGATGACCTTACTGGGTGTGGTTGTCCAGTCAGGGTGGGTTTTTAGGCAGGCTATGTTTAGGGCACCTTTTCTATCCCCCTCCCCATCTAGGGTGAGCAGAGTGGCTCCTTGAAAGGGCTGCTCAGTCACACAGACAGGACCGGATTGTACTGCTGCCTAGATCCCAGTGCATAAACGACCATCTTATCTATGCCGCCTATGTGCAGAGTTGTGACTAGAGACTCCCTGCAGTCATCTCTGCCTGTCCCCATCGCCACTCGTCCATCGCCATAGGACTTTTGAGGGTTAGGAGTTTTGATGATGATGAGAGGTATGTTGATCTGGATGATAGCTGCACGTGAGTTGATTTATATGGTGAGGCAGAAGTTCAGGCTGCAACCACACATTTTGGCTCTCCCTTTTCCTGATCCAGTGGTGCAAGTGTTGCAACGACTGGGGAGAGGGAGAGTTGCAATGGACTGTTGATAGCCCAGTTTGTTGGGTTTGGCCTTAGTAGCCTGTCCATCAGGCATTGCATTCTTCTGCATGTGGAGTCGTTGGGTTCCCATGGTGGTCACCTCTTCCGCCTATACCGCCATTGGGGTGTTGTTGGAGCTCTAAGCATGTCTGCCTGATGCGGGGCTCCACCGCAGATTTTTCGTTCTTGGTTTATTCCCGTAGCCTTATACCTACCAAGGTTAATCCGCAAGGCAGCAGGGCAATGGTTGGTAGGTGCCAGAACGTGTCCACATGCCAGTGGGCCTATGCGCCGTCCCTCTGGGCCCATTGCTACTCGGAGATTCCCTGCTGGCCTAGCCTGGGCCCAAGGGGTACCCAGTTACCGCGTGTTGCCACGAGGAGTTACAGCAGGAATCTTGATGGTGAGGAGGCTGTGTACTGACTGGGGAAGACTTATGGACACAGACACACACACACTTCCTTGACCACCGAAGGGTCAAGACGTACCTGGCACTCCTCTCAGAGCAGCCAGGTCAACTGTTAAGTTGGCCCATACCAACCCCCTCCCCTGAACCACTTCTCCCCACCGGAATATCAACAAGTTCTCGCCAGAAGTTACAATTTCATTTAGGAAAGGAATGGAACCAGTGTTAAACAGAGGTGAACATTGGTGAACAGTGCTTAAGTCAGTGAGAACAACTCAACAGTAACAGTTGTACTCAAGTTAACCTTCACACAGTGAGGTCCCAGGTACCCAGTGATAACGGCCTGTGAGACCCAACAACCAGCGATGTGTTAATCCGTCTACGATAGGAAGGCCTGGGACCACACCTCAGTCATATAACACCATCTGTGAGGGAGTTACTACACCACGTCAAGTCCCTCATAACACCATCTGTGAAGGAATTACTACACCACATGAGGTCCCTCATAACACCATCTGTGAGGGAATTACTACACCACGTCAGGCCCCTCTTAACACCATCTGTGAGGGAATTACTACACCACGTCAGGTCCCTCATAACACCATCTGTGAAGGAATTCGTACACCACGTGATGCCCCTCATAACACCATCTGTGAGGGAGATACTACACCACGTGAGGCCCCTTGTAACACCATCTATGAGGGAATTACTACACCACGTGAGGCCCCTCATAACACCATCTGTGAGGGAATTACTACGCGTGAGGCCCCTCATAACACCATCTGTGAGGGAATTACTACACCACATCAGGTCCCTCCTTACACCATCTGGGAGAGAGTTACTACACTACGTGTTTGCTGTTCAACACCTACATTAATATGATGTTCACTGTATGTTCCTTTACCTATCTCTAATGAAGGCTTTTGTTAAACCTCCAATGTATGTAATAAGTCATTTATGTCCAATGTATATTTTCAGCCTTCGGGCTGCAGAACTTTTTCAATAAACCGTTAATTATTATTATTATTATTATTATTATTATTACACACATACATACATACACACATATACACACACACACATACACTCACACTCACACACTTGCATCGTATGGAGTGTACATATAGTAAAAAAAGTACTGCATAGATTGTGCAAAACAATGTAACACCACAGAGGAGGGATAGTGGAGTGTGTGTGTTGGTCCTGTGTTATGGTGGTGATGTATGGATCATTATGGAAGTCAACAGACCCCCTGATGTGATACTTTTTTACTGTGTACCTGTACTATATATAAAAAAAATATGTTGCTATTATATAAGAAATATGAAGAGCATAGGCGTGTATGTGTGTGAAGTGAACGTACTGTATGTGTGGACTTGGCAGGGCACCAAGTTAGACTGTCCCTGTACCTACAACCCCCTAGCGCTTCCTAGCCATGCCACACTGTGTTATTGTTATTTATCAACTTGTATTTTCTGGTAGGTATATGTGTGTGCATGTAACAGTAAAAAAATAATACAATCTTTCATACAGTGTGCCAAAAAAATTATTATGATAAGGTACAAAAATACAGAATAAACATTTATTATGTCTACAGGAGTTAGTACAGTGACCCCTCGTTTAACGAACGCCTCGGTTAACGAAATTTCGGTTAACGAACTGCCTTCCATAAGGATCTTCAATTCGGTTAACGAAAAAATTCGGTTAACGAATATCTTACGAACCGACCTCAACATGTTTTCGCTTGCACTGACCGGGCAACCAGCTTTAGTATCAGTCCGCCAATACATTAATCGGTTCTAGGGCTTAAATTCCTTACTATTTTAGTAAATATCAAGAAGTTTATACTATTCAATAATTTTAAAAGTTTAATATTCAATTTTTTAGTGATTTTAACAATTATTGAACATAATTGAAGGTAAAGTGACTAGTTTAATGCGCGGCATCCAGCCTCATAACACAGCAAACAGGCGTTAGTCTCTCTCTGTTTTCACTGGAGGTAACATCTTGCTTGAGACTCTCTTCAACTAAACGCTTTTTTTCTGTGTTTCCAAGCAAATTATTGGTCATTTTGAAATATATTTTACATATTGACAATATATAATGCAGTGCAGTGTTGATTTAAAGAAAATAATCTTGAATTACACCGAGAGAGCTAAAATTTTATTGGTGAAATGGCGCCATGGGGTGACTTCTCTTCCACCCCAATGCCTTCTCTTCTTCCTTCTCCTCCCTCCCATCCCCCCCAAAATCCATCATCATCATCATCATCATCATCCAGGAGCCTTCTACATACACACCTCAAAGTAAGTGAACTTTTCTACCATTTTTGTTGAATTTAGGAAATTTTCGGTGAGCTGGAACCAATTACCCAAAACCCATTGAAACAATGGTTTGTTAACGAACTTTTTTAGGTTAACGAACGACCTTCTGGAGCAGTTGAGTTCGTTAACCGAGGGGTCACTGTATGTGATTTTTGTAGGGGAATGGGGGAGGGAAAGGGATGTAGCATCAGGGATCTCAGCCTCCACCTACTGCTCAATCTGTGAGCTGTTAGATATTTTTTTTACTCATATTTTTGGGTAGATGTACATAATTTTCTGAAGTTTTGTTAAACTGTTACATGGACACGCAATCATTCATGCAAAATGTGCAAAGCAAAAAAGAATTAAAAGAAATAATTATCATAAGGTTAAAAATATAAAAGGAATAAATATTTCTTTTGTGCACAGTACAGTAGTTAACACCCGGATTGTGGGAGGAGGGAATTGTGTCGGAGATCTTGGCCGCTCCAGTCTCCCGAGTGTAGTGAAACTATTACCAACTGGCAGTGTAGTACTCTACTGTACTGTATTTTTTGTTTTTATTGGTATAATTTTTATATACAGTAGTCCTCTCTCTCTCTCTCTCTCTCTCTCTCTCTCTCTCTCTCTCTGCTAATTTAAATCTTCTGTAAATATTAGTGTACAGTACAGTACTATAATATTAAATGTAACATAACATTTCCTCTACATGTCACTTGAGATAGGGAGAAAGTCTCTCTCGCTCTCTCTTTCCTCAAGTGAAGTGTAGTGGAAATGTTATGGTACATTTAATACTGCAGTACTGTACTATACACTAATATTTACAGAAGATTTAAATTCGCAGATGTGAATAAGGACCTTTATTGTATTGTCCCTTTTGTATTTGAGTGAATATAGTACATAGAGAAGCATCAGCCCTCACCACTGGTACAATAAGCTGAGTAGATTTGTATCATTATGTCATTTGTGTATTTTGTTTTATTGTGCAAAAATTGCAACTGACTTGTAATTGATTTTATGAAGTATTACAGACATAATCATCACATTGTTAAATTTTACCTTTAAAATTATTAACATTTGAATACCACATGCACTCTGATTGTGTGGCAAATTTTCACTTGTAGGTGATTGTGTGGTAGCGAGTTAAAGATGAGCTGTTGAGGAGTGCTAGGAAAACTGGTGCAAGTTAGACTCCTTCCACTCCATCTCTCTAATCACCCACACTTCTCTGCTTTCTCACTCCATAAATTAAAATTTTATGTAACGTAATGTTGAAGGGATACAACATTGTTCATTTATATTCACTGTGAACACTCGAAGATCCGGACGAAAAGGGGGGACCACCTGTCTGAAAAACCTGATTGTCCGAATATTCCGGCTAATGTACTAAATGTATAAAAAACGATAAATAATAATATAAAAAACACCAAAAATACTGTACATATTAACCTGACTACTAGGGTTAGTTATACAGACGTTTTCCTTTGAAAAAGACATAATTTTGAGCAACATATTACTGTACAGTATTACCCCGCTTTACACGGTTTCACTTTCTGCCAGAATATAATTTACATTGCTGGAATTCTTACAATATGATCATTTTGAATATAAACATCATGGATTTTGCCTTAGGCTTACAAATTTTAGATCTAATGTAATAATTTGGTTTACACAAAGCAAATATTTTATCTTTGGTGCAAAATATATGAAGTTTACATTCAAAATATTCCCTGACCTGCAAGGAATCCAGAAATGTCAATTATGTTATCCTAACTACATTTCTCTGGTAGGGAGGGAAGGTGGGGGGTGGGGAGGAGGGTTGGGACCGACCACCCAGCTGGCGTGAGTGTGAAGAGGGGGGGAGGGGGGAGGCAAGGTGGGGTACTTGATTGACATAGTGTCGTGAAGAATATTTTTTTTTATTCCCTGAAGATATTTGTTTTAGCTCATAAAACTCATACAAATTACCCGGCCAAAATATATATTACATTGCTGGAATTCTTACAATATGATGATCATTTTGAATATAAACATCATGGATTTTGCATTAGACATACAAATTTTAGATCTAATGTAATAATTTGGTTTACACAAAGCAAATATTTTATCTTTTGTGCAAAATATATGAAGTTTACATTCAAAATATTCCCTGACCTGCAAGAAATCCAGAAATGTCAATTATATTATCCTAACTTTAGTCTGAGGTATTATTTATTACAGTCAACCCTCGCTTTACGCGGTCCCACATTCCGCGTTTCCACGTTAACGCGGTGCCCTGCCAGAACCTAACGTGCTCACATTACGCGGTGCGTGAACCCCATTACGCGGAGAGTGTCCGGCGCGACGCTATTTTTAGATTCGCCCCACCCGCCTGCCTGCCTGTGCTCTCCCTCCCTCCCTCCCTCCGCCTGGGCAAGCCGTGCGGTAAGGTTGCGCAGTGTGTGTCTTTGTTGTGTTATCACTGACGTCATATGACGTATCGGACTGTGATTGACCATGCAACCCTACCCCCCTCTGCTGCTAGCTGTAATAGGCTTAAAGTATTATGACGTGTCCACCCGGAGGAGGGAGGGAGGGAGGAAAGACGATCCTTGACCTAGCCGCGCCAGTTTCATCCCTCCACGCCAGACCGTGTAAACGTGTATCCATTGTTCTGTAAAATGGCTTCCGCCGGACCACCGCCCCCAGAGAGAAACCTTTCCTTACCTGGACCCAGCGGCACTAAGCCAAAGAAGACACGACGTTCCTTAAGCTACAAGGTGAAGTATACCATCATCCAAGAGTTGGAGAAAGGAACAAGGCAGGTTGATTTGGCGTGCCAGCATGGTGTGAATGAATCTACGATTCGAACAATAAAGAAGGATGCAACCAAGATAAAGGAGCACATGAAGATCACAAAGTCTACAGGTGCTTCTATGATCAAGTATTTTCACAACCACGTGCTTCTCAAGACAGAAAAATTACTTGTGAGGTACTTGGTGCGTCAGGCGCGACGAAACATGGCGGTCGACACGCGCTCTGTTAAGGAGTACGCACGTGAACTGTACATGGCAGTGGCACAAAAGATGGGAATTACAGAGCCCAAACCCTTTAATGCTTCCTCTGGGTGGTTACAGAGGTTTAAGATCCGGAACAAGATCACCAATATAAACATTGGTGGTGAAGAAGCGAGTGCTGACCGGGCTGTGGCTAGGGAATTTCCTCCGTTTTTACGTGAGATTATGGAGGAAGGACAGTACAGTGACGACCAGGTGTTTAACATGGACGAATCTGGTCTTTTCTGGAAAAAGCTACCTTCCAAGACCTTCGTTGTAAAGAATGCCAGCAAGATTCGGGGCCGGAAGATGCAGAAGGAACGCATCACCGTCCTGTTTACCACCAATGCCTCCGGTACCTGTAAGCTCAAGTTATCGGTGATCCACACAGCACGCAAGCCGCACGTCTACAAAACCATGGACATGACCAAGCTAAATGTCCACTGGCTGACCGCATGTAAGGCGTGGATGTTTTCTACACTGTCCCTCTCCTGGTTTGATGACTGTTTTGTTCCCGATGTAAAGAAATTTTGTGAGCGACAGAATGTGCCATTCAAGATTTTGTTGCTGCTGGACAACGCACCAGGACACTCACCCCTACTGTTAGATCGTCACCCCAACGTAAAAGTGGTCTTCCTTCCTCCCAACACTATGTCTATATTACAGCCCATGGACCAAGAGTTAATCTGTAATGTAAAAGCTGCATTCTCTATGAAAAAATTCAAACTCCTGAACGACTACACCAACACCAGGGAAGAGTTGCGTAACCTGAGTGACACCACCACCGATAGCAAGAGCGAAGAAGATGAGGATCAACAGTTGGCACAGCAAAAAATACTGTTCAAACAATTCTGGAGAGTATTTAACATCAAGAAAGCTGTGGACTTCTTGGTGGAGTCATGGGATCAGCTGTCTATTGCTACAATTCGTCACGCATGGAGACATGTGTTGCATGGAATACCAGGCGAGAGGAGGAGTCAATCTGTGACTGGTGAGGTTCAGACTGTTGCAGTAGCAGTGGACCTTGCCAGAGAAGCTGCACAGACTGTTACAGTTCCAGGCTTCTCCGAGACCACCAACGACGACATCATGGAGGTGATAATGGAACCTGATGTGACTACCGAGGAGATGGTACATGATGATGACGACATCAGTGAAGAGGCAGGTGGTGCGTCATCCCAAGAAGAACAACACTTATCCCATAGTAATGTTAGGGGTGCCATCGAGTGTATCGAGAAAGCCAAGCTCCTCCTTTCCGACAACCCTGACGCAAACAGGTATGAAATCTTCACTACCCAGCTGTTGCAGACTATGGAGCCCTACATCAAGGTGTATCACGACAACATCAACACCAGCCGTCAGCAAAGCATAACAGATTTCTTCGCCCGCAACCCACCACAGCCAGCCCAAGCCAGTGATAGTGACAGTGAAGATGACTTTGAGGGATTTGTCAGGGAAGCCCTGACAACTGTAAGTGACAGTGATGGTGATGCACCTAGTAATGGTGATTCACCTGAGGGCCAGTAGCCTGCCCTCTGCCTCGGAACCAGCCTCCATCCCCGTACGCCGACCCATCTCTTCGACTAACGTAAGTGTTCCACCTAACTTTTAGTTTTCCTAACCTAACCTTTATTTTTCCTATGTTAACCTTTATTTTTCCTAACCTAACCTCTTCTATATTACTTGTTTTTTTATACCATCATAAAGTTAAGATAAAATTTTTACTACAACATAGTTGTGTGTCGTCAAAAAGTGGAGTTTGGGGGTCGGCCCGGACTCTATTTCAATTAATCCCATATGTTATGTTATTCACTTTACGCGTTCCTCACTTTCCGCGGGACCCTGTGGGTTACATTAACCGCGTAAAGTGAGGGTTGACTGTACTAAACGTTAAAATCTGGCAACTGTATTTCTCTTAAATATTAATTGTGTGAGCATACCATCATAAAATTTAGATGTTATTTTTGCTACAACATAGGTATTGTGTCGGAAAAAGTGGAGTTTGGGGGTTGTGCCAGTCTCTATTGGAATTAATCCCATATGTTCTGTTGTTCACTTTACGCGGTTTTCACTTGCCGCGGTACCCTGTGGGTTCAATTGACCGGGTAAATCGGGGTACTACTGTATATGTTGTTGTGTTTTTTGGGGGGAGGAGGTTTTCAGTTTGATGTTTTTCTTATATCATGATCACTGCTTTCTCTAGAATCTTTCAATAGTACATGTATACTCTTCCTATACTCTTCCTATAGACCCCAATGTTTCAAATGGCAAAAATTAATTTTTTAAGTTTTTATCATTTAACTATTTTGATGATGTAAAGACACATTTGCAAAATTATGACTTAAGATGAAGAATGTATCACCACCCGATTTTCACAGGCCACTTCCCGAGGTGCCCCAAGTTGACGTACTACGACTTCCGAAAAAAATTCTTATTTTAGGCTCTGGTGGACTCTCTATTGGTCAAGCTGGAGAGTTTGATTACTCAGGTAAGTTGAATGTACATTGTAATTTGAAAATAAGAAAGTGAAAAATCTGGTTCAGACTTACAGTATAGTAATTGTTATTTATTTTTCATAGGTTCGCAAGCAATCAAAGCAATGAAGGAAGAGGGAGTTGAATCCATACTTATGAATCCTAACATAGCAACAGTTCAGACTAGCAAGGGTCTTGCTGACAAAGTGTATTTTCTTCCAATTACTGCTAATTATGTTGAGCAGGTTAGTAAATAAAGAGTACTGTACTGCATTTGGAATGATAATTGTTATATAAACAGTGGAACATTGAAAAGTGGGCATTACAAAAATTGGCTGTATTTGTAAATACAGTATTTGATTTTTCTGATAAATATCCTGAAATTTGGAAAGCTTGGTTAAAGTTCTTGGTGTATACCATAGTTGCCAATGCTGCTTCTCATCAACTGTGTAGAGTGCAGTTCCTAAGTTTGTGGTGATGCATTTCTTGTCAATTCTTTAGCAAATTTTAAGTTTAATTTTGCCCCTTATAGTGGCATCTCATTAGAGACCAATGACCTATCGTGAGTGTAGTAGTGCTGGTATTGTGCAGTGCAAGCATGATACAGCTATGAAAAAAGTGGAAATAATTGTAAAATTTTATGCTGTGGTTGAAATTTTTTAGGAGTAAGGTATGGGTTAATTCAGCATTTATGATTTAAAAGTGTAAAAAGATTTTGAAATCCTATGTCAAAAGTGATGTAAACCAATAGTAAATCACTGCATAATTTTGGTTATATTTGTCTTAATAAGATGCTTTTGAGTGATTTGAGCAACTCCATATCAAAGTAGCTACTGTATTTTGGTGAATATAATACGGCCTTATTTTCCTAAAAAATTTGGCAAAAGTGGTTGTGTAGCTTGCTGTCAGATAAAAATTTGAGTTATGCCCGTAAGCACAGATATGCTCTGCATACTTATGCTAATTAGTATCCCACCTTGGCTGAATTTCCAAAAGAAACGGAATTACAGAAGAAGCATTGAAATAGAAGAAAATTTACTAATAATTTGCTTAAAAACTAAATTTAATTGTACCACACAAATCTTTATCGTTTCAAAGTTACACTTCAATGCCATATTTAGTGGACGGTCCTTCAACACTTACTACACTATATGAACGATGTGGTTCAGAGTTAAATAATTTAGTGAGCACAAAGCTAGCCTAATTTGAAAACAAATTCAAATTGCATATCAAAATGAAAAAAAATTGCTATAATAAACAACAAAATTGAAACATAGCAAAACGTAAAATACAATAGCATATATTTTGTCCCCAAAATAGCTTCTTTCCACACTCAAACCTTCATCTGGGTGATGTGACACAGTTCATCCAGACAGCCACCCAGCGAACTCGCTGACACATTACTGGTGGGTCAACGACGCAGTTACAGCCCAGTGCCTCCACATTCATACTCTTATATTTTCTTATTTTATAGTTTTATATTAAATTTTCTTTATTTTTAAGCCACATAATGTATTGTAATGGAACACAAATTCAATTAAATAACTAAAAATTTAGTGTATCCGTAAAGCCAGAAATCCTTAACCCGAGTAATCTGTAATCCGGAGAGTGTCTGTCTCTGGGGAAAAAAATATCATGAAAGTGATGCGTGTGGTAACATTGGTATGCATTCTGTTAATGGTAATTCAGTAGACATTTGCGATTTCGACGATTCTCGGTAATCATGATGGTGGCTAGCTTGCAAGCCTTTTCCCGCAGCACGAGTCACCCCACGCAGCATCTCATGTTGTACTCTCAAAAATTTTGGGTTTCTGTGTGAAATGGCCCCTAAAAGACTGCCTAGTGTCAGTGCTAGTGATGCTAGTGGAGTGAAATGTAAAAGGCAGAGGTCAGTGATGACCCTGACAAAGATAGTTTTATTATTAGATAAGTTAAAAGGGTTCGAGTGCTGCAGCGGCTGGTCAGTTGTTTGGTATAGGTATACAGTGGTGCACTAAGGTAGTATTAGTTGCTATTCCCGGTTTTGCCAATTCGTGCCATTTCTTGGAACCTATCCCTCGTGAATGGGATGAAGAAGCTGCATTAATGGAGACAATGTAAAAAGGACCTAGGTGCAATCCTTTTCCCGCAACACAATGAGTTGCCCCACGCAGCATCTCATTTTGTACGCTCAAAACTTTAGTGTCTGTGTGAAATGGCCCCTAAAAAACTGCCTAGTGTCAGTGCTAGTGCAGGACGAAAAAACTGTATTAATTGAGACAATGGGAAAGGACCTAGTGTGTACGTTGAAAACGATCAGAGGTTCTCGGGCCATTGCGAGAAGGTGAATCGGGCAACTATATTAATAGGTCTTATAAGAAGGTCGTTCAAGATGAGGTGCTTCCCCATCTGGAGTACTGTCACCCTGTCTGGTCCCTGCACTTCAGCACCTCAGCTTTCCTGAGAGATTAGATTGCCTGAAATTGCCTAGCTTTTACTACAGATGGGCAAGGGGGGACCTATTTGAGGTCTATACAATTCTCAAAGGGCACTACTCAGTCGAATGCCCTTACCTGGAGCCGGCAGACGCTTGCCCCACAAGGGGTCACAGCTTAAGGTTGAAGAAGCTGCAAGTCCAGAAAACTGTGAGGGGTAACTTTTTCGGAGTGAGAGTTGTGAACTATCTGCCGGAGTGTGTTGTGATGGCACTGAGTGTGAGCTCTTTCAAGACCAGACTTGACAAGCACTGGAACAGGTTGAGGTACATTCAGGAGCCAGTACTTGCCAACAGTGTGTAACAGAGACATGACCGATCACCCAAGTGGCTACGAGCCGATCAGTGGTGAAGAGGATAAAATTAAAGTAAAAGAATGGCAAGGGTCTACTGTAGATACTGTTGCTCTATGGTTAAGTAATGACATTCAGATATGATATAGCAAGTTATCAATCACTTTCTTGAGTCAGTGTATTCATATTGGTGAATTATGATACTGTACTGTATTAAATTTTTTTATCTAACAATATATCACAAATAGCAATTCCACTACAGCAACGTGGGAGCGAGTCCATGAGTCAGTCACGCGACATACAGATTTCTCACGGCTCACATCACTCTCAACACATTGCTCCTGGCTCGTCATAACTTTTATGGTGCTTTATCACACTATCAGCTTTCCAAAAGAATTCATAACACACTCTTAGGCATGACTAATGCATTCACCAACATTTCTGACAACAATTTTTTTTTTTTTGTTAGTGTCGCTAGTGATTATATCTTATCGCTCACTGGTGCTGTTGCCACTTCTACTCCTTTTGTTACATCGGTGATCTCCCCGATTGCTGGAATTGAAATCGGCCCAGAATTCCTTTAAAAAAATCGTCTCGATTCCAGATCTGTGAACAAGTTCCCGTCGTTAAAAATCACTCGCATTTACCAGAAAAAAATCTTAGAAAATTACGGAAAATCTCTCGATTTTTGTTCAATCCAGAATGCGACGTCTAGCTTTATACCTAGGTATGTAAATGCCTTACATTAACTTGCCAGGTCAACATAAAGGCAATTAAAACATCTAATAATTACTTAAATACGTTATACAGTAGAACGTCGATTTAAAGAGATTCAATTTAAGATTATTGATTTAAAGTGACACCCACAATTAAGGACAATGTTTTAATTTGAAGCGAATCTTATTTTGTGCGAGTCAATCTGGCGCATCATATTTTAAAATTTGCGCCTAATGTTTCTCTGGGCACGTTACACTGTCCTAAGGAGGAAGCTGTACTGTACATGTACTCAAAATAATGTACTAAATGATTATTAAAATTTTTGTCTAGTGCAAACTATAGCATATTTACATTCAAATTAATGTAAATTATATTCTCGGTCACTTCTGTGACATTTTATAAGCAAAAACATAAACTCGATCTAAAGGACATAAATAAACAAATAAATACTTCACTAGATCTTTGGCGCCAGCTGTCAAACATGTTACTGTCACGTCCTTTCTCCCCAACCCTCCCCCCTCCCCCCTCCCCCCCCATCTTCCCCCCATCTTCCCAACCAGAGTTTGGTGTTTTAAGCTTAAAGTTTTTATCTTATATAATATCACAGACTAAAGTTAAGAGAATATAATTTGTATTGCTGGAATCCTTGCAAGACAGCCAATAATTTGAATATAAACGTCATATTTTTGCACAAGAGATAAAAGTTTTTGAAAATTTAATAAAATTCTTAAATTAGAACTAAAATTTGTATGTCTAATGCGAGCTGTAGCATGTTTATATTTAAATTAATCACTATCTTATAAGAATTCCAGCAATTTATATTAATTATATTCTCCCATATCAGTTCAGTGACATTTTATAAGAGAAAAACTTAGTCACTCTTAAGGACAGATAAATAAATGAGCACTATACCAGGGGTGTCAAACTCATTTGCCAAGGCGGGCCAGATTTAATATGGGTACACAGTATGCGGGCCAAGTAACATAATTATGAGCACTTCGCAATCACCTCTTAGGTGAGTAGTACGACAAAATAAGAAAGGTGGATTTAGTCTGCACTCGTGCGAAACCCTTAAAAACAAACAAATCAAGTGTTTACTTACCTTGATCAATCTTATTGTTTGTTACTGCTGCTTCCTGATAATTGGCACCTCTTGGTATGGACCAGTGCATCAAAGTTTGGCACTAACGACTGAGCTGTAGCAACCTTCAGTATTGAATTAAGGTGAGCATCAGTAAGTTGAGACCGAAGCCGAGACTTGTTCAAGTTCATCACAGAAAAGAGTTGTTCACAGACATGTACTTCCGAACATTGACATAATCTTTGAGGCAAAACATTTAATCCTGGGATAATTTGGTCCAAAATATTGATAAAATGTGCCAACATCAACGCTCGAAAACTTGTTCCTCAACACAGAATCACACTGGAGCTCAATTAATTCTAACTGAAGATGTTCTGGTACCTCCTTAACACCAACAGAGAATGGGTCCCAAAAAATGAAAAAATCCTTCTCAAGTCTTTTAAAGTCAGCAAATCATTCTTGGAACTCATTCATTAATCTGGAAATCTTGATGCAGTACTTTTTAGTGTTGACATCAGCATAAAACTCAGGTGTGCCTTGCAGGGACTTCAAGGTCGGAAAGTGAGAAAGATTACTCTCTGATAGTTGCCGTTCAAAAAGCTGAAGTTTCATCTCAAAGGTACGAATGCAGTCATAAAACTCTGTCACCAATTTATTGCGTCCTTGCATCTTTGTATTCAAGTAATTTAAGTGTTCTGTAATATTCACCATGAAAGTTAGATCTTGAACCCATTCATTATCTTTCAGTTCATGCAAATCCCTTCCTTTCTGTTCCATAAACATCTATATTTCACTGCGCAATTCATAAAATCGCTTCAGTATGACTCCCCGACTTAACCAGCGAACATCAGTGTGATATGGCAGTCCGTGTGTGTGTTCTCATTTTCCTCCAATAAGCAGTTGAACTGTCTGTAGTTCACCGTCTTTATAACAACATCCATGACATTATCCATCTTTAATGTTTTACTACACAACTCTTCTTTATGTATAATACAATGCATATTATAAATTTGGTGGTTCGGGTTCACAGCTATTAGTTTTTCCTTTAATTTTGCTGCCACGCCAGCTTTTCTACCCACCATTTGTGGTGCTCCATCTGTAGCCAGACTCACAGTTTGTGCCCAGTCAACATCTAATTATCCAGTGCCCCTACCAAACCCACAAAGATGTCATCACCTGTTGTTGTTCCTTTCATTGGTACCAGTTTCACAAATTCTTCTGTTACCTGCATAGTTTCATCCACAACACATATAAAAACTGCAAGTTGTGCAACATCATTTACATCAGTACTTTCATCAATTGCACCTGAAAATGCAGTAAAGGACTTAACTTTCTCTTTGAGTTGACTGTTAATATTCTCTGATAGTTCACCAATTCTTTCTGCAACTAGTCTTTTTGTTCTTTCATTGGTGATGTTGATTGAGTATTTTGTTCTAGGAAACAGCAGACTATTTTATTCAGCTGAGGGATACACTCACTATTTAGTTTTAGCTCCTCAAGGTAAGGCTGGAGCAGCAAATGGGCCGCGGGCTGCATGCAAGAGTGTGTCAGGCTGCATGCGGCCCGTTTGACACCCCTGCACTAGACCTTGGCATCAACTGTCAAACATATCACCTCACCTCCTCCCCCCCCCCTCCCCCCCCATCTTCCCAGCCAGTAACAGACCATTTCCCATCCCTTAATTTGAGCAGTGTTGATTTATGAGTGTTTGTTTTAACATAATACAGGTTGTACCTCTCTAGTCCGGAAACTCCCGTGGTCCGGAACGATTCTAGTTTGTCCAATAGGTAGATAGGCAGCTTTTTTTTTCTTTTTTTTTTTATCTGAATTATTATTATTATTACAGGAGTATTAAATTTTTGCCCCTCAGGCCCCAATGTGGGTCAGTGACCTATGCCCGGGTGGGCTAATCCCCTTAAAAAAAAAAAAAAAGCCGCGGGAAATTAAGGTTTGTTTACATCCGGCAGTTCGGCTGCTCTCTCTCTCTCTCTGCTTGTCTATACAGAGTACAACATTTAACCCTTCAATATATATGAGCAGTAAATAAGTGTTGCTTTCATATTCTTATGTAGAGTAATGACGATATATTTTCACATGTGCGCACTTACATACGAGCAGTCTCACTTTTTTTTTACCATTAATGGTTAGCTACTTATATTGTTCCATTTATTAACATTAAATAACATTACAGGTACTTCAAGCAACCATATTCATTTTTTACATTAATTTTACTACAGCTAAACTCAGGGTCTTATTTTCTTCAGTTTTATATGTAGAACCAATCAGTCACTGGTTTCGTAAGCTTTAACATAAACAATGCCGGCAGCCGTCTCGTCTCCTCTAATATTCCACGTATTATTAATAAATTGTATTGTTAATTTTGCACACACGTACATTAATTCAATAAAAACAAATTCAGAAACATTAATTAAAATATATATGAACAGTAAATAAGTGTTGCTTTCATATTCTTATGTAAAGTAATGACGATATGTTTTCACGTGTGCGCATGCGCACTTACATATGCGATCTCTCTTTTTCTTTACCATTATTGTAAGATACTTCTATTGTTCCATTTATTAACATTAAATAACATTACTTAAAACAACCATATTAATTTTACTATAGCTACAACCAAGGCTTTATTTTCTTCAGTTTTATATGTAGAACCAGTCAGTCACTGGTTTTGTAATCAACGAAAACAATGCTGTGTCATTTCCTCATGTGTTTCAATGTTCTACGTATTATTAATGAATTGTATTGCTCATTTTCCACATATAAACATTAATTCAATAAAAAAGACATTCAGTAATAAACAATAATGAATCTTTTGTACATAAGAGAAATGACCCTGTTTACACGATTATGCACGTCGTCTGCACGTTGGCGGACCGTTCAAACCCGTCGAAATTCAAGTTTCCGCCATCAAAATTTTTATTTATTTATTTTTTTGTGTGTTCCAATAAAATACGTTAAGAATTAAAAACTCGCGAAATTTGAGAAGCTACTATACGACATTTAACCCTTCAATATGTCTTCAAAGAGACCATGACGCAGAGAAAGTGGTGCTAGTGCTTCCAGGCATAAGCACAAGTCACTATCTAACCAGGAAAAGGGTGAATTTCCATGGTCCAGCAATTTCCATGGTCCGGCACCGGTCAGGTCCCGAGGTTGCCGGACTAGAGAGGTACAACCTGTACCACAAAAAACAATGTTTTGTTTATTCTAGGAGATGGGCTGAGGTGCATCTGGGTAGACTCTCAGCCTTTTTAGTATTTTGTGTTTCTCTCAAGTACCAAACTAAATTATTCCATTGAAACAACACTTCGATTTAGTGCGAATTCGATTTAAAGCGACCTCTCTTGGAACGTATCTCGCGCTATATCGATGTTCTACTGTATTAGGAAGACCCATCGCTACCTGGCATTTAATTGCAATTCTCAGAACCCCCTCCCGCACCCTCCATCACACGCATTGCTGCCGTCTTCTTCTTGCCTGGCAAATCAGCTGTAAATACGCACAAGGAAAGCTCCGCTAAATTGTGTTGTAATAGCTGAAATATTATGTGCCACGAGGATTTTATTTTTGGTTTTTATACATCTTAGCACAGAGAGGAAATCGAGTGACTTTTATTTTGTTTATGTCTCAGATATTGTGTTTGGGGCAATTTTTTATACGGTCTGGTCAAGCATGATGACCACGGCTCGTCTTCTATCTCTGGGCTTGTTTTCACTGAAAGAATACATATATAGATATATATATATACTGTATAAAAAGATATTCTTTGTCCCAATTATACACGTGCAAATAATGAATATGTGGCCATCCCACTTCTCGTGTTCGTTCACGAAACTTTTCGGGCTTCCGCCCTGGGTTTTCTAATTACTCTCAGCATGCAGGCCAGAGTTAAATCTTCATAGTTTTATTTTATTAATGTCCTCAGTAGCAGGTTTAGCCGATCCAGGCGAGCTTTACCGAGGTTGCTAGTCTTAGTGATCCTTCCAGAGGCTGACCTTCCGGTCTTACTAGCAATCTAGTGTTATGTTAAGATGAACATAGTATCCTCAGTATGAGTTAAATGAGAACCATTCAAGGTAGAATTCTCGGCCCAACTCATCTTCCTAGAGTAATGGTGAACGATGTTAGCTAAAGGAGCGCTATGGTAGCAGCTCAGCACTGTCAACCCTTCCGGGTGACATGATGCTCACTCAGGCATCATCGCTCAAGCATGATTAGTTGAAGCGGTGAGGTCTGTGCACCCTGATTGGCAACAAATAGAGAACTTGGTGATCCCTCAAAATATAAATGCTCTAAAATGAAGTTAGCTTGATTAAGAAACAAAGTTCATTGAGCTGAGGGATAATTGAGATAAAAGAAGGGAGGTGTATGATATAGTGAGTTAGTTGTTTATGATTGTCACACTGGTGACTTATATAACAAAAAGAGATATTAATGAAATAACTTACTAAAATATCACAGTTACGAGTCATATTGATTATGATTGGGAGGAAATGTTATCTCCCTTGTATTATTAAGATGATACAATGTGACTCATAGTGTTCCTCCTAGTTTAGATGAATGATGTGCAACTGGAGGATGAAGGACAGTTGTCTGGACTGCTGGATGACAGAGGAGACCATGGAACAGTCCCTGGGGAACTAGTGTTGAGTGAGGAGCTGCAAGGAATGGAGAGCTCAGCTCATACCCTACATACAAAAATGTGAATTCCATAGTACGTAGTAGTTTCACCCATGACCCAAGTGGACCATACTACATGTAATTATCAAGGATGTAGAGCCACTTGGATTACCAAGTTAGATTCTCATTTGGCTTGCATAATTCATAGCAGCTGTCTCTCAGACAACCTGTTTTCACTATTGGATTGTGCAGTTTGTTATGATCAAATTTTTTAAATTAATCAAGCTGCAGGAGATAAGAAAGAATTATTGTTGATCCAAATTAAAAATAGATGGTACAAAGCCTTAAAGAATAAAATTCTAAATGTAAAACACTGGAAAGATCCCAAGTTGGCAGAAAGTTTAGAATTATGGGTGATAAGTAAGAGACTTAATCCCCAGTTAGACCAACCTACTTCTGCTAAGAAAAGTAGATATTTAAAGCAAGAACCTCTACCTAGTCTGCCCAATTTTAGTAGATTCCAGGATCAGGATGAAGAAGTTGATAGCAATAGTGTTCAGTCTTTAGAGCAGGGAGGACCTGTTGAGACTGACCACATCCTGTCCCTATTTTGGCAACTACTACCACCTGGGGCAAAAGTGTTGGTTACTATGAGTGGAAACACACTGCTGTCGATTTCCACACAGCTGATGGATAACAATAAGTGTAAGGATGATCCCAACAGGCCTTGGGTAACATTGGTAAGATCTAAGTCTTCTTTGTTTTCAACCACATC
The DNA here is from genome assembly GCF_018991925.1 of Homarus americanus. Lineage (NCBI taxonomy): Eukaryota > Metazoa > Arthropoda > Malacostraca > Decapoda > Nephropidae > Homarus > Homarus americanus. Next base: position 131,724 of record NW_024718183.1, read on the forward strand.
CGAGTCTGTGGATTCCTTATTCAAGGTATTTTATGAAAATGTTTCTAAACTTCCTGATCTCTCAGCACTTACAAAGAGACAGGAAGGCCAAGCAACTGTAGGTCATCAGTCATTGTTCTTAGAAGGTGATACTGTACTACAATGTCTTGGCTTGATATTTGCCCCCAAGTTATCTCTGAAATAGATGAAGTCTGGGCTAATGTATTGAAAGACTTAACATTCATTCCCTCATATAGGAATGCTCACAAGTTTACTTGTTTGAAGTTCCAATGCAATGACAAAAAGAGTTCCTTATTTAAACTTTCTCAGTATTTGTTGGCTCCAAAATATGCTGACATAAGCTATGAAATAAATTTGAAACCCGTTGCTTTTGCACTGTTGCAGGAAAAGTTCAAATTTAGGAAGTTGGTCGTGGATTTTTGGTCTGCAATCATGATGTGTCAGTTATTGACTAAGTTGGTGCTGGGCTATGAGGACAGTTCAGAAGTAGACAGATGTTTTGCTGCTGCTATACAAGGGATTCCATATTCCCTGTACAACTCATTTATGGAAATGTTGTTGAAAGCCCTGAAACTAAAAGCCCAGCTAAGGAAGCAAGCCACAAATAATGCTTCAAGTGGTAGTGCTTATTTATTGCTATGTTCTTCCCTTCTTTCTCCTGCTTTGTTAGAGGAATAAGCATTAGCTAAGTATAGATCAGCTGTTGAGCAAGCTATTAATATTACTGTTCCCAGGAGTTCTAAGACCTTTCAGAAATTTAAAAGAGGAAGGTCTAATAGGGGAACAAGACCAGCTGCTAGGTTCAGTTATCAGCCTGGAGGAAACATTAAGAGGGGATGACAATTCAAGACGTAGTAGGGCTGGCCGTTGGTTCAAAAGTGGAAGGAGACCTTATTCCACCACATGAAGCCAGACAGCTGGGTCGTCTAGGGGGGTTGGGAAAACAGGTGGACTTCTTCCATATGGGCTTACAAGAAAATCAAAGGGGGCCTCACATGGACTTGGTTGAGGCGCCCTCCACTAGTGTAACCAAAAAGGGGTAAAAAACCAACCCCCTTACTCACAGAATTTGTAATTCAACTGTAAACAGAGGTGTGATAGAACTGTTGCAGTCAGAGAAGTGTTTCATGTCTCGCCTGTTCCCAGTCCCCAAGAAAGGCAGCGAAAAAACGGGGTGGATTTTAGATCTTTCCGTCCTGAACAAGGTCATTAAAAAAATAAAATAAAATAAATAGATAAAATCAAAATGCTCACCTATGATCATCTGAAGCATCTACTTCCACCCAATGCTTGGATCTCAAAAGTGGATCTCGAAGATGCCTATTATCATGTGCCTGTTGCTCCCTGGTACAGAAAGTTTCTAGTGTTCGCAGTGTGGGGATGTAAGTTATCAATTCACAGTGATGCCATTCAGCCTCATAATTGTGCCAAAAGTGTTTACGAAACTGGTGAACATCCCCAGGGAGATCCTTGCGAAGGAGGGCATAAGAACTTTTTCTTATCTAGATGATTGGCTGATAGTGGGAATCCTTTCGAAGACCATCAAAGGGCGATCCAACGTACACTAGTACTACAGTATTTCAAAACCTAGGATTAAAGAAAACCCAGGTCAAATCTAATCTCATACCATGTCAGAAATTGGATTGGTTAAGTCTCCACTAGGACACCAATAAGCAGTCAGTCAGTTTACCAGAAGCAAAGGTAACAGATGTGAAAAACCAAGTTGAAGCCATTTGTGTAAAGAAAGAGGTTTCTTGGCATGATTGGGAAAAACTACTGGGTCTTGAATTTTGCCACCATAGTAGTACCTTTGGGTAAGTTAAGGAAGAAGCAACTAACTCATCTGGGCTTGAAGTTGCTTCTCAGAAACAAAAATATTGCTTCTTCCCATTCAGATAAGATTCAGCTGTCATGGTGGACAAATTTGGACAATCTAATCGGTTCATCTCCCTGGGTTCCTCTCAAACAGACTTGGTCGTTTGCACGGAACCGTTCGAGATAGGATGAGGATACCATTCTTCAAAAGGAGAGTTCAGTTAAGGGATGTGGAGCAACTCCCTTTGAGAGACACAAACATACCGGGAGTACAAAACAATTGGGCAGATGTGTTGTCCCGTCTCAGGCCAGTATCGACGGAAACAGAATGGTCCCTAAAGACGTCGAAGTTCAAGAGTTTAGTGAGGAGGTTTGGGACTCCACAAATAGATCTCTTTGCCTCACAAAACAATCACATGATGCTAACTTGTGCATCTCTGGAGTGATCAAATCTTTTAGGAAATGCTCTACTCATAGATTTGAACAACCGTTGGAATTCAATCTATCTGTCCCCACCTGTGAAAAAGTTGCCCAAAGTGGTTAAAAAAACTCCGATCCTTACAGGGAAAGGTCCTCTTAATTGCACCATATGAATCCTACACCCGTGGTGTCTGGATCTGTTGGAATGGTGCCCGCATCCACTACAATTGCAACAAGGATGTATAGATCAGGTACTGCACCCTCAATTCGAGATATCCTTGGCACTTCACGCTTGGAGTTTCTCAAAAGATGTTTAAATAGAATGTTGGGTAATTCCAATATAGTTAACCAAGTGATAGCAGGTCATAGACCCCAAACTTCTATGCAATATGAGAAAGCTTGGAAAAATTTTCAATAATTTATCAGGTTAACGACTCCAATCACATTGTCGGAAACAGTGGTGTTAGAATTTTTAGATTTTCTGTTAAGAGTTAAAGGCCTTCAAGGATCTACAATTGCATCTTATAAATCAGCATTGGTTGACCCTCTGGCATGGGGTTTTAATATTACTTTGAACCCAAGGGTTTTATCAAATGCTCGGATTGTTCTTTTTCATTCTGAGACCCCCTCGGCCTAAGAGAATCCCACCTTGGTCTCTACATAAATTTACAGTCGACCCTCGTTAATTCGGACCCCTTTAATCCGGATTTTGGATAATTTGGATGAAATCTGAACTAAGCGAGAGTCTGTCCGTATCAATTTCTGGTTCTGGGATTGTCCGATAGATGGCGCTCTCCAGACCGCCAGTCATTCTTGACTTAGCGCCGTATTCGAGTATCAGTGTTGTGTTGCCCTGCAATTTTCGTTGATATTTCAGTGATTAGGTATCTTTCAGCCTTGTAGTTTACATCATGTCTTCAAGGGGGAGTAATACGCTGAAGAGGAAGTATGTGACCCTTTCTGTGAACCAGAAACTGGAACTTATAAGGAAGTTATAGGCTGGTGCTTCGGTGGCTAGAGTTTGTGACGAGTATGGTGTTAAAAAGCAAACAGTTTCGGACATATGCAAGTCTATGGACAAACTCACAGCATTTTCTTTGAAATATAATGCAATATTAACCCATAAATCGGTTAATTCGGACAATCGGCTAAAACGGACACTCTTCCCCCCCTATTAGTCCGTTTTAACGAGGGTCGACTGTACTAATTTTTTATGGGGCCTAATTACAATATAAATCTGAACCAGGACAGATTGCTCCAGAAGGCAGCCTTCCTTCTAGCAATAGCAACAGGTATGAGAATCAGTGAACTGATTTCAATTTCCAATAATCCATCATTATTGGTATTTTCTGAGGAAGATGTCACCCTTTTTCCTATGGAGATTCTAAGAAAATATTAAAGGGAGGATTTTCAAGCTCGGCCTATCAGGATAAAACTGCTATGGATAAGACAAGGGTTCCTCATATATTGTGCCCAGTTAAGAATCTTCAACAATGGTTAACCAGATTCCCTAATCGAGGCCCCTATGTATTCTCATCACAGGATGGTAAGAAATTGTCTCCTAGTCAAATGACAAAATACTTTTTCTCAGTGAGTCAAGCAGACCCTGGCAAGAAATTGTTGGCACATGACACCAGGGTCTGTGGTCTTTCTGCAGCATATGAGCCTCAGTCAGATCAAAGAAGTAGGCTTTTGGAAATCTTCAAAAACCTTTCAAAACAGCTATCTTCATCTTTCTCTGAAAGATGCTTCACATGTGGTGGTACTGGGGTCCCCTCCCCCACCTAGTCAATCTCCACAACCAGGGTCTTCTTCTTCCTCATCAGAATGAAGTGAGTATCTTAATTGGGATATGTAAATTAACATTTTACCTTCCAGTAAATGTTCCTAATATTGGAAAATATTCCAAAAAGTTTATAATTATAATCTGGACTTAAGCTAGCACTAGGGCTGCCCACCAACCTGGTCTCATGGCTCACTGATTTCCTGAGTGAGCGTCGTCAGGCAGTCAGGTATCAGGGTTCTGTCTCCACATTCCAACACCTCACCTGCGGTGTTCCCCAGGGGACCAAGATGGGACCACTGTGCTTCCTAATCCTGATCAACGAAGCTCTGTCGGACACTCCTCACAGGTGGAAGTACGTGGATGACTGCACTGTGGGGGTTACAGTGGACAACACCTCACCGGACTACTCATTGCTACAAGGCACCTTGGACAGGATACAGGCATGGACTACTGAGAACAAGGTCACCATCAACCACACCAAAACCGTAGTCATGCACATCAATACCACCACCACTCCAGTGCAAGTTCCAGCAGTCACAGTGGGTGCCTATCCTCTCCAGTTAGTGCAGTCTGCCAAACTCCTGGGTGTTACCATAGACCACAAACTGGACTGGAAGGCCTATGTAAACAACACAATCAAGGCAGCCTCGTACCGACTCTACATTCTACGACGACTCGGGTCACTTGTGGCACCCACAACGCCTTTATTCTCCCCAAATTAACGTATGCGTCGCCAGCCTGGTCGTCTTCTTTCAACTCTACCCAACAACGTCAGCTAGAGAAGGTACAGAAAAGGGCCTGCAGAATCATGCTCAGCACAGAATACTCCGGCTACATCAACTCTCTCCCCACCCTGGAAATGCCATCCCTCAGTGACCTCCACCACCAAGCATTAGCAAGGTTTGGCAGTGGACTACTGCACCATCCTCGTCATCGCCACCTCTTGCCACCGGCAGTCCCCCGCCCACCTCGCACAGTCCGCTACTATAACAAAATTCAGCCCATAAGAGCCCGCACTGATAGGTATAAGAACCGCACCATTCCATCTATTGTTAAAAATAATAAACAACTTCTGATTTATGTATTGTGCAGCCCTGTAAATGTATTGAACACATATCATTATGTCTAAATCACATGTAAGTTTTTATATTTTCAGTCACCGGCTGCAACTCTATTAATAATCTGTTTATTATTACAGTGGTCCCTCGGTTAACGAGCACAATTCATTCCAGAAGGTCGTTCGTTAACAGAAACCATTGTTTCAATGGGATTTTGGGTAATTGGTTCCAGCTCACCGAAAATTACATACAAACTAAAAATAAATGCAGTAAAGTACACTTACTTTGAGGTGTGCATGTAGAAGGGTCCTGGTTGATGATGATGATGATGATGGGAATTAGAAGTGGGGGTGGAGGAGAAGGGAGAAGAGAAGGCACCCCATGCTTCATGCCGCCATTTCACCCATAAAATTTTAAGTTCAATTGGTGTAATTCAAGATTATTTTCTTTAAATCAATACTGCACTGCATTATATACAGTAAAACCTCGATTAACTGCCCACATATGGGGGGAAGGGGCCGACTGGTAATCCGAAAGGTCGGTTAGTAGTAACTAAAGTCTACGGAAATAAAACATACATTTTCAATGTACCTATCCCTAACCTACCTCATTTAAGTCCCTCTATTCATTTTTGTTCATTTGCCATTCATATTTCAATAGAATTTGCTTTAAAACATTAATCACTTTAGTAAATAAATATGAACCAGCACAAAAACCGTGAATAAAAAATGTAAAAGTCAAAGAACATATGGCATCACGAAAATTGTGACCAAGTCCCAGGCTGCTGATCTGACTTTCTACCTCATTTACACACAATTGCAGGGTCTCAATTATTTCTCATACTATTGACAACACAACATACATATAGGTATATTGTTTCTCACTCTTGATTTTTTTTTCATTTTTGCATTTCTTTATTATTATTATTATTATTATTATTATTATTATTATTATTATTATTATTATTATTATTATTATTATCATTATCATTATCATTATATTATCCTTACATTATCGCCCCCCAGGCCCGGATGCGGGTCAGTGACCTGTGCCCGGGTGGGCTAATCCCCAGGAAAAAAAAATTAGAGGTCCGAGATCGGCGGTTAATCCGAAAGTCGGTTAATCGAGGGTCGGTTTTACTGTATTGTCAATATGTAAAATAAATTTCAGAATGACCAATAATTGTACTGTAAAAACGTAAAAATAGTTTATGTTCAAGAGTCTCGAGCAAGATGCTTCCTCCACTGAGCAGACACACAAACTGACGCCATTCTGGGTGAGTCATGTGGCTGTTTGATGCGCTAAAAACTAGTTCCCTGTACTTCAATTACGTTAAATAATTGTTAAAATGACTAAAAATTTTAATATAAGACTTTTAAAATTATTGAATAGTACTACCTTCTTGATATTTACTCAAATGGTAACGAATTTACGCCCTAAAACTGATTACTGTATTGGCGGACTAATACTACAGCTGGTGAGCAGGCGAAAACATGTTGGGAAAAATTTGTAAGGAATTCGTTAACCCAATTGAATATTCTTATGGAAGGTAATTCGTTAACCGAAATTGCGTTAACCAAGGCATTCGTTAACCGAGGGATCACTGTATTATTATTATTAATGTCGCCTCCCTCTCCACCTCCTGCTCGGGTAATCAAAGCTAAACGTTGCATTCTGGTTTTTTCTAAAATTCAGTTTTTGTGATATAGTCCAGAATGCGACGTCGACATCCCACCCATCTCCACCCCTCGAGAGTTGACATTTGTTTACTGCTCGCTGTAGGGCAAGAGATGACGGTAGCAATGCGTGTGATGGAGGGTGCTTTGAGAATTGCAATAAATTGCCAGGTAGCGACGTGTCCTAATATTACGTATTAAGTAATTATTAGATGTTTTAATTGCCTGTATGTTGGCCTGGTGAGTTAATGCTAGGCATAAACATATCTAGGTATAAAGCTAGGCATCGCGTTCTGGACTATATCACAAAAACTGTTTTTTAGAAAAATTTTTTTATTTTTTCCCCAGACCTGGGAACAAGTTCTGGGTATTTAATAATGGGTAATTTCCGGAAAAACTTTGAGAAAATCTCTAAGCCTTTCAGTTCTGGGTCTGAGGACAAGGGTTCCTTGAGTGATTAAAGATTGCATGGGTGGGAAGACCACTTGGGCCTAGGCTAGTGCGCTCCGATTGGCTAATGCTGTCATGTGACTGCATGGGATACCTGTGATAAGTTAATGCAACTCCCAGCTTATCCCCTCTAAGCATAGCATCATAACGCACTTAGTTCATAGTCCTCTGCCATTGTACAAGTCAAGAGTACAGTGTTAAGATGTAAAAAGTGATTGCAGTTATGTATACTGTACTGTACATTCAGTAAGTGTGAAAGTACTACGAGTATATGTACAGGTAAAGGGAAACACTGAAGCAGCTTAGCTGCTGTCTTTATTCAAGAAATCATTCTTCAGGTCAGGATACCCAATAATCGTCCACACCAACAACGGGTGACCTGTCATTGCATCAGATCAGAAACCTGAGACCCACAAATTCCCTACCACACCTCCATCACAAGTGTTATGATGTAAAAAGTGATTACAGTTATGTATTACATTCAGCAGAGTGGACAGTGTAGGCTCAAGATGACAGCATCTGTTGGCGAGTACAATACATACAGTGGGGTCTCATTTTACACGGGCCTCATGTGCGCAGTTATTGCTTACGCGATTGGTTGAAATGTGACCATAGTTACAGCATACAGCACCATACGCCGGAAGCCATGGGTAGTGCGGGTAGCGGTACAGTACAGTATTACCCCGCTTTACACGGTTTCACTTTCCGTGATTTCTATTTCTCATTTACGCAGTACCTTGCCAGAACTGGACTTTCACTTTCAGCGGTGCATCTACTCCTATACCATCTACTCATACACGCGGTGAAGTATAATTTTTTTATTTTTTTTATTTAGCTCATAAAATTCATACAAATTACCCGGCCAGAATATAATTTACATTGCTGGAATTCTTACAATATGATGATCATTTTGAATATAAACATCATGGATTTTGCATTAGACATACAAATTTTAGTTCTAATGTAATAAATTGGTTTACACAAAGCAAATATTTTATCGTTTGTGCAAAATATAGGAAGTTTACATTCAAAATATTCCCTGACCTGCAAGGAATCTAGAAATGTCAATTATATTATCCTAACTTTAGTCTGGGTTACTATTTATTACTAAAAATGTAAATACAGTTTTACCCCGCTTAACGCGCTTTCACTTAACGCGTTTTCGCATATACGCGGTGCCTTGCCAAAGCTGAACTTTCACTTAACGCGGCATTTTTCATCATATACGCGGTGAGTGTCCGGCTCGAGAGCTATTTTTAGATTCGCACCACCCCCCACCCGCCACCCTGCCTGACTGCCTGTTTTAGCTCATAAAATTCATACAAATTACCCAGCCAGAATATAATTTACATTGCTGGAATTCTTATAATTTGGTGATCATTTTGAATATAAACAACATATATTTTGCATTAAACATACAATTTTTAGATAAAAATTGTTCTCTAGGTAATTATGTTATCTTTTGTCCAAAATATATGACATTTATATTCAAAATATTCCTGGTCTTACAAGGAATCCAGCAATGTCAATTATATTATCCTAACTTTAGTTTGAGGTATTATTTATTAAAATTTAGTGGTTATCCCACACATCTCCTTGGGACGGTTGGTGGGGGGTGGGGGGGAGGGAGGGACCGACCCGACCATCTGTTACCCGGTGAAGAATTATTTTTTTTTTATTAACTGAAGATATTTGTTTTAGCTCATAAAATTCATACAAATTACCCGGTCAGAATATAATTTACATTGCTGGAATTCTTATAATTTGGTGATCATTTTGAATATAAACAACATATATTTTGCATTAAACATACAATTTTTAGATAAAAATTGTTCTCTAGGTAATTATGTTATCTTTTGTCCAAAATATATGACATTTATATTCAAAATATTCCTGGTCTTACAAGGAATCCAGCAATGTCAATTATATTATCCTAACTTTAATCTGAGGTATTATTTAATACTAAATGTTAAAAACTCTTGAATGGAGGATTGGTGGGGGGTGGGGGGAGGGTTGGGACTGACCACACGGTTGGAAGAGGGGGGGAAGGCAAGGTGGGGTACTTTGATTGACAGATAGTGTCGAAGAATATTTTTTTTTTTTTATTAACTGAAGATATTTGTTTTAGCTCATAAAATTCATACAAATTATCCGACCAGAATATAATTTACATTGCTGGAATTCTTACAATTTGCTGATCATTTTGAATATAAACATCATTGATTTTGCATTAGACATACAAATTTTAGATGTAAAGTTTATTCTGAGTAAATATGTTATCTTTTGTGAAAAATATATGACATTTATATTCAAAATATTCCTGGTCTTACAAGGAATCCAGCAATGTCAATTATATTATCCTAACTTTAGTTTGAGGAATTATTTATTACTATACCTGGTTTTCCCCCAAAAATTTCTCAGAGGGAAGAGCCAGTGAGTGTAGTGTGAGAAGAGGGGGAGGGAGTTGAGTCCATTATTTGAATGGACATTAACTTGGCGACTGTATTTCTCTATTTCTCTTAAGTATTAATTGTGTGCATGTACCATCATAAAATTAAGATGTTATTTTTACTACAACATAGTTATTTGTCGTCAAAAAGTGGAGTTTGGGGGTCAGGCTGGGTTCTATTGGAATTAATCCCATATGTTCTGTTATTCACTTAACGGTTTTCACTTAACGCGGGACCCTCTGGGTTCAATTGACCGCGTTAAGTGGGGTACAACTGTATACTATTTTCTCCCAATCGCTTCTCTGGTTGGGAGGGGGGGGTTGGGGGTAGGAAGGGAGGGAGGGCGAAGGTGGGGTATTTTGATTGACAGATAGTGTCCTTGAAGAATATTTCTTTGTTTATTTACTGAAGATATTTGTTTTAGCTCATAAAATTCATACAAATTACCCGGCCAGAATATAATTTACATTGCTGGAATTCTTACAATATGATGATCATTTTGAATATAAACATCATGGATTTTGCATTAGACATACAAATTTTAGTTCTAATGTAATAATTTGGTTTACACAAAGCAAATATTTTATCTTTTGTGCAAAATATATGAAGTTTACATTCAAAATATTCCCTGACCTGCAAGGAATCCAGAAATGTCAATTATATTATCCTAACTTTAGTCTGAGGTATTATTTATTACTAAATGTTAAAATCTAGTGGTTTCACCCAAACATTTCTCAGAGAGGTAGGAGCTAGTGAGCTGGGAAGAGGGGGGGGGATTTGAGTCCATTATTTGAATGGACATTAACCTGGCGACTGTATTTCTCTTAAATATTAATTGTGTGAGCATACCATCACAAAATTTAGATGTTATTTTTGCTACAACATAGGTATTGTGTCGGAAAAAGTGGAGTTTGGGGGTCGGGCCAGTTTCTATTGGAATTAATCCCATATGTTCTGTTGTTCACTTTACGAGGTTTTCACTTTCCATGGTACCCTGTGGGTTCAATTGACCGCGTACATTGGGGTACTACTGTATAGCATTAATTTAATAATCTTTTGCGTATTTAGGTTAATTTAACAAAAAAGGGGCTCTGGGTTACTTGAATTACCGAAAAATCCAGTTCTTGAGAGATGGCGAGTGCTGGCAACAATTTTAGAGAAAGTAGGAATGATCAGCTGATACTGGTCTGTACTGTAATTTAAAGACCACAATACCTCATCTGGGGTAGAGTGTTTGATTTTTTGGGAAAATTAATAATTTTTCGACTAGGTTTTATTTACCCGGCACCAAAGGAACCTGAATAAGATGGGAATTATGGTGAAATTGCATACCTGTACTGTCATTATAAAGGGAGCGTGGGGTGGTGAGTTGTCCTCCCTCTTCTGCCACCTCCTGTCCCCGGCTGCACACTGACTGTAGTTTTGTAGTTTTGTACAGTATCTTAATTAAATTCATTTCTATTCCTATAATTCATTCATCTTAACACTCATGTGCTCAGACAATCATAAGTGGCATTTTGATTTTATGTAGATGAAACTTTTGCCTCGCAATCAGACGTCAGTATGGCGGTTTTTTTACTCCAAAGGTTTCTGGTCGGATTACTTAAAATTTTAATGCCACTTTTGTCATGCCACTCTCCTATATGGAACCAAGTCTTAAGTGGAGGCAACAACCCGTCTAGGTGCAGTAGGTCAAGTGTTATTGTGCCACAGTTGCCAGTGTGCATCTGGCTCCCAAAGCGGTGGGGGACCCAGGCGAGATTTAAAAAAGGTCACTGTGGTTTTATCACCCCTATCTCAATACAGGTAGTTCTGCTATAATGCGATAATTGTGTTCTTGTAAAATATCGTGTTATAGAAAATCGCGTAATAGAAATAACAGGGCTTATGGAGAAAATAGGGTTCGGTGCAGATTACTCGAAATCGAAAAAATTTAGTAGTTAGCCTAACACAAAGGATAGCACAGTCTAAATAAATGTTACATTCATATCTAATAATGAAATCATACAGTAAATGTAACACTTTACCTTGAAAAAATATGAATGTAACTTGATGGGGGAGAAGGGTGATTTTGAGGTTGATAAAATCGAGCTTCTCTTCAAGTGTTATATCCTTTCTTTTATGATCATCACCGGGAATTCTATCACCAGAACGCTTCTTGGAGATATTCTTCTTTACCATATTCACAGTTAATACCACAAAATTGGAGAAATAGTAAGCAAAAATCGCGTTATAGCAAACAAGCGTTCGCGTTATACAAATATCGTTCCTAATTCATAAATCGCGTTAGAGCAAATTTGTGTTATCAAAACACGCGTTATAGCAGAACTCACTGTATGTTTATCACTTACAATCTGGATATTTATTCTAATGAAGTGATAAAGTGATGTGTAGTGAAATATTTGTAGTGAAATAGTGAAATGTTTTTTAATTTACGAGTGAAATGGCTACTCCCAAAACAGTTGCATAAAACCACACAAATGCATGTCGTAAATAGGCTTAGCTTGGAAAAATAAAAAGTGAAATGCAGTGCAGTTTTCCTAAGCTAACCTTTATTTTTCCTAACTTAACCTTTATTTTTCCTAACCTAACCTCTTCTATATTACTTGTTTGTTCATACCATCATAAAGTTAAGATAAAATTTTTACTACAACATAGTTGTGTGTCGTCAAAAAGTGGAGTTTGGGGGTCGGGCCAGTCTCTATTGGAATTAATCCCATATGTTCTGTTGTTCACTTAACGCGGTACCCTGTGGGTTCAATTGACCGCGTAAAGCGGGGTACAACTGTACAGTATTTCAAATAAATTCTTTGTTTAGTTCTGTACATATATGCGAATTCCCATATAGAGAATGCACGCGAGGGGCCTGTGCACAGTAAACTTGTGCCATAGCACTAACACTTTGTCATAAAAAGGTCCAGTAAGCCTGATTTATGCTGATGTAAGTTGTATTGGTACCAGAAATAGTACATTTTATGCATTATTTTGCCCTTTTTTTAACCTTGGCTTTGATGGTTCGGAATTTTCGCTAATCCGGAACCGGTCTGGTCCCAAGCTTCCCAGATTAGTGAGGTCCAACCTGTATTTGTCAAAGTGGCTTTTCTTTTTCTTTTCTTTTCTTTTGAGGGTTTCATGTAATTCCCAGCCTTTCATATATAGGAAGGCGTCATTTGAATGAATATTTGACAATATCTTAGCTACGAATAGCACTGGGGGGGGGTACCTTCTCAGTGATCTCTGGTAATTCTGCAGGGTCAAAAGTGTTCCTGTGATATGCTCATTAAATATATTTCAGGTGATCCCGAGAGTATTAATCTATTACGTAATATATTCCGATAATAATAATAAACTTTTTGGAACTGCTCAGTTATTTCAGATTCATTCCGAATTCAAATCATTTAATTCATTTTTTAAAAGCATACGAATTAAGTCGAAATCCAAATTATAATGATCTGAATTGACGAGGGTACAGTTTATCTGGGATATTTAAAGTAGCAGTGGTAAAATTACACAGTGGTAGGCTAGTCCCTCCCATCTGCTTGGCATCAAGTGTGGCAGGCTTACAATGTTCCACTGTATTATACAAATATATAATTATATAGTTTTAAGGATTATTTTATTGTATATTTCAATCTTGGTAAAATATTAAATTCCTGAAAATAGATTTATGAAAACTCATGAAGTATCATATTCTCTTTCATTAGGTAATTAAATCAGAGCGTCCAGATGGTGTTCTCCTCACATTTGGAGGACAAACTGCCCTCAACTGTGGCGTGGAACTAGAGCGAGCTGGTGTGTGGGCCAAGTATGGAGTTCGAGTTCTTGGCACTCCAATCGCTTCCATTGTGCAGAGTGAAGACCGGAAGATGTTTGCAGAGGTGGTTGCCTCTGTTGGTGAGAGAGTGGCTCCCTCAGCTGCTGTATATTCTGTAGGGGAGGTATGAAAGTTTATAGTTGTTACAACATTTGTTAAGAGTGTTATGCCATAACTTAGCAACTTAAGGTTAAGTTAAAGTTGAATATAATAATGAAGGCACATATGGCACAACAAAAGACAGATTGGCAACTCAGCACAGCTTAGTCCTGAATATTTATCACTTAAAATTTATTACTTCAATAAACAACAATGTTAAATACAAAAGTTACAAACACAAATAAGGACGAATTTGTGCATCATGGGTTCAATCACAGCCCTCTTACTTTATCACAACAGTTCAGGATTGAAGGTTTGGAATTATACACGACACAAAATATTTAATTAAAATTTAATAACAAAAGTTTACAATAATAAATGTGCATGTTAAATAATGGATGGATAAATTAGTTCAAGAGAATAAATAATATATATGATTATTTGACTGGAAATATTTAGCATAGGACAAACCATCGTAGGTAATGACTCCTTACCAAGTTAAACTGCACTTGGTTTTCCATCCTTAATAAACAATTAATATGTACACAGTATATAAACCAAAAACCACAATATGACACAATAATTGATTGCACTTTACACGCAGTAAATAATAATAGAGCAGCACTGAATATATAATACATAACTAAACCATATTAGAGAAGGTGTTCACCACCGACTGACTCAGATCCTGTCAGCACCAATGCCTTCACTCCCCAAAACACACATTGTGCACTGGTGAACTCCAAGCCTGAACAATAAATATAAAACAATTATTACATTAAGTTGTAAAATAGTTAAACATACATACATTTTAGGACATAATTTTAGGTTTTAAGTATCAGCTTTGCCCACAAATAATTATATCAAACAAATATTTTACATATACAGTATTACCCTGCTTTACGCGGTTTCACTTTACGCGATTTCTCATATACGAGGTGCCTCGCCAGAACCGAACTTTCACTTTCCGCGGTTCATCTACCCATATACGCGCAGAGTGTCCGGCTCGACGATATTTTTAGATTTGCCCCTCCCGCCTCCTCCCTCCTCCTCCCTCCTCCTCCCGCCTCCGCCTCTGCAAGCCGCGCGGTAAGGTTGCGCAGTGCATGTCTCTGTTGCGTTATCACTGACATCATATGACGTATCGGACTGTGATTGGCCATTCATCCCTACCCCCCTCTGCTGCTAGCTGTAATTGGTTTAAAGTAATATGACGTGTCCACCCGAGGAGGGAGGGAGGAAAGACGACGCTTGACCTAGCCGCGGCAGTTTCATCCCTCCAGGCCACACCGTGTATACGTGCATCCATTGTTCTGTGAAATGGCTTCCGCCGGACCACCGACACCAGAGAGAAACCTTTCCTTACCTGGACCCAGCCGCCCTAAGCCAAAGAAGATACGCCGTTCCCTAAGCTACGAAGTGAAATACCAGATCATTCAAGATTTGGAGAAAGGAACACGTCAAGCTGATTTCGCACTCCAGCATGGAGTGAATGAATCTACGATTCGTACTATTAAGAATGATGCAGCCAAGATCAAAGAGCACATGACAATCACAAAGTCTGCAGGTGCTTCAATGATCAAGTATTCCCAGAACAAGGTGCTGCTAAAGGTGGAAAATTTGCTGGTGAGTTACTTCATTCGTCAGGCGCGACGCAACATGGCGGTGGACACGCGATCCGTTCAAGAGTACGCACGTGAACTGTACGCAGCAGTGTCACGTAAGATGGGAATTGCAGAGCCCAAACCCTTCAATGCTTCCTCTGGTTGGTTGCATAGGTTTAAGAAGAGGAACAATATCACCAACATCAACATTGGTGGTGAAGAAGCGAGTGCTGACCGTGTGGCGGCTAGAGATTTTCTTCCGTTCTTACGTGAGGTTATGGAGGAAGGGCAGTTCACTGACGACCAGGTGTTCAACATGGACGAATCCGGCCTTTTTTGGAAAAAGCTGCCTTCGTTGTCAGTCGGGGTCGGAAGTTGCAGAAGGAGCGCATCACCGCCCTCTTTACCACCAATGCCTCCGGTACCTGTAAACCAAAGTTATCGGTGATTCACACAGCCCGCAAGCCGCACGCCTACAAGAATATGGACATGAACAAGCTTAATGTCCACTGGCTAACCGCACGTAAGGCGTGGATGTTCTCTGCTCTGTCCCTCTCCTGGTTTGACGACTGTTTCGTTCCAGACGTGAAGAAATTCTGTGAGCAACAGAATGTTCCATTCAACATTTTGTTGCTCCTTGACAACGCACCAGGACACTTGCCCCTACTTACGGATCGTCACCCCAACGTAAAAGTGGTCTTCCTTCCTCCCAACACTACGTCATTAATCCAGCCCATGGACCAGGAGTTAATCTGCAATGTTAAAGCTGCATACTCGGGAAAGAAATTCAAGCTCCTAAACGACTCTACCAACACCAAGGATGAGTTGCGTAAGCTGGGTGACACCGACATCGAGAGTAAAAGCGACGAGGACAAGGAACAAGAGGTGGTGACTCAAGAAGTTCTCGTCAAACAGTTTTGGAAGAAATTTAACGTCAAACAAGCTGTAGATTTCTTGGTGGAGGAATGGGATTAGCTGTCTATTGCTACAATTCGTCATCACGCATGGAGGCATGTGTTGCATGGCATACCAGGTGAGAGGCGGAGTCAACCTGTGACTGGTGAGGTTCAGTCTGTGACAGTGGCATTGGACCTTGCAAGAGAAGCTGCGCACAGTATTGCAGCTGAAGGCTTCTCCGAGACCACCAACGAAGACATCCTGGAGGTGATCAGAGATCCTGAAATGACTGCCGACGAGATGTTGGAAGATGATCACGTCAGTGAAGAGAAAGATGGTGCGTCAATCTCCGAAGAACACAAGTTAACGCATAATCATATTAGGGTGCCATCGAGTGTGCAGAAAAATTGAAGCTCTTCCTTTCCAACGACAATGACGATGACCGCTATGAAGTCTTCCATACTCGGCTGGTGCAGGCTATGGAGCCGTACATCAAGGTGTATCAAGACAACATCAACACTAGCCGTCAAAAAAGCATTACCAAGTTCTTCGCCCGCAACCCACCACAGCCAGCCAGAGCCAGTGATAGTGACAGTGACAGTGAAGGTGACTATGAGGGAGTTGTCAGGGAAGCCCTGACAACTGTAACTGATAGTGATGGTGATGCACCTAGAAATGGTGATTCACCTGAGGGCCAGTAATCTGCCCTCTGCCTCGGAACCAGCCTCCATCCCCGTATGGCGACCCATCTCTTCTACTAACGTAAGTGTTACACCTAACTTTTAGTTTTCCTAACCTAACCTTTATTTTTCCTAACTTAACCTTTATTTTTCCTAACCTAACCTCTTCTATAATACTTGTTTGTGCATACCATCATAAAGTTAAGATAAAATTTTTACTACAACATAGTTGTGTGTCGTCAAAAAGTGGAGTTTGGGGGTCGGGCCAGTCTCTATTGGAATTAATCCCATATGTTCTGTTGTTCCATTTACGCGGATTTCACTTTCCGCGGTACCCTGTGGGTTCAATTGACCGCGTAAATCGGGGTACTACTGTACTCCACCTTGACACGTAGTCATCCTGTCACCAACGCCACCACCACACGGAAGGGGAGGCTAAAGAGCATTTTCCAAACTAGTGTAGGGAAATGCTTGTTAAATACACAAGTCAAATATACAATTAAATGCAATAAAATAATAATTGGAAAATTTGTGGGTCAGCGTTCCAGACCCGGAAATGAAAATCTGATAAAATGTGCTATTTTCACACTTATTTATGAAGTTCATAAGCTGAAATAGCAATACTTGCTGATACGACGGTGCTAGCTCAGACATGCACCGATCTCCAAGAAAATTTGCAGGGGTGTTTCCTAGATAAATACTCAACACTAAAACTTTGAACAGCATTTTAGGACCATTTTTTTATTTTTGGAGGGCAACGGTCACACCCTAATATATATATATATATATATATATATATATATATATATATATATATATATATATATATATATATATATATATATATATATATATATATATATATATATATATATATATATATATATATATACCGTGGAAAAAAAGTAAAATATCATGGTAAGGCAATAAAAAATGAAAATAACGCTCACCCACCCCTCTTAGTACAGTGGGGTATGCTATAACGAACGTAATTGGTTCCAGAACCTCGTTCGTTATAGCATTCGTTCGTTATAGGATTAATCCGTTCCAGGCCCCCAAATACAACCGCTTAACACTGAAAAAATTCTGTGGAAAATGTAAAAAATACGGTACTTTATCTTACCTTAGTGTTATTCAGCATGCAGGTACCCCTAAACACTGGCACATCACTATCACTTCCACTGGGAGTCTTGGCTTTAAGGTCCTCAAACAATTGTCTGGCCTTCTCACAAATTATAGCTTCACTAATGTTACCACCTGCCATTTCTTTCTCCTTTATCCACACTAAGAGTAAATTTTCCATCTCTTCAATCACATTACACTTTGCTTTGCTAAGTCTAAAGATTCCCTTAGCCACTTGCACAGTTTTTAACTCTTCTTTATTCTTCAAAATCGTACATATAGTCGATTTAGCCATCCCATATTCATCACTAAGTTTCGCAATGCTTCTTCCATTCTCACGTTTCTTTATAATTTCTTTCTTAGTTTCAAGGGTTATTAGCTTTCTCACTCGCCTTGGACGACTCATTCTTACAATTGTATACTTGTATAACAAAATAGTTATACAAATAACGCGAATTTCCACATCAAAAGACGAAATTTCAACAATAACAGTGGTGCACTGGCTACACAATGAGACAAAGATGGCGCCTGACGCTCTTGTTGTGGGTCGCGGTACAACAATATTCATGCGGCAGGCGAAATAGTCCCATATTCATCCGCGTTCGTTGTAGGAGTTGCGTTCGTTATAGCATTCTCAATTTTATAGGTAAACCGTTCGTTATAGGAATATTCGTAGTTGGATCCGTTCGTTATAGCATACCCCACTGTATATATATATATATATATATATATATATATATATATATATATATATATATATATATATATATATATATATATATATATATATATATATATATATATATATATATACATACATACATACAATCAACCCTCACTTTACGCGGTCCCACATTCCGCGTTTCCATGCTTACGTGGTGCCCTGCCAGAACCCAGGATGCTCACATTCCGCAGTGCATGTACCCTTTTACGCGGGTGAAGTATAATTTTTTTATTTAGCTCATAAAATTCATACAAATTATCCGGCCAGAATATAATTTACATTGCTGGAATTCTTACAATTTGATGATCATTTTGAATGTAAACATCATAGATTTTGCATTAGACATACAAATTTTAGATATAATGTTTACTCTGAGTAAATATGTTATCTTTTGTGCAAAATATATGACATTTATATTCAAAATATTCCTGGTCTTACAAGGAATCCAGCAATGTCAATTATATTATCCTAACTTTAGTGTGAGGTATTATTTATTACTAAAAAGGTAAATAGTCTGGTTTTCCCACACATTTATCTGGTAGGGAGGGTTGGGACCGACCGACCATCTGGCGCGATTGGAAGAGGGGCGGAGGCAAGATGGGGTACTTTGATTGACAGATAGTGTCTTAAGAATATTTTTTTTTTTATTAACTGAAGATATTTGTTTTAGCTCATAAAATTCATACAAATTACCCGGCCAGAATACAATTTACATTGCTGGAATTCTTACAATTTGATGATCATTTTGAATATAAACATCATAGATTTTGCATTAGACATACAAATTTTAGATATAATGTTTACTCTGAGTAAATATATTATCTTTTGTGCAAAATATATGACATTTATGTTCAAAATATTCCTGGTCTTACAAGGAATCCAGCAATGTTAATTATATTATCCTAAATTTAGTTTGAGGTATTATTTATTACTATACCTTAAAATCTAGTGGTTTTCCCCCCAAAATTTCTCAGAGAGAGAAGAGCCAGCGAGTGTAGTGTGAGAAGAGGGGGAGGGAGTCGAGTCCATTATTTGAAAGGACATTAACTTGGCGACTGTATTTCTCTATTTCTCTTAAGTATTAATTGTGTGCATGTACCATCATAAAATTAAGATGTTATTTTTACTAGAACATAGTTATGTGTCTTCAAAAAGTGGAGTTTGGGGGTCGGGCCGGTTTCTATTGGAATTAATCCCATATGTTATGTTATTCACTTTACGCGTTTCTCACTTTCCGCGGTACCCTGTGGGTTACATTAACCGTGTAAAGTGAGGGTTGACTGTTATCAGCATTATATATATATATATATATATATATATATATATATATATATATATATATATATATATATATATATATATATATTGTGACCTCCATTAATCTAACTCAATCCGGCTCCAGAAGGTCGCTCGTTAACCGAAAAGTTCGTTAACCGAAACCATTGTTTCATTGGGTTTTTGGGTAATTGGTTCCAGCTCACCGAAAATTTCCTAAATTCTACAAAAATGGTAGAAAAGTTCACTTACTTTGAGGTGTGTATGTAGAAGGCTCCTGGATGATGATGATGGGATTTAGAATGGGGGTGGAGGAGAAGGAAGAAGAGAAGGCATTGGGGTGGAAGAGAAGTCACCCCATGGCGCCATTTTACCCATAAAATTTTAGCTCTCTTGGTGTAATTCAAAATTATTTTCTTTAAATCAACACTGCACTGCATTATATATTGTCAATATGTAAAATATATTTCAAAATGACCAATAATTTGCTTGGAAACAGAAAAAAAGCGTTTAGTTGAAGAGAATCTCAAGCAAGATGTTACCTCCAGTGAAAACAGAGAGAGACTAACTCCTGTTTGCTGTGTTAAGAGGCTGGATGCCGCGCATTAAACTAGTCACTTTACCTTCAATTATGTTCAATACAGTATTACCCCGCCTAACGCGGTTTCACTTAACGCGTTTTATCATATACGCGGTGCCTCGCCAGAGCTGAACTTTCACTTAACACGGATTTTTTCATCATATACGCGGTGAGTGTCCGGCTCCAGACGCTATTTTTAGATTTGCCCCACCCGCCACCCTGCCTGACTGCCTGTTTTAGCTCATAAAATTCATACAAATTACCCGGCCAGAATATAATTTACATTGCTGGAATTCTTATAATTTGGTGATCATTTTGAATATAAACATCATATATTTTGCATTAGACATACAAATTTTAGATAAAATTTTTTCTCTGGGTAACTATGTTATCTTTTGTGCAAAATATATGACATTTATATTCAAAATATTCCTGGTCTTACAAGGAATCCAGCAATGTCAATTGTATTATCCTAACTTTAGTTTGAGGTATTATTTATTACAAAAAAGTTAAGTATTCTGGTTTTCCCACACATCTCCTTGGGACGGTTGGTGGGGGGTGGGGGGGAGGGAGGGACCGACCGACCATCTGTTACCCCGTGAAGAATATTTTTTTTTTTTTATTAACTGAAGATATTTGTTTTAGCTCATAAAATTCATACAAATTACCCGGTCAGAATATAATTTACATTGCTGGAATTCTTATAATTTGATGATCATTTTGAATATAAACATCATATATTTTGCATTAGACATAAAATTTTTAGATAAAATGTTTAATCTGAGTAAGAATGTTATCTTTTGTGCAAAATATATGACGTTTATATTCAAAATATTCCTGGTCTTACAAGGAATCCAGCAATGTCAATTATATTATCCTAACTTTAATCTGAGGTATTATTTAATACAAAATGTTAAAATCTAAATTTTTCACCCACTCTTCTCTTGAAGGGATGATTGGTGGGGGGTGGGGGGAGGGTTGGGAGTGACCGCGCGGTTGGAAGAGGGGGAAGGCAAGGTGGGGTACTTTGATTAACAGATAGTGTCCTGAAGATTATTTTTTTTTTATTAACTGAAGATATTTGTTTTAGCTCATAAAATTCATACAAATTACCCGGCCAGAATATAATTTACATTGCTGGAATTCTTATAATTTGGTGATCATTTTGAATATAAACATCATATATTTTGCATTAGACATACAAATTTTAGATAAAAAATTTTTCTAAGTAACTATGTTATCTTTTGTGCAAAATATATGACATTTATATTCAAAATATTCCTGGTCTTACAAGGAATCCAGCAATGTCAATTGTATTATCCTAACTTTAGTTTGAGGCATTATTTATTAAAATTTAGTGGTTTTCCCCCAAAAATTTCTCAGAGAGGGAAGAGCCGGCAGTGTAGTGTGAGAGGGGGAGGGAGTTGAGTCCATTATTTGAATGGACATTAACTTGGCGACTGTGTTTCTCTATTTCTCTTAAGTATTAATTGTGTGCATGTACCATCATAAAATTAAGATGTTATTTTTACTACAACATAGTTATGTGTCTTCAAAATGTGGAGTTTGGGGGTCGGGCCGGTTTCTATTGGAATTAATCCCATATGTTCTGTTGTTCACTTAACGCGGATTTCACTTAACACAGGACCCTCTGGGTTCTATTGACCGCGTTAAGTGGGGTACAACTGTAATTGTTAAAATGACTAAAAAATTTAATATTAAACTTTTAAAATTATTGAATAGTATAAACTTCTTGATATTTACTAAAATAGTAAGGAATTTAAGCCCTAGAACCGATTAATGTATTGGCGGACTGATACTAAAGCTGGTTGCCCGGTCAGTGCAAGCGAAAACACGTTGAGGTCGGTTCGTAAGAACTTCGTTAACCGAATTTTTTTCGTTAACCGAATTGAAGATCCTAATGGAAGGCAGTTCGTTAATCGAAATTACGTTAACCGAGGCGTTCGTTAAACATTATATATATATATATATATATATATATATATATATATATATATATATATATATATATATATATATATATATATATATATATATATATATATATATATATATATATATATATATATATATATATACACACACACAGTTGTACCCCACTTAACGCGGTCAATAGAACCCAAAGGGTCCCGTGTTAAGTGAAATCCGCGTTAAGTGAACAACAGAACATATGGGATTAATTCCAATAGAAACCAGCCCGACCCCCAAACTCCACTTTTTGAAGACACATAACTATGTTGTAATAAAAATAACATCTTAATTTTATGATGGTACATGCACACAATTAATACTTAAGAGAAATAGAGAAACACAGTCGCCAAGTTAATGTCCATTCAAATAATGGACTCAACTCCCTCCCCCTCTCACACTATACTGCCGGCTCTTCCCTCTCTGAGAAATTTTTGGGGGAAAACCACTAAATTTTAATAAATAATAACTCAAACTAAAGTTAGGATAATACAATTGACATTGCTGGATTCCTTGTAAGACCAGGAATATTTTGAATATAAATGTCATATATTTTACACAAAAGATAACATAGTTACCCAGAGAAAAATTTTTATCTAAAATTTGTATGTCTAATGCAAAATATATGATGTTTATATTCAAAATGATCACCAAATTATAAGAATTCCAGCAATGTAAATTATATTCTGACCTGGAATTTTGTATGAATTTTATGAGCTAAAACAAATATCTTCAGTTAATAAAAAAAAAAATAATCTTCACTACACTATCTGTTAATCAAAGTACCCCACCTTGCCTCCCCCCTCTTCCAACCGCGCGGTCAGTCCCAACCCTCCCCCCCACCCCCCACCAATCCTCCCTTCAAGAGATGTGGGGTGAAAAAAATAAATTTTAACATTTTGTATTAAATAATACTTCAGATTAAAGTTAGGATAATATAATTGACATTGCTGGATTCCTTGTAAGACCAGGAATATTTTGAATATAAATGTCATATATTTTGCACAAAAGATAACATATTTACTCAGAAAACATTTTATCTAAAATTTGTATGTCTAACGCAAAATATATGATGTTTATATTCAAAATGATCATCAAATTATAAGAATTCCAGCAATGTAAATTATATTCTGACCGGGTAATTTGTATGAATTTTATGAGCTAAAACAAATATCTTCAGTTAATAAAAAAAAAAAAATATTCTTCACAGGGTAACAGATGGTCGGTCGGTCCCTCCCTCCTCCCCCACCCCCCACCAACCGTCCCAAGGAGATGTGTGGGAAAACCACTAAATTTTAATAAATAATACCTCAAACTAAAGTTAGGATAATATAATTGACATTGCTGGATTCCTTGTAAGACCAGGAATATTTTGAATGTAAATGTCATATATTTTGCACAAAAGATAACATAGTTACTCAGAGAAAAAAATTTTTCTAAAATTTGTATGTCTAATGCAAAATATATGATGTTTATATTCAAAATGATCACCAAATTATAAGAATTCCAGCAATGTAAATTATATTCTTGCCGGGTAATTTGTATGAATTTTATGAGCTAAAACAGGCAGTCAGGCAGGGTGGCGGGTGGGGCAAATCTAAAAATAGCGTCTCGAGCCGGACACTCACCGCGTATATGTGGAAAAAATCCGTGTTAAGTGAAAGTTCAGCTCTGGCGAGGCACCGCGTATATGATAAAACGCGTTAAGTGAAACCGCGTTAGGCGGGGTAATACTGTATATATATATACAGTCAACCCTCGTTAATTCGGACTAATAGGGGGGAAGGGTGTCCGTTTTAGCCGATTGTCCGAATTAACCGATTTAGGGGTTAATATTGCATTATATTTCAAAGTCATTGTTTTTCTTCACAATTTTATCCCACTTTCCACTGTAATACGTACGTAATTTCAGCAAAAATATTACATTTCCGTGAATGTATTATATCAAGCACAGTATGAATAGAATACCATTGTAATATAACAGTATTTTAACCGAAAACTACTAAAAAAACGAATAACATCTCAAGAACATCGGAAGCTTAGGTAAAGTCTTTTGTTTTCGTCATGTATTTTATCCTATTTTACATTGAAATACATCACGTTTCAGCAAAACTACTATTTATTTCCAAGAATATATTCATTCAGGCGCAGTTTAGGTAAAATATACGTGTGATGTAACAGTTTTTTAACTGAAAACGATTTGAAAAACACGTACCCTCTAGCCCTGTTCAAGGAGAGGACTGGGAGAAGCTGTTTGGTGCTGCAGACGATGAATTTTAATGAAAATACTCAGAAATATGGTATCGTAGTATTTATTCAAGTCAATTAGGATAGGATATTAATGTAATACAACAGTTTTTTAACTGAAAACCAATCGAAAAGCGATTACGGTAACATCTTTTGAACGAAAGAAAGCGAAAGTCATTGTTTTCGTCACGATTTTATCCCACTTTCCACTAATACCTACGTCATTTCAGCAAAAATATTACCTTTCCGTGAATGTAGTATATCAAGCAAAGTATGAATATAATATCATTGTAATATAACAGTATTTTAACCGAAAACTATTAAAAAAACGAGTAACTTCTCTTGAACATCGGAAGGTTAGGTAAAGTCTTTTGTTTTAGTCATGTATTTTATCCTATTTTACATTAAAATACATCACGTTTCAGCAAAACTACTATTTATTTCCGAGAATATATTCATTCAGGCACAGTTAAGGTAAAATATACATGTGATGTAACAGTTTTTTAACTGAAAACGATTCGAAAATCACGTGTACCGTGTAGCTAATACTCAACAGCTGGTGGTGCGTCATGTGTCGTTGTAAACAATAGGAGGTTGAAGTAGATTATCGGGTATTGTGAAATATCAAAAAGGTTTTTATTACCGGTATTTTTTGTAGATCAATGAGAACTGTGATACCGTATATGATATGATAACTTAGCCTGTGCTAAGAACTTCAACATAGATTACTGAAAACACGTTGTAAGGTAATTTAGCCTATTGTAAGTTGGTGAGCTTCATTTGCTGAAGGAACTGCACAACTTTTCATTACTAATTGGTACAAATTTTACGTTTCCATTGTTTACTGGCAGTAAATGGTAAATATTTTTCATGTCTGAAGCTAAAAGTTGCATCCCCCCCCCCACACTAGTGGTGATATTACATTTGACCAAAAAGATGCTGGTGTTTTATCCCAGCAGTGGGTGGACCAGCATTTTAGCTTAATGTCCGCGTAGGTAATATTCCTACAAATCTTAAAAAAAAAAAAAAAAAAGTTCGTTCAGATTTTGTCCGAATTATCCGAAATCCGGATTAAAGGGGTCCGAATTAACGAGGGTCGACTGTATGCTGATAACCACAAGGAAAGAAGAAAACACAAAGTTCCCAAGCGCTTTCGTGTAATTCACATCTTCAGGGGTGAGTATAGACTAGAGAGAGAAATACAAATCAAGGTGTACATATACAGAGAAGGGTGAGACCAGGTCCACAATGGTCAGGTATTAGGTAATGACCCTACTAATCTTTAAATAGCACACAATGGTTGGTGGTCAGGTCATATGGTCAGGTGACCCGGCCTTCTCACCAATTCACAAATCTTCTTAATTACAAAATTGTCCAGCTTGTACATGCCGTTACTCAAATTCATGTTGAATGCTTCGGTATGTTTAATAAGACTAGATTCTATGATGTTCCTACTATCAATTGAATTACATGGTAATATTGAGGAGGCATTATCCCAGTCAATGCAATGCTTGTTATCCCTCAAATGAACAAACAGAGCATTGGATTCCTGGCCTGTCCTAACACTGTATTTGTACAGTATTACCCCGCTTAACGCGCTTTCACTTAACGCGTTTTCGCATATACGCGGTGCCTTGCCAAAGCTGAACTTTCACTTAACGCGGCATTTTTCATCATATACGCGGTGAGTGTCCGGTGAGTGTCCGGCTCGAGAGCTATTTTTAGATTCGCACCACCCCCCACCCGCCACCCTGCCTGACTGCCTGTTTTAGCTCATAAAATTCATACAAATTACCCAGCCAGAATATAATTTACATTGCTGGAATTCTTATAATTTGGTGATCATTTTGAATATAAACAACATATATTTTGCATTAAACATACAATTTTTAGATAAAAATTGTTCTCTAGGTAATTATGTTATCTTTTGTCCAAAATATATGACATTTATATTCAAAATATTCCTGGTCTTACAAGGAATCCAGCAATGTCAATTATATTATCCTAACTTTAGTTTGAGGTATTATTTATTAAAATTTAGTGGTTATCCCACACATCTCCTTGGGACGGTTGGTGGGGGGTGGGGGGGAGGGAGGGACCGACCGACCGACCATCTGTTACCCCGTGAAGAATTATTTTTTTTTTTATTAACTGAAGATATTTGTTTTAGCTCATAAAATTCATACAAATTACCCGGTCAGAATATAATTTACATTGCTGGAATTCTTATAATTTGGTGATCATTTTGAATATAAACAACATATATTTTGCATTAAACATACAATTTTTAGATAAAAATTGTTCTCTAGGTAATTATGTTATCTTTTGTCCAAAATATATGACATTTATATTCAAAATATTCCTGGTCTTACAAGGAATCCAGCAATGTCAATTATATTATCCTAACTTTAATCTGAGGTATTATTTAATACTAAATGTTAAAAACTCTTGAATGGAGGATTGGTGGGGGGTGGGGGGAGGGTTGGGACTGACCACGCGGTTGGAAGAGGGGGGGAAGGCAAGGTGGGGTACTTTGATTGACAGATAGTGTCGAAGAATATTTTTTTTTTTTTATTAACTGAAGATATTTGTTTTAGCTCATAAAATTCATACAAATTATCCGGCCAGAATATAATTTACATTGCTGGAATTCTTACAATTTGCTGATCATTTTGAATATAAACATCATAGATTTTGCATTAGACATACAAATTTTAGATGTAAAGTTTATTCTGAGTAAATATGTTATCTTTTGTGAAAAATATATGACATTTATATTCAAAATATTCCTGGTCTTACAAGGAATCCAGCAATGTCAATTATATTATCCTAACTTTAGTTTGAGGAATTATTTATTACTATACCTGGTTTTCCCCCAAAAATTTCTCAGAGGGAAGAGCCAGTGAGTGTAGTGTGAGAAGAGGGGGAGGGAGTTGAGTCCATTATTTGAATGGACATTAACTTGGCGACTGTATTTCTCTATTTCTCTTAAGTATTAATTGTGTGCATGTACCATCATAAAATTAAGATGTTATTTTTACTACAACATAGTTATTTGTCGTCAAAAAGTGGAGTTTGGGGGTCGGGCTGGGTTCTATTGGAATTAATCTCATATGTTCTGTTGTTCACTTAACGCGGTTTTCACTTAACGCGGGACCCTCTGGGTTCAATTGACCGCGTTAAGTGGGGTACAACTGTATTGTTTAATTCTAGTTGCAAGATCTTTACCTGTCTGGCCTAAGTAAAACATATTACATTCCTTGCAAGGAACTTTATAAATGCAACCAATTGTGTTGTTGGGGGAGTTCTTGATTAACATTTGTTTAACAGTGCATGAGTTTTTAAATGCCACATTGACGTTCCAGGTTTTTAGTTGTGAAGGAATGTGAGAAATTTTTGTGAAATGGTAATATTAAGATATTCTTATGGTCATGGGTGGGCTTGGGATCAGTTCTATAAAAAGATTTCTTAGTAATGTTCAGGCATTTGTCTATGAAAGATCTAGGGTATTTAAGGTTTGAACCAATATTATAGATATATTTATATTCCTCATCAATGAATTCCGGGCTGCAAATTCTCAAAGCATGTAAAACTTTGTTGAAAATACTGACTGTTTGACTATTATGGTGGGCAGAATAATAATGAATGTATGTTACCTATTCTGTGTATCAGACAGTCTAGGAATGGCAATTTACAGTCATGCTCTAATTCTACAGTGAATTTGATCGAGAGGGCTAAACTACAGTGATTTACTTGTGTATATATATATATATATATATATATATATATATATATATATATATATATATATATATATATATATATTTATATATATATATATATATATATATATATATTATATATATATATATATTATAAATATATATATATAGTATAGTATATAGGCAGTATATATATATATATATATATATATATATATATATATATATATATATATATATATATATATATATATATATATATATACAGTGACCCCTCGGTTAACGAACTCAATCCGTTCCAGTAGGTCGTTCGTTAACCGAAAAGTTCGTTAACCGAAACCATTGTTTCAATGGGTTTTTGGGTAATTGGTTCCAGCTCACCGAAAATTTCCAAAATTCAACAAAAATGGTAGAAAACTTCACTTACTTTGAGGTGTGTATGTAGAAGGCTCCTGGATGATGATGATGGGAATTAGAATGGGGGTGG
>NW_024718183.1:165618-184890 GCF_018991925.1 Homarus americanus
CTCGCCTTATAGGCCGTATAGATACGTAGTATCTATATATATATATATATATATATATATATATATATATATATATATATATATATATATATATATATATATATTTATATATATATATATATAAAAAAAAAAAAAAAAAAATATATACATACATATATATATATATATATATATATATATATATATATATATACATATATATATATATATATATATATATATATATATTTATATATATATATTTATATATACATATATTTATATATATATATATATATATATATATATATATACAAAATATTATTACATATACTAACATATACATATCATATACATATACATATACACACACACACACACACACACACACACACTATTACACAACACACACACACACAACACACAACACACACACACACACAACACACACCACACACACACACACACACACACACACACACATCTACCCGCACACACAATATGTGTATACACATTTATATATATATATATATATATATATATATATATATATATATATATATATATATATATATATATATATATATTGGTACTCATCGATGGGTGGAGGTGGTAGAGCGATGTTTGGGCCGGGGTTTGATACCAAACAATCTCACTTGTTAACACTTGCCTGAATGAGTGTAGAGTAGTCGCTGGTACCTTTGATGAAGCTGGGTGAGATAATAGGTAGTCTCACGGCGTGTCACCTTTGATACAGTCGTAGTTTTGAGTCGTTGAGTCGTCCAAGCCCAACTGGGTTACTCTTGTAATTGTCTTAGCTTGTAAGTATACACAAGTGTACACAGGTTCTGTTATCTTCATTTGTGGATCCTTGGTTATATTGGATGCTCTGGTAGTTACAGACTACTGAGCATTAGCTATTAGCTTGTAATTAGCTGATAAAATTAGAGAGAGATACAGCCTTGGGAGCTATGCTCACACACGTCTCTTTGGTACGGTGTCTGGCTGTGAACTGTGTGAAACTGTGAACTAGGCCAACCCCTCTCTGTCTGCTTGTAAGGGGGTATGTAATCTATACGTCAACACAGAGATAAGAGGCTACACTCCACAGGCCTACTCTCATGGAGGCCTGGGGACATATATTTATGGGTTGTAACCTGAATATGTGTGAAACTACAAATGTGTGCTGTCCACCCTAGGAAGTGTGACAGAACAAATGCTTATGTAGCTTTATGCTCAATAGTCTGGGTGATAGAATGTATATAATGAATATATATCCTCAGCCCATATTTATATAATACTGATTGATAGGGGCTAGAACAGCGATTGTATGGTGGGTAGTGAAGTTGACGAGGGTAGCGAGTCACTGAGACCTGGCGGGTGGGTCCTCCTCCCAGTTTAAAACCTCCATTTTCGTAGGAAGGCTAATGATCTTACATTGCTTCTTCACAACACTAGCATCAGTAGCACTTGATGGGTGCTTGGAAGCCATTTTGAATTGTTAGAGTACAGTATTTAAAGCAAAAACACTTAAGCATGCATGAATGCTGTGGAAGCCTAACAAAGACTGACGACGCTTGGGTACGCAGTGACGTTCCACGAGTGAGAGGTAGCGTGCCGAGATGTGAGAGCGTAGCGCACCAAGACGTGAGAGCGTAGCGCGCCAAGACGTGAGAGCGTAGTGCGCCAAGACGTGAGAGCGTAGTGCGCCAAAACGTGAGAGCGTAGCGCGCCAAAACGAGAGAGCATAGCGCGCCAAGACGAGAGAGGGTGGCTCGCCAAGACGAGAGAGGGTGGCTCGCCAAGACGAGAGAGGGTGGCTCGCCAAGACGAGAGAGGGTGGCTCGCCAAGACGAGAGAGGGTGGCTCGCCAAGACGAGAGAGGGTGGGCTCGCCAAGACGAGAGGGTGGCTGCCAAGACGAGAGAGGGTGGCTCGCCAAGACGAGAGAGGGTGGCTCGCCAAGACGAGAGAGAGGCCAAGACAGAGGCGCCAAGACGAGAGGTGGGAGAGAGGGTGGCTCGCCGAGACGAGAGACGAGCAGACCAAAACGCTCCAAGACGAGAGAGAGGTGGCTCGCTGAGATGAGAGAGGGTGGCGCGCCAAAACGAGAAAGCGCGCCAAGACTCGCCAAGACGAGAGAGGGTGGCTGAGAGGGTGGGCCAAGACGAGAGCAAGACGAGAGAACCAAGACGAGAGGGTGGCTCGCCAAGACGAGAGAGTGGCTGGCTCGAGAGAGGGTGGTTTCGCCAAGAGAGACAAGACGAGGGTGCAAGACACGCCAAGACGAGAGAGGGTGGCGCGCCAAGACGAGAGAGGTCAAGACGAGAGAGGGTGGCAAGACGAGAGACCGTAGCGAGACTGCCAAGACGAGAGGGTGGCTCGCCAAGACGAGAGAGGTGGCTCGCCAAGAAGAGGGTGGCTAGAGGGTGGCTCGCCAAGACGAGAGAGGGTGGCTCGAGAGGGCTCGCCAAGACGAGAGGGTGGCTCGCCAAGACGAGAGACCGTGGCGCGCCAAGACGAGAGAGGGTGGCGCGAGAGAGGGTGGCGCGCTAAGACGAGAGAGGGTGGCGCGTGACGGTGGCCGAGAGAGAGAGGGTGGGAGACGAGAGGGTGGCTCGCCAAGACGAGAGGTGGGCTCGCCAAGACGAGAGAGGGTGGCTCGCCAAGACGAGAGGGTTCGCCAAGACGAGAGAGGGTGGCTCGCCAAGACGAGAGGGTGGCTCGCCAAGACGAGAGAGGGTGGCGCCAAGACGAGAGGTGGCTCGCCAAGACGAGAGTGGCTCGCCAAGAAGACGAGAGACAGTAGCGCCAAGACGAGAGGGTGGCTCGCCAAGACGAGAGACCGTGGGCGCCAAGACGAGAGCTCGCAAGAGGGTGGCTCGCCAAGACGAGAGAGGTTCGACGCTCGCAAGACGAGAGAGGGTGGCTCGCCAAGACGAGAGAGGGTGGCTCGCCAAGAGAGAGAGGGTGGCTCGCCAAGACGAGAGAGGGTGGCTCGCCAAGACGAGAGACGAGAGAGGGTTTCGCCAAGACGAGAGAGGGTGGCTCGCCAAGACGAGAGGGTGGCTCGCCAAGACGAGAGAGGGTGGCTCGCCAAGACGAGAGAGGGTGGCTCGCCAAGACGAGAGAGGGTGGCTCGCCAACAGAGTCCGTGCCGCCAAGACGAGTCCGGCGCGCCAAGACGAGAGGGTGGCTCGCCAAGACGAGAGAGGGTAAGACGAGAGGGTGGCTCGCCATACAAGAGAGTTTCGCCAAGGCTAGAGAGGGTGACGCGCCAAGACGAAAGTGAGGCTCCGACGCCCAAGACAAGAGAGGGTGGCTCGCCAAGACGAGACCGAAGCGCCAAGACGAGAGAGGGTGGCTCGCCAAGACGAGAGGGTGGCTCGCGCTAAGACGAGAGAGGGTGGCGCGCCAAGACAAGAGAGGAAGCCGCCAAGCTGGGTGACTTTCCAAGACGAGAGACCGTAGCGCGCCAAGACGAGAGACCGTAGCGCGCCAAGACGAGAGACCGTAGCGCGCCAAGACGAGAGACCGTAGAGCGCCAAGACGAGAGACCGTAGAGCGCCAAGATGAGAGACCGTAGCGCGCCAAGACGAGAGAGGGTGGCTCGCCAAGGCTAGAGAGGGTGACGTGCCAAGACAAGTGAGGGTGACGCGCCATAAAAAGTAGTCAGTGACAACGCTAAAAATGATGTTATATCGAGTCGTCGGGACGTTAACCAAATTATTGGTATCTAAAGTGTAGCGACGTTATAATGAAACAACGTTATCAGGGGCAACGTTAAACGAGGACTTGCTGTATCACAATCTTTTTTCTTCTTCTCCTTTATATGCATTTTCTGGGATATAAACAGTAACTTTGAACCGAGTTTAATTCATGTTTAATCAATGATAATCTGGACTTGAATCCTTTATTTTCCAGTAGGTGACCACACATGTTTTCAGTTAGTGGCAGAGCCTTACATTTCACCCTAATCCTTTTAGACTGTCTTGATGTTATATTTTTCACTTGTCACACATCTTGTTGTATGAATCTTCTTAATGAATCTCTATCTTTGTGTCCTAAGCTTTTGTCTATATCAAGGATGCTATGTGATCTCTTGGAGTTCCCTATAGATTGTCTTCTCTTGTTCAATATTGTCGTTGTGTTTCCGTCATTTAACACATCACACAGATTTAATAATATATTTTTTGCTAAAGCAAATAAGTACTGAGTTGCCACTTGATTTTAGTGAGAAACACTTCAGGGTTTTCTCAAAAGGCATACACTTATCCTCCTGTTTTCATGAGGATTACATTCTTGGAAATGGTCGAAAATTCACAAATACTGAATTTAACCCTTAAGCCCCCAGGTTAGGGTGCTGCTGTCAGTAACCGCCCCCCCCTGGGGTAAATAGAGAAAAATCAACTTTTCAAAAAATAAATTTTAACCTTTTTAAATGATAAAACAATAAAAAAATAAGCAAGAAAAACTATATATTGACTCTTTAGAAACTTCCCTGGCAGTGCTGAGGGAGGGAAGTAAGGGGACAGTGTTGTTTTAACAGCTTATGCTCATGATCACTACACACTTAGAAGCTTCTTTTAACTTGCCTTTGCATCCGGGATGGCCAGTAAGGCATATATTTATTGATCATAATACTTATTTGCTATAAATACAGGTGCTCCTCTACTTAAGAATGTTCAACTTAAAAACTTTCAGAGATACAGATATCATCACTGAGGGGGATTACCTGCCAGAACAGGTGTTTAATGTGGATGAGACTGAATTATTTTGAAGAAAATTCCAGATCGAACAAACATTACCTAAGAGGAGAAGGGTGAGCCAGGTTTTAAGGCTGTATTAAAGGGTATAGCTAATCTTTTCATTTTTGTACAATATGTTTGGTATCTACAAGAGTAAAGTTGGACTTACAAACAATTGGACTTACAAACAAGCCTCAGGAACGTAACTTGTTCGTAAGTAGAGGAGCACCTGTAATTCATGTAGAATATTTTATTTGCATTATTTGTCATAAAAAGTGCTTGGCAACACTCACCAGTCGGTCGCCTGTCTGTCTTTGTGTTTGGTAGAGCAAGTAAATAATAATAATTCCACAAACAAATACATTTATAACATAATCATAGCATTATTTTCCTGTAATACTACACTACAATACAACTACACTACTATTAGTGATATTACTTTGATACAACATGGTGAAATGGACAAAAAATTAAACAAACAAAAGTAGGTAATTACATTAAGGAAGCTTCCCTGTGGCCAAGGTGTGGTGTGAAAGGCAAATACTGTAGTCACACTGGAACCTGATAACCAGCTCTGGGCATTTAAACAGTGGCTGGAAAAGGCTCACGTTCTGGAACGTCGCCCGGGACGTAAGGGTTAATACCTTCTGGAAAAAAATCGGTTATGGTATCATGGCTACCAAGTTTATCACTTTGGTCAAATGTTTTAGGTTAGAAATGATAATTGTTTCAGAAATGGTGTTGATGTTTATATGGAGTGAGTTTTTATATTACACATTCATAAATTAAAAAAAAAAATTATCTACATATAATTCAAGTCTGAGTATGTAAATAACATGTAGCTAATATCACTCCAGACAATACAATCTACCCTACTAAAACCAATTTCTCTAATAGAGAGCAAAGGAGTAAAAATAACAATAACTGTACTGTACTGTACCGTATATCTCGGCCTATAAGGCGTCGGGGTGCATAAGACAGCCCCCCCAAAGCAGTTTTTGAGCTCTATTCGCTGTATAAGACCAGTACCCCAAATGTGACACTTACCCACTGACTCATTAGTCCTTTACCAACCATCCTTGGTTTTTTAAAATAAGGCCAATTCACTTCAAGTAATGTCATCAAATGTTACCCGCTGGTGTAGTGTAAACACTAGTGACGTCACTGAAGCGTCTGCTATTTACCGGTAACTGGAACTAATGTCGGTGTCGAGTAAAATTTTTCCATTTACTTGAAATGGATTTACCGATTTATTTGTTTATTTATAATATACTGTAACATATTAAACACACTGCAAGTATTTTCTTTAATTTATATGCTTGCTTCACACGAGACGATCGGTGGTGGGAGTGTTACCTCGTCTCGGTGGTGGGACTGTGTTCCCACTGTTTACCGTACTTTTTTTTTAGTAAGTTCTTTTTTGTTATATTTTTTACTAAAAGTGTTATTTTATGTGGATAAAAATGTTACAATGGACTTAAAACTATAAAAAATCATCTGAGCATGCTTGAAAACATACATATCGACACCAAGATCACCCAGATTGACCAACTACATCAATTTCTATAAGAAAAATCAACTTTTGAAGGTCAATATGGCGGTCACCTTGAAAAATGGTCGCCATCTTGAATTTTTAAATGGCCAATCAGGCAGACTTGACTAGTAACCATTGGAGAATTACCATGCCAAATTTGGTGCTTGTACCACCATTTTCATGATTCTCTTGAAAAATTGCATTTAGCTGCCCCACTAATGTCACCACTCCCATCTCAACATGACACTCGTATACTGAAATATTGTATTTCATAATACATATGACTTTACAAAAAGAAATGTCCACATCTGGTTAAATAACTCTTGTAGATATAATACCAGTTGAATAAACGAAACTAAAAAACTGGAGATTGTAATTACAGTGAAGCCTTGACAACTCCATTATGAAGTTAGGGATTAGATGACGCCAAATACAATCACCTTAATGCACTTTAAGAGAGAGGAGTCAAGGGATTAGATGACGCCAAATTCAATCACCTTAATGCACTTTAAGAGAGAGGAGTCACCGTGCCAGGGCTTAATATTATCCTGGACCCTAGAGGTTGATGACGTATTCAGTGTCGGGCAGAAATACATCGATGTACACAGCACCTGATCCCAATCAACTCCAGTATAGGTGTTAATAATGTAGAGGTGACCAGGTGTGTTGCACGTTGGTAGTGTTGGATGGTGATGCAGGAAAGAGGTAGTGTGTTGAGGGTGGTGTGTGGTTATGACTCACTCCCACAACCCCCCCACACCACTCACACATCCTCACAACACTACCACAACCCCCCCACACCACTCACACATCCTCACAACTGTACCACAAAACCCCCACACTACTCTTACAGCATCCTCACAACACTCCCACAACCCCCCCACACCACTCACACATCCTCACAACTGTACCACAAAGCCCCCACACTACTCATACAGCATCCTCCTAACACTACCACTGCACAACCCCCCACACCATTCACACATCCTCACAACTGAACCACAAAGCCCCCACACTACTCTTACAGCATCCTCACAACACTACCACAACCCCCACACCACTCACACATCCTCACAACTGAACCACAAAGCCCCCACACTACTCATACAGCATCCTCATAACACTACCACAACCCCCCCTACACCACTCACACATCCTCACACTACCACAACCTCCCACACCACTTACACATCCTCACAACTGTACCACAAAGCCCCCACACTACTCTTACAGCATCCTCACAACACTACCACAACCCCCCACACCACATACACATCCTCACAACACTACCACAACCCCCCACACCACTCACACATCCTCACAACACTACCATAATAAAATTAATTATTTCTAGTGTGGTCGACTTCCTACACAAAGACAGGCTATAAATAGCTGTCTTATCTCAACCTCCTTCCTTCCCCCTACATCCCTCTGTTCTCAGAGAGGTCTTGGTAAATAACTTTTGTTTGTTTATTTTCATTGTTTGTCTAATTTATCATGTTGTATCAAAGTAATATTACTAAAAGTTTTAGGCAGCTACCAAATGGGGAGATTCTACTGCCTGGGAAGATATTGGAAGCACAATGTACAGTATTGTCTAATGGTAGACCCTACTTCCATATGGCATCACGAAAATTGTGACCAAGTCTTAGGTTGCTGATTTATCTTTTTGCCTCATTTACACACAATTGCAGAGTTTCAATTGTTTCTCTTCCTTTGACAACACAACATACATACAATATAATGTTTCTCACCTTTGATCTTTTTTCCATTTATTTATGGTTGGTTATTTAAAATAATGCCAATTCACTTCAAGTATTGGCATCAAATTTTACCGGCTGGTGTACACTAGTGACTCACTTAAGCGGCAGTTATTTAATTGGAACTAATGTTGGTGTGAGTAAAATATTTCCATTTACTTAAAATAGATTTGCCGATTTATTTGCTTATTTATTTATTTATAATATACTGTAATACATTAAACACACTGCAAGTATTTTCTTTAATTTATATACTTGTTTCGCGAAAAAGGGAGGCTACCATTATAACTGGTAGGTGATCATTAAGGACCAAACTCCGAATCCATGACTCCATGAAGTGACTTCTGTTCATCATTTATATCCTAAATTTACCACTGTCGGTAGTTTCAAGAATTAACGCAGTCATTTACTGAATATTCTTTGTAAAAAAATAAATTTTAAATTAATTATTTATAGGAGATAAGTATTATGATCAGTAAATATACAGATATGCATTACTGACCACCTCCGAACACAAGGACGGCTAAAAATAGCCACAGGCGGTCACAGTCAAGGTCACTTTCCCTGGTAGGACTTTGTGAGTGGTTTACCATGTTTCCATCACCACTCTTGACACGCAATATTTAAGAGGTAAGAATTTTATACTTGGTGATTAAGACGACCCCCTAACTTTGGGCAGATTTTTTTAATGTTCAAATTCCGTCTTATAAGCCGAGATATACGGTATATACTGTATGACTTAGAAATAAAGAAAATATAATATAAAACTATAAAATGAGAAAATGAAGTGCATAGTCAAGTATATATGGAGTCCGTAAGCTTTACTGTGATGCCGCCGACTCGCCCAAGTCCACCCCCCAGTGTGATGTCATGACATACACAGACACTTCTTGCCATCAGCTGGAAGATGGCCTGGCTGAACAGTGGTGTCACCCAGATGATGGTTTGAGTGTAGAAGGAGCTCTTTTTTTTTGTACATAAAATATGTGCTACTGTATTTTATAAGCTATGTATCAATTTTATTGTTTATCGTACCAATTATCAATAACAAAGTGGTTATATTGCTACTGGTGGCAGACACTGGAATGAATGACTTCAGTTGCATTTGGATTGTTGTACGAGATTAGAATTTTTAATCCTTGCGCCCCGGGTGACGTTCCAGAACATGCGCCATTTCCAGCCACTGTTTGAATGCCCATCAGGGGTTAACAGGTTCCAGCTTGACTATTTGTCTCACAGCATACAGAAGGAAGCGTGGGTGGGCTCAGAGTGGTCAGTAACCATTTCCTAGTCATGGAGATTCGCCCATCATCTTCCACTCCAATCAAGCCTCGCCGCCGAGGGTTGGATGATGGCCAGATAAGGAAAGAACTTTTTGCTGTGAGTGCTGTAGTGGTCGAATCTGGTGAAAGTGGTGAGGAAGGCAGTGATTATGTGCCTAGTGATCCTGATGATAGCATCAAGTTAGACGGTGTATTAGAGACAAGTGAGGAAGAGCATGACGCTGACAGCGAGGCCCAGCCAGGGCGGTGTACACTCACGGCTCAGACACGGGACAATGGATACCTTTGTTTGGTCTGATCGCAGTAATTTTCAGCCAAGCATTCCTGATTTCAGACGATTATCAGGTGGAATTATTCCTGATTTTCATTGTACAGAGGAATCACATGAGATGGACCATTTTTGTGCTTTATTTGATGGTGCAGTAATGGACTTTCTGTACTGTGTACGGATGTTGGTCTCTGTAAACTTGCTTTATGGAGTATCTTTCTAAGAAAACATTCTAAAACAACATGGCACATGCTTGAAAATAGTAGTGTAAGTGTATATGTAAGGTACAAAGTGTCAATACCCACGAGCCCTGGCAGACAGCTAGCTAGGCGTCAGACTGTCACCAACACCACCACATATCCCCACCACCTCGGCACCCTACGCATGGTCAGAGGGAAGCTTCTTGTTAAGTACAGTCATCCCTTGGTTATAGCGCACTTGGTTATCGCGATTTTCGTTATCACGCCTCCATCAAAATCTACACACCTGCCGTTATAGCGCATTTTTCAGGCCGACAATTTGGTTATCACGCAGTTGCCTCCAGGTGTAATGTTAACCCCTTGGTTCACCTACATCTATTGAGGATAAAATCTTTCACCTACAAATTGACAATAACACATTTGCTGTAATCAGACATATCTAGTTGCCTCAACAATTGCAACCCCAGTTGCAATTGCGATTGCAATTTCAAATTCTGAGTCATTACTAAGGAATAACGAAGTCTCTAGTGCACTCTAAGATTGAGAGAAAACGGAGGACTCAGGCGTCCTGAAGCGAGAGAAAACGGACTCCTATGATGGGCGACTCAAATACAGAAAGCGTAGCTACATGTTTTGTGGACTACGGTATTGAGCGTACCCTTTTCATCACTTTGTAATAAACCTAGCCATGCCTATGTGTGTTTATGATATTTACCATAACATTATATATGTATTTAGTGGGTCTAAATGGTCGTAAAATGGGAAACTTTGGGTTGGG
The DNA here is from genome assembly GCF_018991925.1 of Homarus americanus. Classification (NCBI taxonomy): domain Eukaryota; kingdom Metazoa; phylum Arthropoda; class Malacostraca; order Decapoda; family Nephropidae; genus Homarus; species Homarus americanus. The sequence goes on from NW_024718183.1 coordinate 176,168, forward strand.
TCTTGGGTGCCTGGAACCAATTAGAATAAATCCCGTAGGTTCTGTACTTTCGTTATCACGTTTTTCGTTATCACGCACTCGGCGGGGTCCCAATTAGGCGTGATAACCAAGGGATAACTGTACCTTCTTTTGTTGTTTATTTTTCATTGTTTTCCATTTTATCATGTTGTATCAAAATAATATTATTAAAAGTAGTGTAGTTGTATTGTAGTGTAGTATTACTAGATGATAATGCTATGATTATGTTATAAATGTATTTATTTGTGGAATTATTATTCCGATAATTATTTATGACATACTTGCTCTCCCAAACATAAAGACAGCCAGACAGCCTGGCGATGGACTGCATGTGTCACCGAGCACTTTTTATGAAAAATAATGCAAATAAATTAAATTCTAGATGAATTATTTATAGGAAATAAGTATTATGATCAGTAAATATATGCATTACAGTGGTCCCTCAGTTAACAAAATTTCGGTTAACGAATTACCTTCCATAAGAATCTTCATTTCGGTTAACGAACAAAAATTCGGTTAACGAAATTCTTACAAAAACATGTCAACATGTTTTGGCTTGCTCACCAGCTGGAAGATTAGTCCGCCAATACAGTAATCGGTTCTAGGGCTTATATTCGTTTCCATTGGAGTAAATATCATGAAGGTTGTGTTATTCAATATTTTTCCAAGTTTTATATTAAAATTATTAGTCATTTTATCACTTATTTAACATAATTACAGTATAGGGAACTAGTTTTTGGTGCACCCATCAGCCACTTCACTCACCCACCAAGGCGTCAGTTTGTGTCTCTGTTCAGTGGAGGAAACATCTTGCTTTTGGGTCTCTTGAACACAGAGTATTTTTACGTTTTTACAGTACAATTATTGGTCATTCTGAAATTTATTTAAACATATTGACATTATATAGCACAGTGCAGGGTTGATTTAAAGAAAATAATCTTGAATTACACCTAGTGAACTTAAAATTTTATTGGTGAAATGACAGCATCAAGTATTGGTCCCCTGAAAGGTGATTTCTCCTCCACCCCCACTTCCTTCTCTCCTCCACCTTCTCCTCCACCCCCACTTCTAATTCCCATCATCATCATCAACCAGGAACCTTCTACATGCACACATCAAAGTAAGTGTACTTTACTGCATTTTTTTTTTTTGCTTTGTATGTACTTTTCTGAGCTGGAATCAAGTACCGAATATCCCATTGAAACAATGGGTTCGGTTAACAAACGACCTTCTGGAACGAATTGTGTTCGTTAACCGAGGAACCACTGTATTGGCCATCTTGGACACAATGACAAGCGGAAAAATTACCTGTATGTGTGTTGTGACCGTGAGCTCCTAACGTAAAAAAAACAACTTTTCCTCTTATTTACCTCGTCACTGAGGCGCCACAAAAGTTTCTAGAGAGACATATAGTTTTTCTTACCGTATATATCGGCCTACAAGGCGACGGGGTGTATAAGACGACCCCAAAAATGTTCATTTAAAAAGTAGCTTTTGAGCCCTATTCGCTGTATAAGACCAGTACCCCAAATGTGACACTTACCATTGGGAGCTTACTGGCCCAGTAGTCCTTTACCAACCATCCCATTGACCAGTGCTGTTTACACATCCTTGGTTTTTTAAAATAAGGCCAATTCACTTCAAGTAATGGCATCAAATGTTATCGGTTGGTGTAGTGTAAACACTAGTGACTCGCTTAAACGTCTGTTATTTAACTGGAACTAATGTCGGTGTCGAATACAATTGTTTCATTTACTTGAAATGGATTTACTGATTTATTTGTTTATTTATTACATCCTGTAATATATTAAACACACTGCAAGTATTTTCTTTAATTTATAAGCTTGCTTCACGAGACACAATCGGTGGTGGGACTGTTCCGACTTTACACCAGCTACAATATTCTAATTCAATAGTGTTTCATTAGGATTTGAGTGAAAAAGATTACTGTACATACTTACTACATACATTTATTACACAAATATATATATATATATATATATATATATATATATATATATATATATATATATATATATATATATATATATATATATATATATATATATATATATATATATATATATATATATATATATATATATATATATATATATATATATATATATATATATATATATATATATATATATATATATATATATATATATATATATATATATATATATATATATATATATATACATACAGTCAACCCTCACTTTACGCGGTCCCACATTCCGCGTTTACGGTGCCCTGCCAGAACCCAGGATGCTCACATTCCGCGGTGGGTGTACCCCTTTACACGGGTGAAGTATAATTTTTTTATTTAGCTCATAAAATTCATACAAATTATCCGGCCAGAATATAATTTACATTGCTGGAATTCTTACAATTTGATGATCATTTTGAATATAAACATCATAGATTTTGCATTAGACATACAAATTTTAGATATAATGTTTACTCTGAGTAAATATGTTATCTTTTGTGCAAAATATATGACATTTATATTCAAAATATTCCTGGTCTTACAAGGAATCCAGCAATGTCAATTATATTATCCTAACTTTAGTCTGATTTATTATTTATTACTAAAAAGGTAAACAGTCTGGTATTCCCACACAATCATCTGGTAGGGAGGGATGGTGGGGGGTGGGAGGGAGGGAGGGACCGGTGACCGACCACCTGGCACCAGGGTGTGAAGAATATTATTTTTTTTATTAACTGAAGATATTTGTTTTAGCTCATAAAATTCATACAAATTACCTGGCCAGAATATAATTTACATTGCTGGAATTCTTACAATTTGATGATCATTTTGAATATAAACATCATATATTTTGCATTAGACATACAAATTTTAGATATAATGTTTACTCTGAGTAAATATGTTATCTTTTGTGCAAAATATATGACATTTATATTCAAAATATTCCTGGTTTTACAAGGAATCCAGCAATGTCAATTATATTATCCTAACTTTAATCTGAGGTATTATTTAATACTAAATGTTAAAATCTAGTTTTTTCACCCAACCTTTCCCTTGAAGGGAGGATTGGTGGGGGGGGGAGGGTTGGGACGGACCGACCATCTGGCGCTTGGAAGAGGGGGAGGCAAGGTGGGGTACTTTGATTGACAGATAGTGTTGCGAAGAAAATTTTTTTTTTTATTAACTGAAGATATTTGTTTTAGCTCATAAAATTCATACAAATTACCCTGCCAGAATATAATTACATTGCTGGAATTCTTACAATTTGATGATCATTTTGAATATAAACATCATAGATTTTGCATTAGAAATACAAATTTTAGATATAATGTTTACTCTGATTAAATATGTTATCTTTTGTGCAAAATATATGACATTTGTATTCAAAATATTCCTGGTCTTACAAGGAATCCAGCAATGTCAATTATATTATCCTAACTTTAGTTTGAGGTATTATTTATTACTATACCTGGTTTTCCTCCGAAAATTTCTCAGAGAGGGAAGAGCCAGGAGTGTAGTGTGAGAAGAGGGGGAGGGAGTTGAGTCCATTATTTGAATGGACATTAACTTGGCGACTGTATTTCTCTATTTCTCTTAAGTATTAATTGTGTGCATGTACCATCATAAAATTAAGATGTTATTTTTACTAGAACATAGGTATTGTGTTGGAAAAAGTGGAGTTTGGGGGTCAGCTGGTCTCTATTTCATTTAATCCCATATGTTATGTTATTCACTTTACGCGTTTCTCACTTTCCGCGGTACCCTGTGGGTTACATTAACCGCGTAAAGTGAGGGTTGACTGTATATATATATACTGTATATATATGTATATATATATATATATATATATATATATATATATATATATATATATATATATATATATATATATATATATATATATATATATATATATATATATATATATATATATATATATATATACACATATACAGTGACCCCTCGTTTAACGAACGCCTCGGTTAACGAAATTTCGGTTAACGAACTGCCTTCCATAAGGATCTTCAATTCGGTTAACGAACAAAAATTCGGTTAACGAATTTCTTACGAACCGACCTCAACATGTTTTCGCTTGCACTGGCCGGGCAACCAGCTTTAGTATCAGTCCGCCAATACATTAATCGGTTCTAGGGCTTAAATCCCTAACTATTTTAGTAAATATCAAGAAGTTTATACTATTCAATAATTTTAAAAGTTTAATATTCAATTTAATAGTCATTCTAACAATTATTGAACATAATTGAAGGTAAAGTGACTAGTTTAAAGCGCAGCATCCAGCCTCTTAACACAGCAAACAGGCGTTAGTCTCTCTCTGTTTTCACTGGAGGTAACATATTGCTTGAGACTCTTCAACTAAACTCTTTTTTTCTGTGTTTCCATGCAAATTATTGGTCATTTTGAAGTATATTTTACATATTGACAATATATAATGCAGTGCAGTGTTGATTTAAAGAAAATAATCTTGAAATACACCAAGAGAACTAAAATTTTATGGGTGAAATGGTGCCATGGGGTGACTTCTCTTCCACCCCAATGCCTTCTCTTCTTCCTTCTCCTCCACCCCCATTGTAATTCCCATCATCATCATCCAGGAGCCTTCTACATACACACCTCAAAGTAAGTGTACTTTTCTACCATTTTTGTTGAATTTTGGAAATTTTCGGTGAGCTGGAACCAATTACCCAAAAACCCATTGAAAAAATGGTTTCGGTTAACGAACTTTTGCAATCAACCATTCTGGACCAGGATTGGTCAGTAACCTAGGTCACTAAAATATATATATAATATATATATATATATATATATATATATATATATATATATATATATATATATATATATATATATATATATATATATATATATATATATATATATATATATATATATATATATATATATATATATATATATATATATATATATATATATATATATATATATATATATATATATATATATATATATATATATATATATATATATATATATATATATATATATATATATATATATATATATATATATATATATATTCACAATATTTTATAATCGAGTCATGTACTGAATATTCTATGTAAAAAATATAAATTTTAAATGAATTATTTATAGTGCGGTCAACTTCCGACAAAGACGGGCTATAATAGCCTTCTTATCTCCCTCCATTCTTACCCTCTGTTCTCAGAGAGAAGGTCTTAGTAAATAACTTTTGTTTGTTTATTTTCATTGTTTTTCTAATTTATCATATTGTATCAAAGTAATATTACTAAAAGTTTTAGGCAGCTACTAAACAGGGAGATACTACCTCCTGGGAAGATATTGGAAGCATAATGTACCATATTGTCTAATGGTAGACCCTACTTCCATATGGCATCACGAAAATTGTGACCAAGTCTTAGGTTGCTGATCTATCTTTCTGCCTCATGTACACACAATTGCAGAGTTTCAATTGTTTCTCTTCCTTTGACAACACAACATACATACAATATATTGTTTCTCACCTTGATCTTTTTTTCATTTTGCATTTATTTATGGTTGTTATTAAAAGGCCAATTCACTTCAAGTATGAACAATTTTACCGGTTAGGGTAGTAAAACACTAGTGACTCACTTAAGCCTCTGTTATTTAACTGAACTAATGTCGGTGTGAGTAAAATATTTCCATTTACTTGAAATAGATTTACCGATTTATTTGTTTATTTATTTATTTATAATATACTGTAATATATTAAACACACTGCAAGTATTTTCTTTAATTTATATACTTGTTTTCGAAAAAGGTAGGCTACCATTATACCTGGTAGGTGAAGTTGACCAGACATTTATGGTGATCTATAGGACCAAACTCCGAATCCATGACGTGACTTCTGTTCATCATTTATATCCTAAATTTACCATTGTTGGTAGTTTCAAGAATTAACGCTGTGCTTTTCTGAGTATTCCAAATGGGGAGGGGGTGGGGGCGGTGATGATAGCAGCTGTGTTTATTACCGGGGTATATTGTTTTACGTATGTTAGACAGGTTTATAATACATTTTTATTATTTTAATATACTGGTAATCTTCATTTTAATCCCGCTTCCCAAACGTAAGTTTCAGGATAAAATAATTATGGTAGGACCTTGTGAGTGGTTTACGATGTTTCCATCACCACTCTTGAAACGCTAAACACCAATATTTAAGAGGAAGAATTTTATATCTGGTGTTTAAGACGACCCCCTAACTTTGGGCTGATTTTTCTTTTTGAGATTTAGGCGTGAAATAGGTAAACACTGGTTTGGAAACAGAGTAGTGGATGAATGACAGTTACCAAATATCATCATTAACTTCTAATACTGGAATTGCTTCAAACATAGGTTGGATGCTCATATGAGCAATAGGGGTTGGGTGTAAACGGGACTGCCCAGTATGGGCCAATAGGCCCGCTGCAGTTTCCTCCATTCTTATGTTCTTATGTTCTTATGTTTTAAAATTAAAATTGGTTAAAAAATTATTTTGAAAAGTTGATTTTTCTTGTTTTTACTCCCGTGTGGGGGGTACTGCCAGAGCCACCCTAGCCCGGGACATAAAGGTTGAACAGGTCCAAGGGGATAAAGTTCAGATATTTGAAACATGCAGATACTGTAGTTGAAATTTGGATAAAAGGAATTGCACTGTAATTTAAATTAAGTGTACAACATTGTAAAATTTAAGACATTTTGTATAAAGTGGTATGACATGAATAGAGAGGTTGTTGGGTGTGACTGGGTCAGTACTGGAGGAACCATATTTTACCAGGGAGCAAATATTAATTCTGGTGCCCAAGATACTCTGTGGTGCAATGTATAGTACCTTATACCTAAAACATTAAAAGCAGTACCCTCCCTCCCTTCCTACGTCCATATACTGGGTGGAGTGAGAAGGAGAGGATGGTGCAGCAGCGAGAGAACTGACTAACCTCCAGTGGGTGCAGGAGGTACGCATCTGCCTATGATCTGTCAAAAAAATTCTAACGGCCTTGCAACTTTTGAATAAAGGGTCACTAATATTTTTTCATAAATAAATGAATTTGCAAATATGGGGGATAAGTGTAAAATAAAAAAGAAGCAGCAAAATAAAGTAGGAACTAATGGGAAAAGAATAATATATATTACAATAAGATAGCATTCTTTAAAATTAAACTAATGTATTTTTTTTTCTTATCAGGCTCATGAAGCAGCAGAGAGGATTGGCTACCCTGTATTAGCCTCGGCAGCTTATGCTTTAGGAGGCCTTGGCTCTGGATTTGCTGACAATTCACAGGAACTTGCTAAACTAGCAACATCAGCCTTTGCTCACTCACCTCAGCTTATTATAGGTTAGATGGATTTTTTCACAAGTAATAAGTTGAAGAAAAGACTCAAACAGTTAATACCAGAACTTCATAACTGGAGGTTCAATTATGAATGATTAGGCATAATGGAGTAATTCCTTCACTTATGATTAAAAATGAAAAGTATTAGCCTTGGATATTGTGTTAGTTTTAAGTTCATTTAACAGATTAGATTTTGTGAAGTGTGTAAATGTTTAGAGATGCAAAAGTTATTTTGTTTTCAAAATGCAGTTACCTAAATATATTGTTGAACTATACTGTAGATACTGTTTTTAAATTATTTCAATTGGGTAAACAAAATGCTGAACATGTTCTATATGATTTTATTGTATAATCATATCTAAGTTTATCTTTTTGACAGACAAATCACTTAAAGGATGGAAAGAAGTGGAATATGAAGTAGCATGATGCTTTTGACAACTGTATCACGGTAAGTATTTGAATTTTTCCTTGCATTTTATATTTACCCTGGAAGACAGGATAGGTCATTGGGATTCACCTGATAGTGAATTTTAAATCTGGCTGGATACCAGATTTGATAGATAGTTTAAACATTCCGTCCTGGATTATTCGGCAGAATAGAATAATAGGTAGTTTATGTTGATTTCAGAATAAATAGTTTAGGGTAACTACAAGTCTACACCTTCAACCCCCCCAACATCAACCCCCCCAACATCAACCCCCCAACATCAACCCCCAACATCAACCCCAACATCAACCCCCAACATCAACCCCAACATCAACCCCCAACATCAACCCCAACATCAACCCCCAACATCAACCCCAACATCAACCCCAACATCAAACCCCCAACATCAACCCCCAACATCAACCCCCAACATCAACCCCAACATCAACCCCCCAACATCAACCCCAACATCAACCCCCCAACATCAACCCCAACATCAACCCCCAACATCAACCCTCAACATCAACCCCCAAACATCAACCCCAACATCAACCCCCCAACATCAACCCCCAACATCATCCCCCAACAACAACCCCCAACAACAACCCCCAACAACAACCTCCACCCAGCATCAACCCCCACCCGCATCAACCCCACCCCGCATCAACCCCACCCGCATCAACCCCCACCAAGATCAACCCCCACCGCATCAACCCCCACCCATCAACCCCCACCCGCATCAACCCCCACCCGCATCAACCCCACCCGCATCAACCCCCACCCATCAACCCCCACCACTCAACCCCCACCCATCAACCCCCACCCGCATCAACCCCACCTGCATCAACCCCACCCGCATCAACCCCCACCGCATCAACCCCTACCCGGCATCAACCCCCACCCGCATCAACCCCCACCCGCATCAACCCCCACC
>NW_024718183.1:184990-216510 GCF_018991925.1 Homarus americanus
AAGATGGTTTGAATCCAAAAATGGCACGGCGCGAGATGACTGCCAGCCACTCTCCACGTAAAAGAGTACACGCACCGCGTAAAGTGAGCATTCCATGTTCGACAGGGTACCGCGTAAACGTGGAAAAGTGTAAAAAAATATGCGTAAAGCGGGGGTAATACTGTAGTCCTGAGTACTACGTCTAGCTTTATACCTAGGAATGTAAATGCCTAGCATTAACTTGCCAGGCCAACATACAGGCAATTAAAACATCTAATAATTACTTAAATAAGTAATATTAGGACACGTCGCTACCTGGCATTTAATTGCGGTTCTCAAAACCCCCTCCTTCACACCCCGCCATACGCATCACGACCTTCATCTCTTGCCTGGCGATTCAGCTGTAAATACACACAAAAGAGAGCTCTGCGAATTTTTATTCTTTTTTAAAAAATGACGCGCGCATTTTCTATACCGAAACGTTTCCAGTTAATGTAGTCTCCATGCATAATTAGAAAATTATGTGGGCCCCGTGTGCATTCAGCTGACTACATTAAAGGTAAGTGCTCAGTCACACTGTATCCATTCCTCATTAATTATTACTTTTACTGTACTGTATCCATTCCTCATTATTTATTAATTTTACTGTACTGTATTTCATTGTAGTTTTATTTATTTAAAAAAAAAATTAGATTTATTTTTTATTTTTATTTTTTATCTGTCGGACTTATGACCATTCGGACTTACGACCTGGATTTGGGTCCCTAACCCTGTCGTAAGTCGGGGAGCACCTTTATACTGTATTTGTCGGCTCAAAAATATGCTGATGTAAGCTATGAAATAAATTTGAATCCAGTTGCTTCTGCACTGTTGCTTGAAGAGTTCAAATTTAGGAAGTTGGCAGCAGATATTTGGTCTGCAATCATGATGTGTCAGTTATTGACGAAGTTGGTGCTGGACTATGAGGACAGTTCATAAGTAGACAGATGTTTTGCTGCTGCTATACAAGGGATTCCATATTCCCTGTACAACTCATTTATGTAAATGTTGTTGAAAGCCCTTACACTAAAAGCCCAGCTAAGGAAGCAAGCCACAAATAATGCTTCAAGTGGTAGTGCTTATTTATTGCTATGTTCTTCCCTTCTTTCTCCTGCTTTGTTTGAGGAATAAGCATTAGCTAAGTATAGATCAGCTGTTGAGCAAGCTATTAATATTACTGTTCCCAGGAGTTCTAAGACCTTTCGGAAATCTAAAAGAGGAAGGACCAGCGGCTAGGTTCAGTTATCAACCTGGAGGAAACTTTAGAGGGGATAACAATTCAAGATGTAGTAGGGGTGGCCGTTTGTTCAGAAGTGGAAGGAGACCTTATTCCGCCACATCAGTGACCACTCCCTCCCATTGAAGACAGACATCTGGGTCGTCTAGGGGGTTGGGAAAACAGGTGGACTTCTTCCATATGGGCTTACATGACAATCAAAGGGGGCCTCACATGTACTTGGTTGAGGCACCTTCCCCTAGTGTTACCAAAAAGGGGTAAAAAAAACCAACCCCCTAACTCAGAATTTGTAATTCAACTGTTAAACAAAGGTGTGATAGAACTGTTGCAGTCAGAGAAGTGTTTCATGTTTCGCCTGTTCCCAGTCCCCAAGAAAGGCAGCGACAAATTGAGGTGGATTTTAGATCTTTCCGTCCAGAAATTTTTTTTTTTTTTTTCTAAAAACCAGTTTTTGTGATATAGCTCGGAATGCGACGTCAGCATATGTTACCTAGGTATGTTAATTCCTAGCCAATTTGCCAGGCCAACATACAGGCAATTAAAACATCTAATAATTACTTAATAAGTAATAAAAGGAGGACACTTTGCTACCTGCCATTTAATTGCAATTCTCAAACCCCCTTCTTCACCCCCCAATATACGCATCACGACCCTCATCTCTTGCCTCAGAGCGAACAGTAAATAAAAGTCAACTCTCGAGGGGTGGAGATGGGTGGGTTATGGACGTCGCATTCCGAGCTATATCACACAAACTGTTTTTAGAAAAAAAACGGCTTTTTGTTCACGCTCTGAATGCGACGACAATAAGAATACCCGAGCAGGAGGTGGAGAGGGAGGTGACTTTGCATACAAGGCTCTGCTGACTGAGGTCCAGATTATATTATAAACCATTTGGAATATTTCCAAAATTAGGAACATTTACCGGAAGGTAAAATATTTAGTTACACAAAAAGGATACTCACTTTATTCTGATGAGGAAGAAGCTCCTGGTAGTGGAGATTGACTAAGTGGGGGAGGGGAACTCGGCACCACCACATTTGAAGCATCTCTCAGAGACAGATGAAGATAGCTGTCTTTGAAAGTTTTTGAAGATCTCCAAAAGCCCATTTCCTTAATCTGACTGAGACTCATATGCCACAGAAAGGCCACAGACCCTGCATATTTCTTAGTGTCATGTGCCAAAAATTTCTTGCCAGGCTCTGCTTGATTCACTAATTGAGATAAGGATTTTGTCAATTGACTAGGAGATAATTTCTTACCATCCCTTGATGAGAAAACATAAGGGCCTCGATTAGGGAATTTGGTTAACCGTTCCTGAAGATTTTTAACTGGGCACAATATGTGAGGAACCCTTGTTTCATCCATTAGACGTTTTATCCTAATAGGTTGAGCTTGGAAATCTTCCCTTTCATTTTTTCTTAGGATCTCCGAAGGAAAAAAGATAACATCCTCGTCAGAAAATACCAATAATGATGGATTATTGGAAATTGAAATCAGTTCACCGATTCTCATACCCGTTGCTATTGCTAGAAGGAAAGCTGCCTTCTGGAGTAATTTATCCCTGTTCAGATTTATAATGTAATTAGGCCCCATAAGAAGATTAGTAACTTTTTCCAGAGACCAAGGCGGGATTCTCTTGGGTCGAGGAGGTCCCTGAATGAAAAAGGACGATCTTAGCATTTGATAAAGCCTTGGGTTGAAGGTAATATTAAAACCCCAAGCCAGAGGGTCAACCAATGCTGATTTATAAGATGCAATTGTCGATACTTGAAGGCCTTTAACTCTGAACAGAAATTCTAAATATTCTAATACAACTGTTTCCGATAATGAATCCGGAGTTGTTAACTTGATAAATTGTTGAAAAAGATTCTTGAGAATATAGAACTGAGAATATAGTACCTGGTCTAGACATCCTTGTTACAATTGTAGAGGATTCGGGCACCAGTCGAGCAGATCCAGGCACCAAGGCTGTAGGATCCAATATGGTGCAATTAAGAGGACTTTGCCTCAGAAGGATCTGAGTTTGTGAACCACTTTGGGCAATATTTTCACAGGTGGGAATAGATAGATTGAATTCCAAAGGTTCCAATCTAAGAGGAGGGCATTTCCTAAAAGATTTGACCCTTCCAGAGATGCATAAATTGGCATCTTGTGATTTGTTAGGGAGGCAAACAGATCTATCTGTGGAGTTCCAAACTTCTTCACTAGACTCTTGAACTCCGATACCCATAGGGACCATTCTGTTTCTGTCGATACTGGCCGGAGACGGGACAGCGCATCAACCCAATTGTTTTGCACTCCTGGTATATAAGTTGCTTTGAGGTAAAGTGTTTGTGTTGCACAAATACTGAAAAATTTTTCTGACAGTTGTAGAAGGGGCCAAGACCTTGTTCACCCTTGATGATTGAGACAAAACACTGCCGTTTTGTTGTCCATCGCAAACAGGATAGTCATGTTTTGTAAATTTGGGTTTGCCGACAAAAAGAATAGGACCACTGTTAATTGTTTTATATTTATGTGTTTGTCCCAAAGGAAGTTGCTCCACTTCCCTTGATTGAATTCCCCTTTTGAAGAATGGTATCCCCATCCTATTTTGGACGCATCCGTACAAACGACCAAACCTGTTTGAGGCGGAACCCAGAGAGAGGGACCTATTAGAATGTCCCAGTTTGTCCACCATAACAGATGATTCTTTATCTGAATAGGGAGAGAAGAAGTAACGTTTCTGTTTCTGCAAAGCAACTTCGAGCCCAGATGAGATAGTTGCTTCTTCCTTAACTTTCCCAATGGAACCACTATTGTGGCCAAATTCAACAGACTCAGAAGTTTTTCCCAATTGTGCCAAGAAATCTTGTGCTTTACACAAAAGGCTTCTACTTTGTTTATCAAATCTGTTACTTTTGTTCCTGGTAAACTGACTGACTGTCGATTTGTATCCCACTGGAGACCTAACCAATCCAACTTTTGACATGGTATTAAATTTGATTTTACCTAGTTTATCTTTAAACCAAGGTTTTGAAATAGTACTAGTGTACGTTGGGTCGCCCTTTGACAATCTTCGAAAGAGTTTCCCATTATCAGCCAATCGTGTAGATAAACAAAGGTTCTTATGCCCTCCTTTGCAAGGATCTTTCTGGGAATGTTTGCCAGTTTAGTAAAGACTTTTGGTGCAATTGTCAGACCGAATGGCATCACTGTGAATTGATAACTTAATTCCCCTAATTTGAACACCAGAAATTTTCTGTACCTGGGAGTAACAGGAACGTGATAATAGGCATCTTCGAGATTCACTTTTGAGATCCAAGCATTGGGCGGAAGCAGATGCCTCAGATGGTCGTAAGTGAGCATCTTGAAACTTCTTTTGGTAATAAATTTGTTTTGGATTGAAAGATCCAAAATCCACCTTAATTTGTCGCTGCCTTTCTTGGGGACTGGGAATAGGCGAGACATGAAACATTTACCTGACTGCAACGGTTCTATGACACCTCTGTTTAGTAGTTGACTTACAAATTTTGTAAGGTATGGGATTGGTTTTTGACCCATTTTTGGAAACGCTAGGGGAGGGCGCCTCAACCAAATCCATGTGAGACCCCCTTTGATTGTCTTGTAAGCCCATATGGAAGAAGTCCACCTGTTCTCCCAACCCTCTAGACGACCCAGTTGTCTGGCTGCATTGAAAGGGAGTAGTTACTGATGTGGTGGAATAAGGTCTCCTTCCGCTTCTGAACAAACGGCCACCTCTATTACGTCTTTGATTATTTCCTCCTCTAAAATTTCCCCAAGGTTGATAACTGACCCGAGCAGCTGGTCCTGTTCCTGTAAAACCTTCCTCTCTTAGGTTTCCGAAAGGGCTGGGGACTCCTGGGGACATTAATATTAATAGTATTCTCCAAGGATGATCTATAATTAACCAATGATTGTTCACCAAACAAAGCCGGAGAAAGAGGAGAAGAACGTATCAACAAATAAGCGCTATTACTTGAAGCATTATTTGTTGCTTGTTTCCTTAGCTGGACTTTCAGTCTAAGGGCTTTCAACAAATGATCTAAAAATGAGTTGTACAGGGAATATGGGATTCCTTGTAAAGCAGCAGCAAAACATTTGTCCACGTCTGAATTTTCTTCATAGTCCAGCACAAACTTAGTTAATAAGCGACACATCATAATTGCAGACCAAACATCTGCTGCCATTTTCCTAATTTTAAATTCTTCAAGCAGTAGTGCAGGGGCAACTGGTTTCAATTTTTTTTCATAACTTACAGTATATCAACATATTTTGAAGCCGACAAATATTGGGAAAGATCATATAAGAAACTCTTTTCGTCATTAAATTGGAACTTCAAGAAACTAAACGTGAGCATTCCAGTCAGCAGGAATGAATGTTAAGTCCTTCAATAAATTAGCCCAGACCTCGTTTATTTCAGAGATCATCTTTGGGCAAATATCAGGCCAAGAAAGTGTAGTATCACCCTCCAAAACCAATGAATGATGACCCAAAGTCGCTTGTCCTTCCTCTCTCTTTGTAGTTGCTGAGATATGAGGAAGCTTAGAGACATTTTCATAAAATATTTTGAATAAGGAATCCACAGATTCAGATGTATTAGAAAATAAAGAAGACTTAAATCTTACCAATGTTATCCATGGCCTGTTAGAATCACCCTTACACTCAATATTATCCAGCAGCTGCGTGTCAGTCGACAACAGCCTGTTTCCACTCGCAGTAACCAACACTTTTGCCCAGGTGGAAGTGGTTGCCAAGATGTGGATAGGATGAAGTCAGTCTCAACAGGTTCTTCCTGCTCAAGAGACTGAATACTATGATTAGAACCAGGCTCATCGTCCTGATCCTGGAATCCACTGAATTCAGATTGAGTAGATAGAGGTTTCTGTGGACTTCCTACTGCCCCACTGTCTGGAGGATCCAATAACGTACTTTTCTTTGCAGAAGCAGTCTTGTCTAAGTGGGGATTAAGTCTCTTACCTAACACCAATAAACCTAAACTTTCTGCCAACTTGGGATCTTTCCATTGTTGTACATTCAAAAATTTACTCTTCAAGGCCTTATTCCACCTATTTTTAATTTGTAATTGCAATAAATCTTTCTTATCACCTGTAGCTTAATGAAATTGAAAAATTTGATCATAACAAACTGCACAATCCATTGGTGAAAATAAGTTATTTGAGACACAGCTGCCATGAATTATGCAAGCCACATGAGGATCTATCTTAGTAATCCAAGTCGCTTTACATGCTTTATAATTACATGTAGTATGGCCCCCTTGGGTCTTGGGTGAAACTACTACTACTGAATTCAAATTCTCTACTGACAGACAATTCCTTGAATGTAGTGCCTGAGCTGAACTTCCTAGTCCTTGTAGCTCAGCACTCAATACTATCTCCTCAGGGACAGTTCCATAGTCTCCTCCATCATCCATAGGCCCGGACTACTGACCTTTATCCTCCAGTTGCACATCACTCATCTAAACTAGGAGACCACCATGAGTCACATTATATCATTATAAAACAAAATAATAATAATAATAAGGGAGAAAGCATTTCCTCCCAAACTTAATCAATATGACTCATAATGTTATATTATTCATAAGTTAATTCATTAAGATCTCTTATTGTTATACAAGTCACTCATATGACAAATATAAACAAATAACTCACTAAGTCGTATCTCCCTCCCGACTCTTATATCAAGTATCCCTTAGCTCAATGAAACTTATTTATTCATTTTTGCTTTTTTATAAAATAATTTCATTGATAACATTTCATTTAGAGGGATCAAGATCTTTATTTGTTGCCAATCAGGGGCACAGACATTATCCCCCAAGTAAACACTTAAGGGAAAATTCCTCCGTGTGCACTATCACCCGGCAGGGTTGACAGTGCTGAGACGCTAACATAGCGCTCTATTGGCAGCAACGTTCACTCTTACTCTAGCAATATTTATTGGGTTGAGAATTCCACCCTGAATTGTTCTCATATAACCCATAGAAGGTGCAAAGTCCATTTCAACATAACTCTAGATTGCTAGGAAGACCGGAAGGTCAACATTCCGGAAGAAACGCTAAGTCTAGCAGCCTCGCTAAAGTTCGCCTGGAAAGGCTGAACCCGCTACTGAGGACATAAAAAAATAAAGTTATGAAGAGACAAACTCAACTCCGGCCTTTTTGCTGAGAACAAATAGAAACCCAAGGGCGGAAGCCCAAGGGTTTTTGTGAACGAACATAAGAGTAAGGAGAGAGACAGTCATGGTATTCATACTAGAACGTGAATAATTAGGACAAAGAAGATTGTAAACAATATACATATATATGTATATAGATAGACCCCGACTTACGACGGGGTTAGGGACCCAAATCCAGGTCGTAAGTCCGACATAGATAAAAAAAAAATAATAAATAAATAAAAAAAAAAAAAAATAAATAAATAAATAAATAAATAATCTACAATGAAATACAGTACAGTAAAAGTAATGAATAATGAGGAATGGATACAGTACAGTGAAAGTAATAAATAATAAGGAATGGTTACAGTGTGACTGAGCACTTACCTTTAATGTAGTCAGCTGAATGCACATGGGGCCCCCATAATTTTCTAATTATACATGGAGGCTACATTAACTGGAAACGTTTCGGTATAGAAAATGCGTGTCATTTGAAGAAAAAAAAAAATCTGAGGCGGTCGTAAGTCCCGACGGTCCTAAGTCGAAGCCGTCGTAAGTCGGGGTCTGTCTGTGTAATTAGATATATTCACATATTCTCTTTCAGTGAAGACGAGCCCGGGAGGGCGCAGCAACATTCACTGAGTGACTTAAAGGCAAGGGATAGTCACAATGATCTAAACGACTTCACAAAGAAAATGTGTTTTGGTCGCCATGCTGACCAAAGGTCGTATAAGAAAATGCCCCAAATACAATAAATGAGAGACATAACAAAATAAAAGTCACTCTACTTCATCACTGTGCTATTAAGTACAAATACTGTACAGTATATACAATCCTCGCGGGGGTGAGTATTTCAGCAATTAGAACACAAATTCATGGAGCTTTCCTTTGTGTACATTTATAGCTGAATCGCCAGGCAAGAGATGAAGGGTCGTGATGCGTATGATGGAGGGTGAAGGAGGGGGTTTGAGAATTGCAATTAAATGCCAGGTAGCGACGTGTCCTCCTAATATTACTTCTTAAGTAATTATTAGATGTTTTAATTGCCTGTACTGTATGTTGGCCTGGCGAATTGGCTAGGAATTAACATACCTAGGTAACATATGCTGACGTCGCATTCAGAGCTTGAGCAAAAAGACATTTGTTTTTTCTAAAAACCTTTTTTTTTATATAGTTCAGTTTCTTATGTAAAACCATCGTCACTCACGAAAACAATGCCGTCTTGTCTACTCTTGCATGTTTGAATATTCTACGTATTATTTCACATATATAAACATTAATTCAATCAAATACATATTCAGTAATAAACAATAATGAATCTTTTGTACATATTCTTAAGATAAATGACTATGTTTCCTTGAGAGAGCACGTATACATTGGCGTTCCACTATCAGTCTCACTTTTTTTCTTTAATATCAGTGGTTACTTCTACTGTACATAAAATAACATTAATTGAAACATACATGTTTTTTATACTAATTTTACTACCACAACAACCAGTATCTTATTTTCTTCAGTTTCAGGTGGATAACTGACATTATGGGTGTAAACATTGACAACAATGCCGTCTCTTATCCTCTTGTGTTTTTTAATATTCTACGTATCATTAATGAATCGTATTGTCCATTTCGCATATATATAGATTAATTCAATCCAATACATATTCAGTAATAAACAATAATGAATCTTTTGTACATATTCTTAAGATAAATGACGCCGTTTCCTTAAATGCGCACGTATATTTTGGCATTCTAATCCATCTCACTTTTTTCTTTGCCATTAGTGGTTAGCCACTTCTATTGTTCCATTTATTAACATTAAATAACATTACGTAAAACATAGGAATTAAGATACCTAGGTAGCATTTGCTGACCCGATTCGAGCTATATCACAAAAACTGGTTTTTATAAAAAAACGGCTACATTTATATTGTATAGGGTGCATTCATAAACATTTAAGGAATATAGTTTGTATTTTTCATTGATTTTATTGTTTTGGGGGAAAAGAGGGTAAAAAGCCACACAAAAGATATGAAAAGGTCACACTTGGGAACGCATCTCATTATTATTGCTTTATTTTAGTGGTAATTAATGATTCAGGATACAGTACCATGATTCACCTTACACTGCAATATTGGAGGACACATTACCACCGTTATTCGAGGCTTTACTGTACAGTATATTGTATTTTTTTGTTTCTAAATCAAGTTAGAGTAATGACATGATTTTTCCACAACTTATATGATTTTTTATGTAAATAAATGTTGTGGCAGGTGGCACTTGGCAGTGAATTATAAATATTTAACCTCAAAAAAAAAAAAAAAGATATTAATAGAGGTAAACATTGAAAAAAAAAAGTGTCGGGGGGGGGAGGTCTGCTGACTTCCTGAACGATCCATACATCACCTGATGTGCCGGGAGGGTTGGTATGTGTGCCTGTATGTGTTCATGTTCAGTTATACCATCAACTATATATACGACAGGATATGTCGTTAGGAACAGATATGTGAGGATACCCTCAGGCGGAGGACAGCAGGGTTACCACCATAATACAGGACCAAAACACACATATTCCACTATCCCTCGTCCGTGGTGTCATATTGATTTGCACATAATCTAAGCGTTTGCTTTTTTACTAGTACCTGCAAATTTAAGTATGAATTTGTATTTCATAAATTATTGCAACTCCAAGGTATAATGATACAGTACAGATACAGTGGTCCTCAGTTAATCTAACACAATTGCTCCAGAAGGTCGTTTGTTCACCATAACTTGTTAATCAAACCATTGTTTCAATGATTTTGGGTAATTAGTTCAGTCACCGAAAATTACATACAAAGTATAAAAAATGCAGTAGTACACTTACTTTGAGTTGTGTATGTAGAAGGCCCTGTTGATGATGATGGGAATTAGAAGTGGGGTGGAGGAGAAGGAGAAGAGAAGGAAGTGAAAAGAGAAAATCACCCCATGCTTGATGCCATCATTTCACCCATAAAATTTTTAGTTCACTAGGTGAATTCAAGATTAATCTTTAAATCAACACTGCGCTGCACTATATATTGTCAATATGTTCAATAAATTTCAGAATGACCATAATTGTACAAAACGTAAAAATACTCTGGTTCAAGAGACCCACAAGCAAGATGTTTCCTCCACTGAACAGAGATACAAACTGAGGCCTTGGTGGTGAGTGAAGTGGCTGATGCACCACAAAAACTAGTTCGTACTACAATTATGTTAAATAAGTGTTAAAATGACTAAAAAAAAATTAATATAAAACTTTGAAAATTATTGAATAGTACAACCTTCTTAATATTTACTCCAATTTTAACGAACGTAAGCCCTAGAACCGATTTCTGTATTGGCGGACTAATCTTCCAGCTGGTGAGCAAGCCAAAGCATGTCGAAACATCTTCGTAAGAATTTTGTTAACCGAATTTTTGTTTGTTAACCAAAATGAAGATTCTTATGGAAGGTATACCACTGTATATACTATCCTAGTTTTATGTCTTTATATCTTGATCCTTTCCATAATTAAAATCATAGTCTTTATAGATACGCCTCACTTCCTCTTTACCTTAAACTATAACTGAAAAAAGAATGAATGGAAACATTCTGTTGTAGTTCAGGACAAACTGCATAAAACTTCATTATATTTTACAGATTAGATTACTACTTCTTGTCGAGCTCCTTATGAGGGATCATCTGGAGGACATCCCAGGTCTTAAAACTCAACACCTACGCTACATACTCTTCTGATGTGAACATAACTTCCGAGATTGGCAAGAAGAGAGATTGGGTAACAAGTACAAGGCATACTTTAAAACACTATACAACTGTCTCTCCACTGAGAAGCTACCACATTACTTCATTGATAAATGCAACATGATGGAAACTATACTAAGAACGCTACATGCGACAGATACAGGTTAAGACTTTGTTTCATACAAATATATACTGTAGATCTACAAGTCATGTCCTCTTTTGGAAGTAATGCCATTTTTGCAAGTTATTATGTCTTCTTTTATCCCAACTGAATACTGATAAGCCATGTGATTCTCACTTCAGGCACGGGTGAGGAACATAAAGGACAATATTCCTATCTACTTGATGCACACTATGTATCGCATGAGGACTGCAGAAGATTTTTATCCAATGCTCGACATCCTCGAGCTTTACAAACTTGTCACAAGGAAGACATTTGGCTTAGGACAACTAAACCCACAGCTGCTACAACTGGGATGCAGATGAATTTCAGGAAGAACAGGTGAGGTCATAGATTAATTAAAGTTTTGTCTAGTTTGTATCGGGTCCATATCTTAGAAATAAATCGTCTTGACGTTTGGGCTTTTGATTGTTGAGCAACAGAAATTGGGCAATGAACTCAAAATCATCATGGCCACCCTGGTGAAATGAATGTTTAATGTTGAAGGGATACAACGTTACTCATTTATACTTACACTCAATTTTTTGGGTAGATATCAACTGTTCAATAGCGTCTGGCAGTATTGCAAGCACAGTTTTACCAAAAAAAGTGATATATGCATCATCTCTTCACCACTTACCACAGTCTCCCTCACCACCACTACCGCCTCCCCCATCATCACCACTACCTTTATTATCAGCACTTAAACATAATTTCAGTGATGCAGAGATGGATTAGCGTCAACCAGAGAAAGCCTAATATTACGATACAGTCGGCCCTTCACATACGCGGGTTTAGCATTCACGGATTCGCAAATACGCGGATTGCCCCGCCGGAGGAATATTCTGTACATTGAAGTAATTGAAGGACATTCACTGCCAAGGCACCGAACACTGCACACCGCCGCCTCCCGCTATCTCACACACAACACGCGTTCTCACTCAGTCAGTCTCGCTTAAACGCCGCTGTGTTGACATCAGCATAGTAGTTGCAAAATATTACATTTCCGTGAATGTATTATATCAAGCACAGTATGAATAGAATATCACTAATATAACGGGTAACATATCTTGAACATCGGAATTTGTAAAGTCTTGTTTTCATGTAGTTTATCCTAATTTACATTGAAATACATTACGCCAGCAAAACTACTATTTATTTCTTGTTGAAATGACCCACGATTACAGTGGAAAGTGATTTCGTTGTTACCGTAATCGCCAATGGTTTTCAGTTAAAAACTGTTGTATTACAATAATATTCTATCCTAGTTCACTTGTGATGCAACAGTTTTAACTGAATACCATTCAAAAGCTATTACGGTAACATCTTTTGAACAAAGAAAGGCAGTCATTGTTTTTGGTTAATGATTATCCCACTTTCCACTGTAATGCACTATTTCAGCAAAAATATTACATTTCCGTGAATGTAGTATATCAAGCACAGTATGAGTAGAATATCATTGCAATATAACAGTATTTTAACCAAAACTTAAAAAAATGATTAACATCTCTTGAACATCGGAAGGTTAGGTAAATCTTTTGTTTTCGCTATGTATTTTATCCTATTTTACATTAAAAACATCACGTTTCAGCAAAACTACTATTTATTTCGAGAATATATTCATTCAGGCACAGTTATAAAATATACATGTGATGTAACATTTTTAACTGAAACGATTCAAAAAACGAGCCGCTCTAGCTGATACTCAACAGCTGGTGGTAAGGCCATGCTGCCAGTAAACAATAGGAGGTTGAAGTAGATTACCGGGTATTATATTAAGTGTGAAATATCGAAAAGGTTTTATTAATGTATTTGTAGATCAATGAGAAGTGATATAATATATGATATGATAAGTTAGCCTGTAAGAACCTCAACATAGACTACTGAAAACACGTTGTAAGGTAATTTAGCCTATTGTAAGTTGGTGAGCTTCATTTGCTGAAGGAACTGCACAACTTTTCATTACTAATTGGTACTTATTTTACGCTTCCATTGTTTACTGGCAGTAAATGGTAAATATTTTTCATGTCTGAAGCTAAAGTAGATCCCCCCACACTAGTGGTGGAGGTGTTACATGTTTTATCCCAGCAGTGGGTGGACCAGCATTTAGCTTAAGGTCCGCTGAGTAATATTCCTACAAATCTTAAAAAAAAAAAAAAAAAATTTCCAAATTATCCAACCGGATTAAAGGGGTCCGAATTAACGAGGGTCGACTGCACACACACAGGCACTCCAACAGAACAATAACAATCCACAAGCACTGATCACCATATACACAAGTTACACAAACTTGACACACGTTATCTACTACTTCCATTATACTGTACACATCCCAAGAATTGCTGTATTTTAGACCTTTTGGTTTTTTTTAACTGCCTTCACATGGCAGGAAATGCTGTCACAGACAGTCTAAATTCAAAAACTTACACGGGGGAGCATGTCTCCAGTCCCCACAAAACTCGCGCCTTCGGCGCGCCATGGTTCTATAGAACTCTGGGCTAAAGCCCCCAATGTCCTGAAGGTCAAGTAATGGCCCTGCTGTTAGGTGTAAAAAAAAAAAAGACATACATTAAGCTTCATTTCTTACACACATGTAACCAAAAGGAAACAATGCTTGGACTGTAGTTCACCAGATGGCCATGAGGCAGTATTCAGATAGAAGACACCTCAGCTGACAAATGAAGTGAGAATTCCATTCCATATGCCAACTTGGCGGGATGATGAATATTGTTAATGCGAGTTTGTTTACATTGCAAATAGGGAAGTGGTCTTAATATATCAGCATCCTTAACATGAATTATCTCACATTGGGATATCATAAATAACGGTTTACCTGTACAGTACTGTTGTCCCGGTTCTTGTTCATCAAAGTCTGCCTTTAGGAATAATGTACAGTTTGGACTCCACTAATCCTGGACCCAATAGTACGGCAGCTTCGATACTCAGGCCGGTCACATAGCTAACTTCTAGTGGCTGTTGCCACTATTTTACATTTAACTAGTTATAAATTACCCCTAAATATGGCTCTTAAGAGACAAGCAAGGAGTGGAAGTGGTTGTAATGCAGCAAACGGTAAGCATTTGACATTAACTATTTTAGAAAAGATGTCTATAATGGTAGACAGTAATAACACATTATATGCATTATTTTGCCTTTTATAACCTTGGCTTCGATGGTTGGATTTTACTAATCCGGAACTGGTCTGATCCAAAGTTTCCCGGATTAGCGAGGTCCAACATGTACTGAAAATCTGTTTTCAATTTCAATTCCATCCCCGCCACTGTTTTCAGCTTCCTAAATCTCATTTGATATTGTTCAGTGCTTTTCTTTAGAATTTTTAACTTTCAGCCACACTAAAGTCATTTATTGGGACATGGTCAGACCCACAATCTGCCCCTGGATAGGTCTTGACTTGGGTTACTGAATTTCTGATTTGTTTATAAATTAAAATGTAGTGTACAGTTGTACTTCCACTTAACGCGGTCAATTGAACCCACAGGGTACAGCGTTAAGTGAAAACCGCGTTAAGTGAACAACAGAACATATGGGATTAATTCCAATAGAGACTGGCCCGACCCCCAAACTCCACTTTTTGATGACACACAACTATGTTGTAGTAAAAATATTATCTTAACTATGATGGTATGCACACACAATTAATAATTAAGAGAAATATCAATAATATTAGGTTTTTAACACTTACATTAGTAGAAAAGATGGCTGGGCACCCACGGGGATGGGGGCTGGTTCAGGCAGAGGGCAGATTATTGGCCCTCACCTGTATCATATATCACTATCCACCACCACAGGCTTGCAGGGCCTCTTTGTCAAACCCTCAAAGTCCATATAAGTCCATATCCTCACTATAATTGTCACTATCACTGACTTGGGCGGCTGTGGTGGGTGGCGGGTGAAAACTTCGGTAATGTTTGATGACTGGGCGACCTTGTGCGCATCGTCTCACGCCGCTCTCCGCGTATATGAGTAGATGAACCGCGTTAAGTGAAAGTTCGGTTTTGGCGAGGCACAGCGTATATGAGAAATCGCGTTAAGTGAAACCGCGTAAAGCGGGGTAATACTGTATTTGATTCCTGACAATGCTATTTACATTATTCTGGGGTGAGATCCATGTATAGAGATGCCTAGGGTGTTGTTCAAACCATGTATTTGCAAATTATCATGTTATTTTCCTTACAAAATTCAATTAAAATTTCTCCTCTTTCATTTCTTTTACCCAACCCATGTGGTTGTACTTATGGTGTTCCTTTCCCTTTCCCAACTTCTGCATTAAAATCAACCATTATAATCAGACATTCATTAAACTTTTAAGTGGCATTGCTCTCTTTAAAACTTCTTAAATATTTCTTAAGACTTCGACCTCAATATCATTTGTTGGTGCATAAACCTGTATTATTGCCAAGTCCATGAGTTTAGCATTAAACTTGACTAAGAAAACTTTCTGACACTGCCCAACATCCCTTTACATTATTGTTCAACTTTTAGTTTACAAGAATATCAACATCTCTCTCATGCTTTTCACCAACTAAATATATGAAGAAAAAATCTATATTTTTAATGCTATTTGAACCTACAGTGAGTTCTGCTATAACGCGCGTGTTTTGACAACGCGAATTGGCTCTAATGCGATTTATGAATAGAGGAACGATATTTGTATAACGCGAATGCTTGTTTGCTGTAACGCGATTTTTGCTTACTATTTCTCCAATTTCGTGGTATTAACTGTGAATATGGTAAAGAAGAATATCTCCAAGAAGCGTTCTGATGATCGCATTCCCAGTGATGATCGTAAAAGAAAAGCTATAACCCTTGAAGAGAAGCTCGATGGTATCAACCTCAAAATCACCCTTCTCCCCCATCAAGTTATATTCATATTTTTTCAAGGTAAAGTGTTACATTTACTGTAAGATTTCATTATTAGATGTGAATGTAACATTTATTTAGACTGTGCTATCCTTTGTGTTAGGCTAACTACTAATTTTTTTTTTATTTCGAGTAGTAATCTGCACCTAACCCTATTTTCTCGATAAGCCCTGTTATTTCTATTACGCGAATTTCTATAACACGATGTTTTACAAGAACACAACTATCGCGTTATAGCAGAACTGACTGTATTCATCTTACTTTACTTCATAATCATAAGACTTACTGTATATTCCTACAAAAAGAATAAGTGGAGTGCATGAGTAATAATTTACTGACAATAAGACAGTGCTAGGCAGAGGTCTAATAATAACCTTAGCTACCACAGTATCTAATGGGTTTCCCTCACAGAATAAGTTGGATGATGGTGAGGATGTCCTGTATAGTGATTCAGAGGAGGAGTATGAACACCGCATGATGAAGGTAATGTAACACGTTGTTTTAGTTTATTTTGTCAAGAAAATACTTAATCATCAAAGTTATTCCTTTGCTCAATAACATGTGGTACAGTGCCTCTCACAAATGTGTCCCAGTTTCAATTCCCGGGCCAGGTCAGATTGGAGAATGGTGTTATCCATTATGACCACCCTACCAAATAAATAAGGTTTTCGCCAGATACTATGGTCCCCCTGTACTAACACTGAACAAGGAAGGTAGTAACAAAACAAAATACAGGCCAGTTGCCCAAATGGCTAATAAACTGACAATGGTGGTGGAAATGATTTAATACTTACTACTGTATTAACTTCTGCAACAAAGTTTTTTCTTCACTTTAATGGAGAGATTTAGTTTACACTATGATTTACACCTGTACAGTCTCACTCAAAAGTTTGTTAACTCTCCCAGCCTGCTATTGCTACACTGCCTGCTTCAGATGTTTGAAACGGTCTCTTTTATCCTCTTCACCAAATGATCGGCTCATTAGCCGCTTGGGCGATCGGTCACATCTCTGTTATGCACTGTTGGCAAATACTGGGTATGCACCGGCTCCTGAATGTACCTGAACCTGCTCCAGTGTTGGTCAAGTCTTGTCTTGTCTTGTCTTGTCTTGCCTTGTCTTGAAAGAGCTCACACTCGGTGCCGTCACAACACCTTCTGGTAGATTGTTCAAAGAGTTCACAACTCTCACTCCGAAAAAGTTTGCCCTCACAATTTTCTGGACTTGCAGCTTCTTCAATCTTGAGCTGTGACCCCTTGTGGGGTAAGCGTCCGCCAGCTCCAAGTAAGGACACTCGACTGAGTAGTGCCCCTTGAGATGCTTATACACCTCAATTAGGTCCCCCCTTTCCCGTCTGTAGTATAAGCTAGGCAAGTTCAGGCGCTCCAATCTCTCAGGGTAGCTGAGGTGCAGGCACCAACCAGAACATGAAACCAATATGAATAAATCTAAAGATTCGAAGTAACAGACTCAAGTTCATACATCTGAAGCAGACAGTGCAGCAAAAGCTAGCGAGGAGAGTTAACGAACTTTTGAGTGAGACTGTACCATTAAAATATTAACATCTAATCTGAAAAATAAATTTATTTCTAATACTGTACATTAAAACCCCAGATAGTTGAGATCCCCCAAATCTTGAGCCAGATCCTACACGGGATTATCAAAACACTAAACCCTCAATAACTCGGCTCTGGCCTTATCGAGTTACCCCAAATTTCAACTTGTCGAGGCACTTCCCCGCTCCTACAAAAGTACAACATTAAAAAATTATCAACCCATATATGTGTACAATCAAAGATAAAAGTCGTGTCTCGGTTTTGTCCGAAGAATAAATATAACTCGTTAAACATTATGAGAGCCCCCTACCACAAGGCAGAGCGCACCAAAAGTTTAGCCCTTCGGCATAGGTTTTCTCCAAATTTCATGACACGACGTTTGTCTTTCATTGTACTGTACATGTAATTACTAAATGTAAAGAAGTAACACTTACCAGCAATGCAGGTGAAGAATGAAGCATCATAGTAGGTGACAGAGGCATGGTAGGTGATGCAGGTGGCCAGATATGCCGAGATTTTCCCAAATAGATTTATATATCTTGGCATTTCTCGAGTTATACAAATATATTCCAAGACCATATCCGTGCTGAGTTATATGAAATTCCGAGTTATCAAATGCCGAGTTATCGAGGATTTACTGTACATCAGTCTCTTAAATTTAGACCTGCATCTGATGTTCAGTGAGTCTGTCTGGAATACTGTACTGTACATACAGAGTATGTACAATCCACATGACCAAGAGCCAGAGTGCCTAACAGTACATACACTACACGACTGGCAGTGTCGTAGATTTGTTGTTACTGAAGGGAAGGAATGACTTCTGAGACTTGTAAACGAAGTATATAATTCAATGAATATGCAGGCAATGACTGTTATGCAATGGGGTTAGGGAGCTCAAAAAGCCATTGCTAAGTGATTATTCATATACTGTATTGATATTAATAACTTACGGGGAAAAATAGGTTCCATTCCCGAGACCATGAAGATCCCATGCAAGTTTTATGTACTGCTGCTATAATGATTAAATAATGTCTAAATAACTAAAATCATTTATAAATAGACAAAAACAATAAATTTATACAAAAAATTATTTTCAATTACAGGTAAACCTCTAAAGTATTCACGATATCCCACTCATCCATGATAATTTGTGTGAACAAAGATGATATATTAAAACCACTTTTCGGTTTGTAATGTAAACAAACTCGCATTAATGATATTTGCCATCCTGCCAAGTTGGTATATGGAACGCATCACTCGCTTCATTTGTCAGCCGAGGTGCCATCTATCTGAACGCTGCCTCTTGGCCATCTGGTGAGCTTGAGTCCAGGCATTTTTTCTTCTTGGTTACCCACAAGGGGTCACAGCTCAAGATTGAAGAAGCTGCAAGTCCAGAAAACTGTGAGGGCAAACTTTTTCGGAGTGAGGGTTGTAAACTCTTGGAACAATCTACCAGAGTGTTGTGACGGCACCGAGTGTGAGCTCTTTCAAGACAAGACTTGACCAACGCTGGAGCGGGTTCAGGTACATTCAGGAGCCGGTGCATGCCCAGTATTTGCCAATAGTGCGTGACAGAGACGTGACCGATCGCCTGGGCGGCTAGCAAGCCGATCTTTTGGTGAAGAAGATAAATAAAAAGGAAAAGTAATCAGAGACGTCAACCGATCGCCCAAGCGGCTAACAAGCCGATCAGTAGCAAAGAGGATAAAAGTAAAAAAGTAAAGTAAAACATGTGTGTAAGAAATGGACCTCCCTCAGACCAGCACCTCCTTCGCACCACCACCGACACCTCCCTCACACCAAAACTCACACCATCCTCAAACCACCACCAACACCTCCCTCAAACCACCACCAACACCTCCCTCACATCACCACTAACACTTCCCTCACAGCACCACCAACACCTACTTCACAGCACCACCAACACCTCCCTCACATCACCACTAACACTTCCCTCACAGCACCACCAACACCTCCCTCAAACCACCACCAACACCTCTCTCACATCACCACTAACACTTCCCTCACAGCACCACCGACACCTCCCTCACCCCGGTCACTTCCATAAAATTTTATAAGCAAAAAACAAAAACTCGACCTAAAGGCCATAAATTAACAAATAAATACTTCACACCACAGGCGCCAACTGTCAAACATGTCACTGTCACCCCCACCCCCCCCCTCAGGGAAGGTTTCTGGTTATACAATAGGCTTTAAGTTTGTATCTTATATAAAATCACAGACTAAAGTTGGGTGAATATAATTTGCATTGCTGGAATCCTTGCAATACAGCAGATTATTTGAATATAAACGTCATATATTTTGCACAAAAGATAAAAATTTTGCTCTCTCTAATAAAATTCTTAAATTAGATCTAAAATTTGTATGTCTAATGCAAATTATAGCTTGTTTAAATTCAAATTAATCGCTGTCTTATGGGGATTCTAACAATGGATATTATATTCTCCCAGGTCACTTCTATGAAATTTTAGGAGCAAAAAACAAAAACTGATTTAAACATAAATAAAAAAATAAATACTTCACTAGACCTTCGCGCTAACTGTCAAAGTACACCTCACTTCCCGCTCCCCCCACGCACGCACGCTCCCCCCTCCCTCCCTACCTCCCTCTCCCCCATCTGTCCAGCCAGGGTTTTAGGCTAACAGTTTTTATCTTATATAATATCTCAGACTAAAGTTAGGAGATTATAATTTGCATTGCTGGAGTCCTTGCAAGACAGTGAGTAATTTGAATATAAATGTCATATATTTTGCACAAGAGATAAAAAATTTTGCTCTCTGTAATAAAATTCTTAAATTAGATCTAAAATTTGTATGTCTAATGCAAATTATAGCTTGTTTATATTCAAATTGGTCGCTGTCTTGTGAGAATTCCAGCAATGTTAATTATATTCTCCCAGGTCATTTCACCGGCATTTTAAAATGAGAGAGGCTTAGTAGGACTGTTAAACACACAGAGACCTTCGGCTCAAACTGTCAAACATATCACCTCAAACACCCCCCACCCCTCGCTGGCTGCCTCTGTCCCTCAACTGTATTTTTGGGTGGATTTACATAAATTTCTTCATTTATTTTCATCCATTTACATGCACACACCATATTAAAAGAAACGTAAAATGAATAAAAGACCTTAGTGCAAAGCTGGAGTGTACATATACTAATTTGATTTCCGTACTAAAATTGTTATGTCTAGTACAAATTATATCTAGTTTATATTCAAATAAATCACTATCTTACAAGAATCCCAGCAATGTAAATTATATTCACCCAGGACATTTCATTGGCTTTTTATAAGAGAGAAGCTTAGTCACTTAAGAACTGATAAATAAACACGCGTTAGACCTGGGCCTGTGCCAACTGTCAAACGTACTACCTCACCACCCGCTCCCCTCCCCCCCACGCTCCCTCGCTCCCTCCCTCCCTCCCTCCCTCCCTCCCTCCCTCTCCCCCATCTGCCCAGCATTGCTGGAATCCTTGTAAGACAGTTAATAATTTGAATATAAATGTCATGTATTTTGCACAAGAGATAAAAACTAATCACCTGTATCACATTACAGTAGTGATTTAGGAGTAAGAGTGTATATGTATGTATACAGTATAGTACAGTCAACCCTCACTTTACGCGGTCCCACATTCCGCGTTTCCACGTTTACGCGGTGCCCTGCCAGAACCCAGGATGCTCACATTCCGCGGTGGATGTACCCCTTTACACGGTGAAGTATAATTTTTTTTAATTTAGCTCATAAAATTCATACAAATTATCCGGCCAGAATATAATTTACATTGCTGGAATTCATACAATTTGATGATCATTTTGAATATAAACATCATAGATTTTGCATTAGACATACAAATTTTAGATATAATGTTTACTCTTGAGTAAATATGTTATCTTTTGTGCAAAATATATGATATTTATATTCAAAATATTCCTGGTCTTACAAGGAATCCAGCAATGTCAATTATATTATCCTAACTTTAGTCTGATTTATTATTTATTACTAAAAAGGTAAACAGTCTGGTATTCCCACACATTTATCTAGTAGGGACGGTTGGTGGGGGGTGGGGGGGAGGGAGGGAGGGACCGGCGACCGACCATCTGTTACCATGTGAAGAATTTTTTTTCTATTATTAACTGAAGATTTTTATTTTAGCTCATAAAATTCATACAAATTACCCGGCCAGAATATAATTTGCATTGCTGGAATTCTTACAATTTGGTGATCATTTTGAATATAAACATCATATATTTTGCATTAGACATAAAATTTTTAGATAAAATGTTTAATCTGAGTAAGTATGTTATCTTTTGTGCAAAATATATGACGTTTATATTCAAAATATTCCTGGTCTTACAAGGAATCCAGCAATGTCAATTATATTATCCTAACTTTAATCTGAGGTATTATTTAATACAAAATGTTAAAATCTAAATTTTTCACCCAACATCTCTTGAAGGGAGGAGTGGTGGGGGGTGGGGGGGGGAGGGTTGGGACTGACCGCGCGGTTGGAAGAGGGGGGAGGCAAGGTGGGGTACTTTGATTGACAGATAGTGTCATGAAGAATATTTTTTTTTTTTATTAACTGAAGATATTTGTTTTAGCTCATAAAATTCATACAAATTACCCGGCCAGAATATAATTTACATTGCTGGAATTCTTACAATTTGGTGATCATTTTGAATATAAACATCATATATTTTGCATTAGACATAAAATTTTTAGATAAAATGTTTAATCTGAGTAAGTATGTTATCTTTTGTGAAAAATATATGACATTTATATTCAAAATACAGTGACCCCTCGTTTAACGAACACCTCGGTTAACGTAATTTCGATTAACGAACTGCCTTCCATAAGGATCTTCAATTCGGTTAACGAAAAAAAATTCGCTTAACGAACTTCTTACGAACCGACCTCAACATGTTTTCGCTTGCACTGACCGGGCAACCAGCTTTAGTATCAGTCCGCCAATACATTAATCGGTTCTAGGGCTTAAATTCCTTACTATTTTTGTAAATATCAAGAAGTTTATACTATTCAATAATTTTAAAAGTTTAATATTCAATTTTTTAGTCATTTTAACAATTATTGAACAAAATTGAAGGTAAAGTGACTAGTTTAATGCGCGGCATCCAGCCTCTTAACACAGCAAACAGGCGTCAGTCTCTCTCTGTTTTCACTGGAGGTAACATCTTGCTTGAGACTCTCTTCAACTAAACGCTTTTTTTCTGTGTTTCCAAGCAAATTATTGGTCATTTTGAAATATATTTTATATATTGACAATATATAATGCAGTGCAGCGTTGATTTAAAGAAAATAATCTTGAATTAAACCAGAGAGCTAAAATTTTATGGGTGAAATGGCACCATGGGGTGACTTCTCTTCCACCCCAATGCCTTCTCTTCTTCCTTCTCCTCCACCCCCATTCTAAATCCCATCATCATCATCATCATCCAGGAGCCTTCTACATACACACCTCAAAGTAAGTGAACTTTTCTACCATTTTTGTTGAATTTAGGAAATTTTCGGTGAGCTGGAACCAATTACCCAAAAACCCATTGAAACAATGGTTTCGGTTAACGAACGTTTCGGTTAACGAACGACCTTCTGGAACGGATTGAGTTCGTTAACCGAGGGCCACTGTATTCCTGGTCTTACAAGGAATCCAGCAATGTCAATTATATTATCCTAACTTTAGTTTGAGGTATTATTTATTACTATACCTGGTTTTCCCCCAAAAATTTCTCAGAGAGGGAAGAGCCGGCAGTGTAGTGTGAGAGGGGGAGGGAGTCGTGTCCATTATTTGAATGGACATTAACTTGGCGACTGTATTTCTCTATTTCTCTTAAGTATTAATTGTGTGCATGTACCATCATAAAATTAAGATGTTATTTTTACTACAACATAGTTATGTGTCGTCAAAAAGTGGAGTTTGGGGATCGGCCTGGACTCCATTTCAATTAATCCCATATGTTATGTTATTCACTTTACGCGTTTCTCACTTTCCGCGGTACCCTCCGGGTTACATTAACCGCGTAAAGTGAGGGTTAACTGTATTCCACATACACGTAAGTATAAATACAAAGTTTATGTGATGATCGGACAACGTCCATTTTGGTTAACGTCACGTTTCCAAGAACGTATCTAGGATGTTAACCGGTGCATGACTGTATTATTAGGTTATTTATAATATATTGCACGTGTACGATGATGTTTGCATAAATAAATATAACTCATATCTATCTGAGATGCATCGCGTAGACTCGGGGAAAACAGTGGAGAATTCCACTGTGACATACACAGAGCTCCATTCACGTGGCACCTTGCATTCCCGTATCACATAGATTTTTTGTTTTTTAAATACACTGTACAGTATATTTATTTAATCAAACTTTTGGATAAATTATTCAGGTTTATTTTAATAAAAACTGGTGTTTTTAAACTTAATGAGAACTGATTTTATAGACTCCTGTATCAACATTTCTTACATTTCTTTCATAAAAGAATCGAGTCCCCATCAGCATACAGTATAGTGTCAAAATATATTGTTTATTCAGAATCATTATAATATCAAATTCGGCTCTCTATCACAATTAGCATAAGCTAGAGTATAGGAGGTAGTGAAGTGAGGTAGGAAGGGAAGCTACTTGGGTGGGGGGGAGGAAGTGACAGCATACCCCCCCCTCACCCTCCAAAAACGTTTGCCTTCCTCTTTCACTCTTTTTCTTTTATCCTCTTCACCACTGATCGGCTCGCTACCCGCCCGGGCGATCGGTCACGTCTGTCACACACTGTTGGCAAGTACTGGGCATACACCGGCTCCTGAATGTACCTGAACCCACTCCAGTGTTGGTCAAGTCTTGTCTTGAAAGAGCTCACACTCGGTGCCGTCACAACACTTTCTGGTAGATTGTTCCAAGGGTTTAAAACCCTCACTCCGAAAAAGTTTGCCCTCACAGTTTTCTGGACTTGCAGCTTCTTCAATATTGAGCTGTGACCCCTTGTGGGGCGAGCGTCTGCCAGCTCCAAGTAAGGACATTTGATCGAGTAGTGCCCCCTGAGATGCTTATACACCTCAACTAGGTCACCCCTTGCCTGTCTGTAGTATAAGCTGGGCAAGTTCAGGCACTCCAATCTCTCAGGGTAGCTGAGGTGCCGAAGTGCAGGCACCAGTCTGGTGGCCCTCATTTGAACATTTTCAACCAACTGACAGTCTCTAGCATATCTCGGGGACCAGACAGGGTGACAGTACTCCAGATGGGGAAGCACTTTTCTCTTGAAGATCGTTACGAGGGATGGACCGTGTAGATATCTGAACGACCTTCTTATAAGACCCAATAATTTATTTGCCTGGTTTACCTTCTTCTCGCAATGGCCCGAGAACTTCAGCTCATTGTCAACATACACACCTAGGTCCTTCTCACATTCAGTCACAACTAGTGCAGTTTCTTCATCCCGTTGGGGCATATGATACGCCTCCTTACCGTTGGTACGCCCCAGGTGCATCCTCTTACACTTCGTGACATTGAATCTCAGCAGCCATTTCTTCGACCATTCCTGGAGCCCACAGAGGTCCTTCTGCAGCTCATCACAGTCCGCTTGGTTCTTAATTTCCCGAAATAACTTGGCGCCATCGGCAAACATTTGTATGGAGGAGTGTACAACGTCAGGCATGTCATTTATGAAGCAAACAACAGCGGGCCCAATACACTGCCCTGTGGTACCCCACTTGTGACAGGTACGGATGACGATTTCGTGCCATTAATCACCACACACTGCTTGCGGTCATGTAGAAAGTCTTCTATCCACACTAGGACATTTCCCCGAATTCCGTACCCTTCCAGTTTGATTTTCAGCCTTTCATGGGATACACTGTCGAAAGCCTTGGCAAAATCTAAGTAAATATTGTCGATATCACCACCCCGTTTCAAAATATGGGTCCAAATATCCAATACCTTGAGGAATTGTGTTAAGCAGGAGCGCCCCGGCATGAAACCGTGTTGGCAATCCTTTACAAGGTTGTTTCATATTAGATGTTCCATTGTGGCATCTCTCATAATACTCTCAAGTACTTTACATATTATGCTGGTCAGGCTCACCGGTCTAGTTGTTCGTGGAGTGACGATCGGCCTTCTTGAAGATAGGACTCACATAAGCCACTTTCGATTCACTGGGGACCATTTGTTC
The DNA here is from genome assembly GCF_018991925.1 of Homarus americanus. Taxonomy (NCBI): domain Eukaryota; kingdom Metazoa; phylum Arthropoda; class Malacostraca; order Decapoda; family Nephropidae; genus Homarus; species Homarus americanus. Next base: position 210,988 of record NW_024718183.1, read on the forward strand.
ATCCAGGCATTTACAAAACAGGATCCTCAGGGGCTCGGCAAGCTCGTTGCACAGCTCTCTTAGCACTCTAGGATGCACCATGTCAGGGCCGGGACTCCTATGGACCTTTAGCCTGGACAGTTTATTTCTAGTACCCTCTTCTGTGAACACAATGTGGGTCAGTGCTGTGTCGAACCGTCTGTCCTCAAACGCATGAAGGTTAATTGCATCCTCTCTTGTGAATAGTGAGGAAAAGAAGCTGTTCAATGCCTCAGCTTTATCCTGGTCTGAATCTGCGTAACTACCATCCTCAAGCCTCAGATTTGATACTCCTACTCGCATTTTCAATTTCGACTATGCATAGTGGTAAAATGCCTTTGGGTTTGACTTGACCTCGCTTGCAACCAGACTCTGGAACTCCTTTTCAGCCCTTCTACACTCTATCTTTGCTTGGTTTCTGGCTGTTTCATACATCCTCCTGTCTTGCTCATCGTTTTACCCAACCCATGTCTTGAATTTCTGGTTTTTCTTCTTAATTCTGTCGACCGCCACATGGTTCATGTGTAGGGATCCCCTCGTATTCCTAGAAGCACTGGGTTTGGTCTTGGGTATATATTTATCGATCAAATGGGTCACTTTATTAGTTATGATATTCAGCGTAGTGTCTGCGTTCTTGTACCTTAATGAGTCAGGCCAGTTGATACCTCTCATCTCTTCCCTCATCCCATTGTAATTTCCTTTGTAATATTTGCACCTTGGCCTGGCCTTATCCTGAACTCGGTAACAGTTAAATCTGAATGACAACACTATATGGTGACTGGTGCCAACTGAGGCAAGGTGTTCCAGTTTGGCCACCATACCCTCCTCATTTCGGTCACGTCTCTGATTACTTTTCTTTTTCAATTATCCTCTTCACCAAAAGATCGGCTAGCTAGCCGCCCGGGCGATCGGTCACATCTCTGTCACGCACTGTTGGTAAGTACTGGGCATGCACTGGCTCCTGAATGTACATGAACCCGCTCCAGTGTTGGCTTTTCTTTATACTGGTGTAATGCCTCCATAATGAAGAGGTCTGTATAACAGTCGCTCTTGCCAAGAACTGAGAAATCAGATGGCGAAAATGGGTGGTCATGTTGGTGGGCGTGGTTACGAATAGCTGAATGTGGTGGTTGTGTTATTAAATGGCCTGTTCGAACGGAGGCATTACACCAGTATAAAGAAAAGCCATCGCTTTGTGATATGGCCTCTAGTGAATTGTTATGTTTTTCACACTAAGGCTCGTCTAAATTAAGGTAATACCCCCCCCCTGTATATTTTATTTCATACTTTTTATTTCCTGATTTTAGCTTTGTATGTAGGTCTCTCGTCATTTTTGTCGGTTTTGAATTGGATTGCTCTTTTTTAAATTTTTGAAGTTTATCGATGGTAAATTTTTAAATATTATGTTTTTATTGTATATCATCTGTAATTTTAAACTTTTCAAAACTTTTTAGGCTCTGATGATGGAAAAGTTATTTCGAAACGTTAGAAATTAAAAGCCCTACTTCAAGATATTTGTTTACCCTGGTTCTCCCTTTTATATATATATATATATATATATATATATATATATATATACATATAATATATATATATATATATATAATATATATATATATATATATATATATATATATATATATATATATATATATATATATATATATATATATATATATATATATATATATATATATATATATATATAGAACCCGACTTATGACGGGTTAGGGACTCAAATCAGGTCGTAAGTCGAATGATTAGTAGTCCGACATAGATAAAAAATAAATAAATGAAAATTTTTAATAAAAAATCTACAATGAAATACAGTACAGTAAAAGTAATAAATAATGAGGAATGGAAACAGTACAGTGAAAGTAATAAATAATGAGGAATGGATACAGTGTGACTGAGCACACCTTTAATGTAGTCCAGCAGGGCCCCATAATTTCTAATTATACATGGAGACTACATTAACTGGAAACGTTTCAGTATAGAAAGCGTGTGTCATTTGAAGAAGAAGAAGAGAGAGAAAAAAAAATGGTCACAACTGCGTGGTAAGTCCGCGATTAGGTAGTCGAGTCTAGCTGTGTGTGTATCTATCTATCTATCTATCTATCTATCTATCTATATACCATCTATCTATCTATCTATCTATCTATCTATCTATATATATCTATCTATCTATATATATATATATATATATATATATATATATATATATATATATATATATATATATATATATATATATATATATATATATATATATATATATATATACTATATATATTCGTCAACTTCGCTTTCGCGGTCCCACATTCCGTTCTGCGAGTACCACCGAATGCTCACATTCAGCAGTGCGTGTACTGCATGGTGTGTGCTCTGCGCTCCGCCTCCGCCTGCGCCAGCAGCGCGGTAAGGTTGCGCCAGTGCATGTCTCTGTGACACAGTGACGCCATGACGTAATGGACTGTGATTGGCCGCATCCCTACCTCCCCTCCGCTGCGAGCTGTAATTTTTTTACTGTACCCTTATTCATGTAGATTTTTTATTAAAAAAAAAATTTTTTTTTATCAGTTCGACCATATCGGACTTGACCTGGATTTGGTCCCTAACTTGCGTCGTAAGTCGGGGTTTCAGAATAATATATATATATATATATATATATATATATATATATATATATACAGTAACCCTAGCTTTCATGATTACATTCCGCGTTTCTGCTTGATACCTGCATGCAGAATATCACATTCAGCAGTGCGTGTTAATGCCCCCTTCACCTTGGCAGTGTATCCTGGCTCGGCACTCCGCCTCCGCCTGGGCAAGCAGCCAGCGGTAGGTTGCGCCAGTGCATGTCTCTATTGTATTCTCAGTGACGTCGCCAGCGTATGGGACTGTATGATTAGCCATGCATCCCTACCTCCTCCACGCTGCGAGCTGTAATTGGTTTTAAAATGTATGGTGTCCACCGGGGAGGAGGAGGAGGGAGGAAAACTGACAGTGACCTGCTTGGCGGCAATTTGCTCTCCCAGGCCACACGATGTAATCGTGCATCCATTGTTCTGTAAAATGGCTTCCATGATACACATCCCAAGAGAGAAACCTTTCATACCTGGACCCAGCACGCCCTAAGCCGAAGACACGGCGTTCATAGCTAAAATTAGAGTATAAGATCATGCAAGAGTTTGAAAAGGAACAAGACAGGTTACGATCTCGTGCCCAGCATGGTGCACCCGAGTCTCGATCAGGACAGTAGAAGGATGCAGCCAAGATAAAAGGCACTTTTGAACATCACAAAGTCTACAGGTGCTTCCTGATCAAGTGTTCCACAACCAGGTGCTTCTCAAGGCGAAGAAGTACTTGGCAAACTGCCGATGCGTCGAAGCGCGGCAGGTGAACATAGCGGTGAACTGCTCGTTAAAATGCACCGTGAACTGTATGCTGCAGTGTCTGAAGATGGATACAGAGCCCAAACCCTTTGTGCTTCCTCTGGGTGGTTACAGACGTTTAGAGGAGAACGAATCCTGTATAACACTGGTGGTGAAGAAGCTAGTGCTGACAGATGTTGCGGCTGGAATTTCTACCCGTTTTTCACATTTGATTATGGAGGAATAATTTGCTGACAACGAGGTGTTTAACAGCAGACGAATCTGGTCATTTTGGAAAAGTTACCTTCCAAGACGCTTCGTTGTGAAATGCCAGCAAGTCGAGGCGGAAGTTGCGGAAGCGCATCACCCGTCCTGTTTTACCAATGCCTCGGTACCCTATAAGCTCAAGTTATCGGTGATCCACAACCACACAAACCACACTTTCTAAGAGCATATGGACATGACCAAGACTAAATGTCCACTGGCTGACATACGTAGGCGTGGATATTTCTCCTACACCAGGCTGGTGAAGAATTCTGTGAGCAACAGAAATGTGCCATTCAAGATTTTGTGCTGCTGGACGCGCGCAGGACACTCGCCCTACTGTTAGATCGTCACCCCGTAAAAAAGTGGTCTTTACTTCCTCCCAACACCTCGTCTATATTACAGCCCATGGACCAAGTTAATCTGTAATGTAAAAGCTGCATTCTCTACTAAAAATTCAAGCTCTGAACGGCTACACCAACACACCAGGGAAGAGTTGCGTAACCTGAGTAACACCAACACCCGATAGCAAGGCGAAAACTGACGAGGATCAACAGCTGGCAGAGCAACAAGTACTTTAAAAACAATTCTGGAGAATATTCAACATCAAAGCTGTGAGACTTTGGTGGAAACCAGGATCAACTGTCTTAACAGCAACTGTTAAATCACGCGCTGGAGACATGTGTTGCAAGGCATTCAGCCGTGAAGCGGGAATCAATCTGTGACTGGTGAGGTTCAGACTGTTGCAGTAGCAGTGAACCTTTTACAGAAAGCTGTGCAGAGTGTTACAGCAGGAGAAACTCGAACCACCGCGGCGACATCCTGGAGGTGATAAGGGATCTGATGTGACTACGGCCAGATGGTAGATGATGATGGCGTCAATGAAAGAAGCGGGTGGTGCGTCATCCCAGAGAAAACGCCGCTTATCCCGCATAGCAATGTTAGGGGTGCCATTCGTGCTCGAAAAAAGTCAAGCTCCTCCTTTCCGGCGACCCTGACGCAAACAGGTATGAAATCTTCACTGCAGCTGTTGCGAACTATAGACCCTACATCTGGTTTATTCTGACAACGCAAAGCACCAGCCGTCAACCAAAGCACCATAAAGTTCTTCACCGCCCAACCCTACAGCCAGCCCAAGCCAGTGATAGTGACAGAGATAGAAGTAAAGATGTTATTTTTAGTAAAACGCACGTATTGTGTCGGAAAGTGGAGTTTGGGGTCGGCCCGGTGTTCATTTCAATTAATCCCATATGTTATGTTGTTCACTTTCACTTCACGCTGGCCAGGGCTGGGTTAAATCAAGGTAAAGTGAGGTTGACTGTATATATATATATATATATATATATATATATATATATATATATATATATATAATATGTATGTATGTATGTATGTATGTATATATATATATATATATATATATATATATATATATATATATATATATATATATATATATATATATATGTATGTATGTATATATATATATATATATATATATATATATATATATATATATATATATATATATATATATATATATATATATATATATATATATATATATATATATATATATATATATATACTCCTCGACTTATGACCGACTACTTACGCCCAATTCAAGACTTTCACGCACTCAGTAATACCAAAATGTGGTCAAATTATGTATTTTTAGTCACAAAGTCAGTACAGACAATTTTCATCTGTAATTCACTTTAAAATGGCTAGCAAGCTTAAAAGTAATGTTTTGTGTGTTGAGAAGAAAAAGACCCAATTTTTATTTTCTATGTGTTATTTAAGCATTCCCCGACCATTTAGCCTTATCGACCTCACTTATCGGATGTCGGTCCCCAACCCCAAGTCA
>NW_024718183.1:216610-344110 GCF_018991925.1 Homarus americanus
CGATCAACCCCACCCCGCATCAACCCCCACCCACCCCCACCCGCATCAACCCCACCCCGCATCAACCCCACCCCGCATCAACCCCCACCCATGACCAACCCCCACCCGCATCAACCCCACCCGCATCAACCCCCACCGCATCAACCCCACCCCGATCAACCCCACCCGATCAACCCCACCATCAACCCCACCCGCATCAAATCCCCCACCCGCATCAACCCCCACCCGCATCAACCCCCACCCCGCATCAACCCCCACCCGCATCAACCCCACCCGCATCAACCCCCACCCGCATCAAACCCCCACCCCGCATCAACCCCCACCCGCATCAACCCCCACCCGCATCAACCCCACCAGCATCAACCCCCACCCGCATCAACCCCCACCCGCATCAACCCCCACCAAGATCAACCCCCACCAAGATCAACCCCACCAAGATCAACCCCCACCCGCATCAACCCCCACCCGCATCAACCCCACCCGCATCAACCCCCACCGCATCAACCCCACCCGCATCAACCCCACCCGCACAACCCCCACCCGCATCAACCCCACCAGCATCAACCCCCACCCGCATCAACCCCCACCCGCATCAACCCCCACCCGCATCAACCCCCACCCGAATCACCAACCCCACCGCATCAACCCCCACCCGCATCACCCCCACCAGATCAACCCCACCGCATCAACCCCACCAAGATCAACCCCCCACCCATCAACCCCACCCGCATCAACCCCACCCGCATCAACCCCCACCCGCATCAACCCCACCCGCATCAACCCCACCCGAATCAACCCCACCCGCATCAACCCCCACCCACATCAACCCCACCGCATCAAATCCCCCACCAGCATCAACCCCCACCCATCAACCCCACCCGCACAACCCCACCCGCATCAACCCCCACCCGACCAACCCCCACCCGCACTGCCCCCACCCACCCCCACCACACCAACCCACCCTCACAGACTCCCCACCCACATCAACCCCACACAAACCCCCCCACCCACATCAAACCCCCACCCACATCAAACCCCCCCACCCACATCAAACCCCCACCCACATCAAACCCCCACCCACATCAAACCCCCACCCATCAAACCCCCCACCCACATCAAACCCCCACCCACATCAAACCCCCCACCCACATCAAACCCCACCCACACATCAAACCCCCACCCACATCAAAACCCCCCACCCACATCAAACCCCCACCACACTCCAACCCCCACCCACACATCAACCCCCCACCCACATCAACCCCCACCCACATCAACCCCACCCACATCAACCCCCCACCCACATCAACCCCAACCCACACCCTCACCCACATCACCCCACCCACATCACCCCACCCACATCACCCCCACCCACATCACCCCCACCCACATCACCCCCACCCACATCACCCTCCACCCACACCACCCCCACCCACATCACACCCCACCACTACCCCCACCCACATCACCCCCACCCACATCACCCCCACCCACATCACCCCCAACCACACCACCCCTCCACCCACATCACCCCCACCCACATCACCCCACCCACATCACCCCCACCCACATTACCCCCACCCACATTACCCCCACCCACATTACTCCCCCACCCACACCCTCCCACCCACATCACCCCCACCCACATCACCCCCCACCCACATTACCCCCACCCACATTACCCTCCACCCATACACCCCTTACCCACATTACACCCCCACCCCCACAAGCACCCCACCCACCACACCCCCCACCCACATTACACCCCCACCCACATTACACCCCCACCCACACACAGCCCCCACCCACATCACCCCCCACCCACATCACCCCCACCCACACCCCCACCCACATTATACCCCACCCACACACACCCCCACCCACATTACACCCCCACCCACATTACACCCCCCACCCACACATTACACCCCCCACCCATCACACCCCCACCCACATCACAACCACCCATCACACTCCCACCCACATCACATCCCCCACCCACATCACACCCCCACCCACATCACACCCCCAACCACATCACCCCCAACCACATCACCCCCCAAATCACCCCCCACCCACATCACCCCCACCCACACCACCCCCCACCCACATCACCCCACCCACATCACCCCCACCCACACACCCCCACCCACATCACCCCCACCCACCCCACCCACATCCCCCACCCACATCACCCCACCCATCACCCACCCACCCACATCACCCCCCACCCACATACCCCCACCCATTACCCCCACCCACATACCCCCACCCACACAATTCCCCACCCACACACCCCACCCACATACCCCACCCACATTACCCCCACACACATCCCCCACCCACATCACCCCCAATACAACCCCACCCACATTACCCCCACCCACACAACCCCCACCCACACACCCCCTTCCACATTACACCCCCACCCACATTACACCACCCACCCACACATCCCCGACCCACATCACCCCCGACCCACATCACCCCCATCCACATCACCCACCCATCCACCCACATCACCCCTCCACCCACATCACCCCTCCACCCACATCACCCCTCCACCCACATCACCCTCCACCCACATCACCCCTCCACCCACATCACCTCCACCCACATCACCCCTCCACCCACATCACCCTCCACCCACATCACCCCCCCCTCACCCCCACCCACATCACCCCTCCACCCACATCACCCTCCACCCACATCACCCTCCACCCACATCACCTCCTCCACCCACATCACCCCCTCCACCCACATCACCCCTCCACCCACACATCACCCCTCCACCCACATCACCCCTCCACCCACATCACCCCCCCACATCACCCCCACATCACACCCCCCACATCACACCCCCACATCCCCCCTCACCCCCATCACCACCCACATCACCCCCACCCACACACCCCCACCCACATCACCCCCACCCACATACCCCCACCCACATCACCCCCCACCCACATCACCCCCCACCCACATCACCCCCCCACCCACATCACCCCCCACCACACCACCCCCCCACCCACATCACCCCCCACCCACACCCCCACCCACATCACCCCCTCCACCCACATCACCCTCCACCCACATCACCCTCCACCCATCACCCTCCACCCACATCATCACCCTCCACCCACATCACCTCCACCCACATCACCCTCCACCCACATCACCCACCCACATCACCCTCCACCCACACATCACCCCCTCCACCCACATCACCCCTCCACCCACATCACCACCCCCCACATCACCCCACATCACACCCCCCCACATCACACACCCCCCACATCCCCCCACATCACCCCATCACCCCCACCCACATTACCCCCACCCACATTACCCCCACCCACATTACCCCCACCCACACACCCCCCACCCACATCACCCCCCACCCACATCACCCCCCACCCACATCACCCCCCCCACCCACATCACCCCCACCCACATCACCCCCACCCACATCACCCCCACCCACATCACCCCCACCCACATCACACCCCACCCACATCACCCCCACCCACATCACCCCCCACCCACATCACCCCACCCACATCACCCCCCACCCACATCACCCCCACCCACATCACCCCCCACCCACATCACCCCCACCCACATCACCCCCACCCACACATCACCCCCCACCCACATCACCCCCACCCACATCACCCCCCACCCACATCACCCCCACCCACATCACCCCCACCCACATCACCCCCCACCCACATCACCCCCCCACCCACATCACCCCCCACCCACATCACCCCCACCCACATCACCCCCACCCACATCACCCCCACCCACATCACCCCCCACATCACCCCCACCCACATCACCCCCACCCACATCACCCCCACCCACATCACCCCCACCCACATCACCCCCCCACCCACATCACCCCCATCCACATCACCCCCCGTCCACATCACCCCCATCCACATCACCTCCCCATCCACACCCCCCACCCACATCACCCCCCACCTACATCACCCCTCCACCCACATCACCCCACCCACATCACCCCCACCCACATCACCCTCCACCCACATCACCCTCCACCCACACACATCACCTCCACCCACATCACCCTCCACCCACATCACCCCCATCCACATCACCCCACCCACATCACCCCCACCCACATCACCCCCCACCCAATCACCCCCCCCACCCACATCACCCCCCACCCCCACCCACATCACCCCCTTGCTCGACGAATGAAACAATTCATGAACCAATCCTCAAACAGTTCTAGGATCATCCAGGCTTTCTTATTACTGCGATAAGACACTGGCAGTGTGTGTGTTTGTTGACACCCTTTAAAAGCCCTGGGGTTCTCTGAATGATAGAGCATGAAGGGCTTTATCTTGAAACCAGCTTCATCCCCCCCAACAGAAGTGTAATTCGGTCCTTGAATGCCTTGAATCCTGGCCTTGTTTTCACCTCTTGTGATGTATGTCCGTTCAGGCATGCGCTTCCATAATAATCCAGTTTCATACATATTGAATATTTGCTCAGGCAAATAATTTCCTTCTCCAATCACACGATCTAGCTCCTCCCAAAAGCTTCGGCAGCACCAACATCAGCACTAGCTGCCTCTCCACTCACCTTAACATTATGTAAACTGTAGCGGTCCTAAAATCTGTTAAACCACCCATGACTTGCTGTGAATGTTTGGTCGCACTCATCTCCTGCCATCCATATCACAAGTAATTTTTACATCTCATGAATGGGACCTTGTCTTTCTTCATTATTATAATTCCCTTTATAGGTGCTGCTCATTTCACTACCTCACAAAATAGTAGATAGGTCGAGTGCGAGAAGCCTTAAGTCGCGTGAAATGGTTGCTACAGTTTTTCCATTTTCATACTGGATTACTGTATTATCTTCATTTTCGTCTCAAAAGTAGTTGACTGTTTGACTGTTCCCTTTTCTTCTGAGCACCACCAACATATACCCTCGATCAGATTCACTGTGGAATTAGAGCATGACTGTAAATTGCCATTCCTAGACTTGGGAACTTCGTGTTTTCTTTCTTCCTTGTGGTTATCAGCATATACCTGGATCAATGCTAAATATCTAAAGTGATTTATTATATATATATATATATATATATATATATATATATATATATATATATATATATATATATATATATATATATATATATATATATATATATATATATATATATACATATATATATATATATATATATACATATATATATATATATATATAAACACACATTATATATATTACAATACATATTGTTATATGTTGAATGCTGCTCTCTCTCCTGCGACTACAACATATATATATATATATATATATATTTATATATATATATATATTAATATTACATATATATATATATATTAACACAGTGGGTATGCTATAAATCTAACTGATCCTACTACTAATATTCCTATAACCTAACGGTTTTACCTATAAAATTGAGAATGCTGTAAATCTAACTAACTCCTACAACTTAACGCCGATGAATGCGGACTATTTCGCCTGGCGCATGAATATTGTTGTACCGCCACCCACAACAAGAGCTGCCAGGCCCATCTTTGTCTCATTGTGTAGCCAGTGCACCACTGTTATTGTTGAAATTTCGTCTTTTGATGTGCAATTGCCATATTTGTATACTATTTTGTTATACAAGTATAATTAAACAATGAGTCGTCCAAAGCGAAGTGAGAAAGCTAATAACCCTTGAAACTAAGAAAGAAATTATAAAGAAACGGAGAATGGAAGAGACGATCTAAACTTAGTGATGAATATGGGATGGCTAAATCGACTATATGTACGATTTTGAAGAATAATGAGGAGTTAAAACTGTGCAAGTGGCTAAGGAATCTTTAGACTTAAAAGCAAGGTGTAATGTGATTGAAGAGATGGAAAATTTACTCTTAGTGTGGATAAAGGAGAAAGAAATGGCAGGTGGTAACATTAGTGAAGCTATAATTTGTGAGAAGGCTAAACAATTGTTTGAGGACCTTAAAGCCAAGACTCCCAGTGGAAGTGATAGTGATGCCAGTGTTTAGGGGTACCTGCATGCTGAATAACACCAATGTAAGATAAAGTACCGTATTTTTACATTTTCCACAGAATTTTTCAGTGTTAAGCGTTGTATTTGGGGCCTGAACGATTAATCCTATATCTAACTAATGCTATAACGTAGGTTCTGGAACCAATTACGCTCGTTATAGCATACCCCACTGTATATATATGCTGATATCCACAAGGAGAAGAAAACACTAAGTTCCCAAGCTGCAGTAATTCACATCTTCAGGGTGAGTACAGACTGAGAGAGAGAAATACAAACCAAGGTGATATATATACAGAGGAGGGTGAGACCAGGTCCACAATGGTCAGGTATTAGGTAATGACCCTACTAATCTTTAAATAGCACACAACGGTTGGTGGTCAGGTCAGATGGTCAGGTGACCCGGCCTTCTCACCTGGTTACAAATCTTCTTAATTACAAAATTGTCCAGCTTGTACATGCCATTACTCAAATTCATGTTGAATGCTTCTGTATGTTTAATAAGACTAGATTCTATGATGTTCCTACTATCAATTGAATTACATGGTAATATTGAGGAGGCATTATCCCAGTCAATGCAATGCTTGTTATTTTGTGGGTCCCTTTTTTCTGACCTGACCTGGCTAGTCACGTCACCACCCTTCTCTTAAGCTCCTCTACGTGTGTGTTGGTGTGGGGATTAGTGGATGTCATCATTATGACCTGACCTCATGTTTTTAGGTCACCCTGTATATTTAAGCCTCTCTCTGTCCATGTAATCCAGTTGCCTCTGAAGATGTCTTGAATAAAGACGAAAGCTAAGGTACTCCGTTGTTTCCATTTTCCTGTGTGATTTTATCAAGATTTATCTTATCCACGTTTTCATTGTGGATTTACATGAAATATATATATATATATATATATATATATATATATATATATATATATATATATATATATATATATATATATATATATATATATATATATATATATATATATATATATATATATATATATATATATATATATATATATATATATATATATATATATACATACTGTATTTGTTTATTTACCTTTGATATTTTTGCAGGTTTGCAACATGGAAAATATTGATCCTTTAGGCATCCACACCGGTGAGAGTCTTGTAGTAGCCCCATCTCAGACATTGACCAACAAGGAATACAATCTTCTTCGTTCCACTGCTATATCAGTTGTCAGACGTCTGGGTGTGGTGGGCGAGTGCAACATCCAGTATGCCTTAAACCCAACTTCAGAGGAGTATTATATCATTGAGGTAAGTAAGAGGCATAGTGATATTTAAATAGGATTATACAGTATTTATATATGTTATGGAAGAGAAGTGTCAACTGTACAGTGTATAAAAATGAAAAATATTCTTCTTTTGACTTTGATACCAAATTTGTTTGTGGCATTAACCTCTTTTAGGTATAACCTTATTCATTAGTGGAAAAGGAGAGAAGCAGGAGAATAAATTGATATGTATATACAGTCAACCCTCACTTTACGCGGTTAATATAACCCACAGGGTACCGCGGAAAGTGAGAAACACGTAAAGTGAACAACATAACATATGGGATTAATTGAAATAGAGACCGGGCCGACCCCCAAACTCCACTTATTGACAACACACAACTATGTTGTAGTAAAAATTTTATCTTAACTTTATGATGGTATGCACACACAATTAATATAGAAGAGGTTAGGTTAGGAAAAATAAAGGTTAAGTTAGGAAAAATAAAGGTTAGGTTAGGAAAACTAAAAGTTAGGTTGAACACTTACGTTAGTAGAATAGATGGGTCGGCGTACGGGGATGGAGGCTGGTTCCGAGGCAGAGGGCAGGCTACTGGCCCTCAGGTGAGTCACCATCACTGTCATCCACACTTGTCAGGGCCTCCCTGACAAATCCCTCAAAGTCATCTTCACTGTCTCTACCTCTGTCACTATCACTGGCTTGGGCTGGCTGTGGTGGGTTGCGGGCGAAGAACTCTGTTATGCTTTGCTGACGGCTGATGTATATGTTATTGTGATAAACCTTGAAGTAGGGCTCCATAGTCTGCAACAGCTGGGTAGTGATGATTTCATACCTGTTTGTGTCATGGTCGTCGGAAAGGAGGAGCTTGATTTTCTCGACACACTCGATGGCACCCCTAACATTACTGTAGGATAAGCGGTGTTCTTCTTGGGATGACGCACCACCTGCCTCTTCACTGACGTCATCATCATATACCATCTCGTCGGTAGTCACATTAGGATCCCTTATCACCTCCAGGATGTTGTCGTTGGTGGTCTCGGAGAAGCCTGCAGCTGTAACACTCTGCGCAGCTTCTCTGGCAAGGTCCACTGCTACTGTAACAGTCTGAACCTCACCAGTCACAGATTGACTCTGCCTTACGCCCGGAATGCCTTGCAACACGTCTCCATGCGTGATGAACAGTTGCTACAGACAGCTGATCCCATGCCTCCACCAAGAAGTCCACAGCTTTCTTGATGTTAAATATTCTCCAGAATTGTTTGAAAAGTATTTTTTGCTCTGCCAACTGTTGATCCTCGTCTTCTTCGCAACTCTTCCCTGGTGTTGGTGTAGTCGTTCAGGAGCTGGAATTTTTTTGTTGAGAATGCAGCTTTTACATTGCAGATAAACTCTTGGTCCATGGGCTGTAATATAGACGTAGTGTTGGGAGGAAGGAAGACCACTTTTACGCTGGGCTGATAATCTAACAGTAGGGGGGAGTGTCCTGGTGCGTTGTCCAGCAGCAACAAAATCTTGAATGGCACATTCTGTTGCTCACAGAATTTCTTTACATCGGGAACGAAACAGTCATCAAACCAGGAGAGGGACAGTGTAGAGAACATCCACGCCTTACGTGCGGTCAGCCAGTGGACATTTAGCTTGGTCATGTCCATGTTCTTGTAGGCGTGCGGCTTGCGGGCTGTGTGGATCACCGATAACTTGAGCTTACAGGTACCAGAGGCATTGGTGGTAAACAGGACGGTGATGCGCTCCCTCTGCATCTTCTGGCCCCGAATCCTGCTGGCATTCTTCACAGCAAAGGTCTTGGAAGATAGCTTTTTCCAGAAAAGACCAGATTCGTCCATGTTAAACACCTGGTCGTCGGTGTACTGTCCTTCCTCCATAATCTCACGTAAAAACAGAGGAAATTCCCTAGCCGCAGCACAGTCAGCACTGGCTTCTTCACCACCAATGTTTATATTGGTGATCTTGTTCCGCATCTTAAACCTCTGTAACCACCCAGAGGAAGCATTAAAGGGTTTGGGCTCTGTAATTCCCATCTTTCGTGACACTGCAGCATACAGTTCACGTGCGTACTCCTTAACAGAGCGCGTGTCGACCGCCATGTTCCGTCGCGCCTGACGCACCAAGTAGCTCACAAGTAATTTTTCTGTCTTGAGAAGCACCTGGTTGTGAAAATACTTGATCATAGAAGCACCTGAAGACTTTGTGAACTTCATGTGCTCCTTTATCTTGGCTGCATCCTTCTTTATCGTCCAGATCGTAGATTCGTTCACACCATGCTGGCGCGCCAAATCAACCTGTCTTGTTCCTTTCTCTAACTCTTGGATGATCTTGTACTTCACCTCGTAGCTTAAGGAACGTCGTGTCTTCTTGGGCTTAGGGCGGCTGGGTCCAGGCAAGGAAAGGTTTCTCTCTAGGGGTGGTTGTCCGGCGGAAGCCATTTTACAGAACAATGGATGCACGATTACACGGTGTGGCCTGGAGGGATGAAACTGCCGCGGCTAGGTCAAGCGTCGTCTTTCCTCCCTCCCTCCCTCCCCGGGGTGGACACGTCATATTACTTTAAACCAATTACAGCTAGCAGCGGAGGGAGGTAGGGATGCATGGCCAATCACAGTCCGATACGTCATATGACGTCAGTGATAACACAACAGAGACATGCACTGCGCAACCTTACCGCGCGGCTTGGCCAGGCGAAGGCAGAGGAGGAAGGAGGCGGGAGCAGGCGGGTGGGGCGAATCTAAAAATAGCGTCGAGCCGGACACTCTCCGCGTAAAGGGGTACACGCACCGCGGAATGTGAGCATCCTGGGTTTCGGCAGGGCACCGCGTAAACGTGGAAACGCGGAATGTGGGACCGCGTAAAGTGAGGGTTGATTGTAGTTTTTTTGGGGGGGGTTAATGTACTAATAGAAACTGTAGAGGAATCATGTACGAAATTTTCAATGGATGTAGGGGAATATTACTTACCAAATATCATTATACAATACTGTAGTGCGTTAGTGAAGTTGTTGAGGACAAAATAGCTGTCACCTAATTGTGTGGGGCCAACTATTTATGGAGCATACTCGTGTGTTGCAGTGCTCAAATTATCATTGGCTGTGAAAAGCTGGCAAGAAGAGTGCAGCCTCTTTTCCAGCTATGGATGTACAGTAGCTGAAACAACTATCTGTGCAGGTGAGGGTCGATATGTTCCAAAATTTTACGTGAGACTAGTGACAGCCCTCATATACCACTATTTATCGTCCATAGTCTCATATTGTTTCCCACAAAGTTGTTTTAGCAACTGTACCTCCTTGTGAATTTTTGGGTTGTACAGTGGTCCCTCGGTTAACGAGCACAGTTCGTTCCAGAAGGTTGCTCGTTAACCGAAAAATTCGTTAACCGAAACCATTGTTTCAATGGGTTTTTGGGTAATTGGTTCCAGCTCACCGAAAATTACATACAAACGAAAAATAAATGCAGTTAAGTACACTTACTTTGAGGTGTGCATGTAGAAGGCTCCTGGTTGATGATGATGATGATGGGAATTAGAATGGGGGTGGAGGAGAAGGCATAAGAGAAGGCATTGGGGTGGAAGAGAAGTCACCCCATGCTGCCATTTCACCCATAAAATTTTAGTTCACTTGGTGTAATTCAAGATTATTTTCTTTAAATTAACACTGCACTGCGCTATATATTATCAATATGTAAAATATGTTTCAAAATGACCAATAATTTGACTGGAAACACAGAAAAAAAGTGTTTATGTTGAAGAGTCTCAAACAAGATGTTCCTTCCTCTGAACCTGTAAACAAACTGACGCCAAGCTTGGTGTGTTGGGTGGCTGTTTGGCGAGCATAAAACTAGTTTCCTGTACTTCAATTATGTTCGATAATTGCTAAAATGACTAAAAAATTTAATATAGAACTTTTAAAATGATTGAATAGTACAACCTTCTTGATATTTACTAAAATGGTAAGAATTTAAGCCCTAGAACCGATTACTGTATTGGCGGACTAATACGACAGCTAGTGAGCAAGCGAAAACATGTTGAGGGGCTCTCGTAAGGAATTCGTTAATCGAGGGATTGCTCATTAACCGAAGTGAAGAATCTTATGGAAGGTAATTCGTTAACCGAAATTTCGTTAACCGAGGGATCACTGTACTCATGTGATCACAGCTCTTCATCTTGAATTTTAACTACAGTGAACTCTTGAAGATTCAGACCCGGTAATTCCGGATTTCGGAAGATTCGGATAAAATTTGGTGTTTCTGGAGGCTAAGAAGCATTCCCAAAACAGAGCAAAGATCATCTTAGGACTGTGTAAGATGTCAGCGCGTGGGACACAGGTGCCCGAGGTGGGAAACATTAACAGAGTTGTCAATTGCCACTTTTGGGAATATTATTTCATTCACTCGAGTAATGATAGTGTTTTTTTATTATGTTATCCCAGGTAAAATTATTGTTTATAAAATTTGTCTATCACTGTGCCCATCACAGTTTTTAAATTAGACTACAAAACCTGTAATTCTCCCATATGTACACCTGGCAATGGTAGCAGTAAGGGAGTGAGTGACTGTGTTTGCTAGTTAGCGCATCGGCTCTGTTATAACTTGTCTCTCCTCCCTGCTATATTTCACTGGATATACTGTTATTATTAGTGTTTACTGATATAATAGTGATTAATAATGTTATTGTCACTAACTACCAGGCTACTGGGCCACGCTGTGAGATGTTATGGTTGTTTTTCAACTCGTAATTTCGGGTGGATATGCGTAACTTTCTTTATTTATTTTTACTCGGTTAAATGCACACCATCCTACATACATACAATAAACCCCAGCTATTCTGGCATGAATTGGCAAAACCGCGAATTGCATCTTATACAACCCAAGTCCACTACTGTATACCTATACTGTGTATGAGAAACTTAAGTCGCCAATACTATTTTACCTTCATATGTGGAAGTTTGGAGCTTGATGAAGTAGTGTACTGTACATAGGGAGAAATCTGGCAGCTGAACCATTGGAGATCATCAGGATCACTGTTGGAAGAGGGTGGTGGAGAGGCGCATGGCCGGAAGGTGGCGTGTGGCTGGGAGGCAGGTGGCGGGTGGCTGGGAGGAGGGTGGTGAAGCGGCGGCAACAGCTGACTGAGTAAGGGAGGGAGACAAATCAGTTGGCTCTTTCTTGAAAAACATAGTGACTGGTAGTTGTTTTCTCTTGGCTTTGAGGTCTTTAACATTTCCTGGTAGGGAACCAATGCATTGGTTGATTTCTCGAACCAAACAACCAACCAGCTGTGGCTGAACTCATCCCCTCCTTTAACTTATCTAATATTTAAACTTTCTCTGTCAGGGCCATCACTGACTTCTGCCTCTTATGTTTCACTCCACTAACATCACTGTGAAGACCTGAGAGTATAACACAAGAGATGCTGCGTCGCAGGCAGTGGTTTTGAGAGAGAGAGAGAGAGACTGTGGGGTGACTCGTTGTGCTGCATGAGAGACTCGCAAGCTAGCCACTATCTGCTTGCCACGAATCATTAAGAAAGCGCATCGCAATCCCGCAAATTGCAAGGGTTTACAGGAGGTCCCCGACTTATGAGCGTCCGATTTATGAATGCCCGCCGATACGAACGGGGTTAAACATGAATTTTACAGTATTTTATTTACCTGATGACTTACTTTTTACTTTCATTTACTGTATTTTTCATTCCATTTCTTCTTTTGTCTTAAATTAAGTGATTTTAGATGTATAATAAGGACATTGTTTTCTAGGTATGGTATGTACATACCATGCATTCCGACTTAAGTACAAATCCGATTTACAAATGTATTCAGGAATGGAACCCTGTATTGTGGAAAAAAGTAAAACAAAAAAATAATTGTCCTAAGGGCAAACACGTAAAAGGAATATACATTTCTTTGCACACGAGTAAGTTGGCTCAGTGAGGGAGCAGAGTGTAGGGGTGGGGAGCGTTGCTAGGGAATCGGCGTCCCAGCTGATCTCCGTTCCTATGGTGAACCAAGGAGTGTATACAAATGCCGACTGTGTTAAGCTTTCAATTGGCTTTTGTTTACTAATTTGGCAATACAGTATTTTTTGTTGTAACTTATTTATTGGTATTATTTTTTATTTATTCCTCACATTTCCTGGTACTGTATGTAATATTTTAAGAAAACTATGGTTACAGGAGGAAAATACACACTAAGTTTTTCCCTAAATACTGCCTGCTAAAAGGGGGGATGCATTTTATTTGCCCAAAAATGCGGTGCTGTATTTTTGGTGTTTTTTATGCAATTATTTATCGTTTTTATACATTTAGTACATACGCCGGAAGATTCGGGCAATGGGTTTTTCGGAGAGGTGGCCCCCCTTTTAATCCAGATCTTTGAGGGTTCAGTGTATATAAAATTGTATTGTGAATTTCAATGAATATTAATGTGAAACAAATAGAGCATAATTTATTCTAAAAACAAATTCTCTCCTAGTGTAAGTACAGTAATTACACAAATATAAAAAGCAGTTGATCAAGGTATTATAAGCTAACGTACTGAAATTAGACTTACATATGCTTTGCAACAAGTATTTATTTTAATACAGTAGTACCCCGATTTACGCGGTCAATTGAACCCACAGGGTACCGTGTAAAGTGAACAACAGAACATATGGTATTAATTCCAATAGAGACTGGCCCGACCCCCAAACTCCACTTTTTGACGACACACAACTATGTTGTAGTAAAAATATTATCTTAACTTTATGATGGTATGCACACACAATTAATATAGAAGAGGTTAGGTTAGGAAAAATATAGGTTAAGTTAGGAAAAATAAAGGTTAGGTTAGGAAAACTAAAGGTTAGGTGTAACACTTACGTTAGTAGAAGAGATGGGTCGGCATACGGGGATGGAGGCTGGTTCCGAGACAGAGGGCAGATTACTGGCCCTCAGGTGAATCACCATTACTAGGTGCATCACCATCACTATCAGTTATAGTTGTCAGGGCTTCCCTGACAAATCCCTCAAAGTCACTTTCACTATCACTGGCTCTGGCTGGCTGTGGTGGGTTGCGGGCGAAGAACTCGGTAATGCTTTTTTGACGGCTAGTGTTGATGTTGTCTTGTTACACCTTGATGCATGGCTCCATAGCCTGCACCAGCCGGGTATGGAAGACTTCATAGCGGTCATCGTCATGGTTGTTGGAAAGGAAGAGCTTCAATTTCTCTGCACACTCGATGGCACCCTTAATATTACTATGCGTTAACTTGTGTTCTTCTGAGATTGACGCACCATCTTCCTCTTCACTGACGTGACTCATCTTCCAACATCTCGTCAGCAGTCATTTCACGATCTCTGATCACCTCCAGGATGTCTTCGTTGGTGGTCTCGGAGAAGCCTTCAGCTGTAATACTGTGCGCAGCTTCTCTTGCAAGGTCCAATGCCACTGTCACAGACTGAACCTCACCAGTCACAGGTTGACTCCGCCTCTCACCTGGTATGCCATGCAACACATGCCTCCATGCGTGACGAATCGTAGCTATAGACAGCTGATCCTATGCCTCCACCAAGAAGTCTACAGCTTGTTTGACGTTAAATTTCTTCCAAAACTGTTTGACGAGAACTTCTTGAGTCACCACCTCTTGTTCCTTGTCCTCGTCGCTTTTACTCTCGCTGTCGGTGTCACCCAGCTTACGCAACTCATCTTTATTGTTGGTACTGTCGTTCAGGAGCTTGAATTTCTTTGCCGGGTATGCAGCTTTAACATTGCAGATCAACTCCTGGTCCATGGGCTGGATTATTGACGTAGTGTTGGGAGGAAGGAAGACCACTTTTACGTTGGGGAAACGATCCATAAGTAGGGGCGAGTGTCCTGGTGCGTTGTCAAGGAGCAACAAAATCTTGAATGGAACATTTTTTTGCTCGCAGAATTTCTTCACGTCGGGAATGAAACAGTCATCAAACCAGGAGAGTGACAGAGCAGAGAACATCCACGCCTTGCGTGCGGTCAGCCAGTGGACATTAATCTTGCTCATGTCCACGTTCTTGTAGGCGTGCAGCTTGCGGGCTGTGTGAATCACCGATAACTTTGGTTTACAGGTACCGGAGGCATTGGTGGTAAAGAGGACGGTGATGCGCTCCTTCTGCAACTTCCGACCCCGAACCTTGCTGGCAGACTGGACAACAAAGGTCTTGGTAGGCAGCTTTTTCCAAAAAAGGCCGGATTCGTCCATGTTGAACACCTGGTCGTCAGTGAACTGTCCTTCCTCCATAACCTCACGTAAGAATGGAGGAAAATCTCTAGCCGCCACACGGTCAGCACTCGCTTCTTCACCACCAATGTTGATGTTGGTGATATTGTTCCTCCTCTTAAACCTATGCAGCCAACCAGAGGAAGCATTGAAGGGTTTGGGCTCTGCAATTCCCATCTTATGTGACACTGCTGCGTACAGTTCACGTGCGTACTCTTGAACAGATCGCGTGTCCACCGCCATGTTGCGTCGCGCCTGACGAATCAAATAACTCGCCAGCAAATTTTCCACCTTTAGCAGCACCTTGTTCTGGCAATACTTGATCATTGAGGCACCTGCAGACTTTGTGATTCTCATGTGCTCTTTGATCTTGGCTGCATCCTTCTTAATAGTACGAATCGTAGATTCGTTGACTCCATGCTGGCGCGCGAGATCAGCTTGACATGTTCCTTTCTCCAAATCTTGAATTATCTGGTATTTCACTTCGTAGCTTAGGGAACGGCGTATCTTCTTTGGCTTAGGGCGGCTGGGTCCAGGTAAGGAAAGGTTTCTCTCTGGTGGCGGTGGTCCGGCGGAAGCCATTTCACAGAACAATGGATGCACGTATACACGGTGTGGCCTGGAGGGATGAAACTGCCGCGGTTAAGTCAAGCGTCGTCTTTCCTCCCTCCCTCCTGCGGGTGGACACGTCATATTCCTTTATACCAATTACAGCTAGCAGCGGAGGGAGATAGGGATGCATGGCCAATCACAGTCCGATACGTCATATTACATCAGTGATAACGCAACAGAGACATGCACTGTACAACCTTACCGCGCGGCTTGCCCAGGCGGAGGCGGGAGCAGGCGGGAGGGGCGAATCTAAAAATAGCGTCGAGCCAGACACTCTGCCCGTATATGGGTAGATGAACCGCGGAAAGTGAAAGTTCGGTTCTGGCGAGGCACCGCGTAAGTGAGAAATCGCGGAAAGTGAAACCGCATAAAGCGGGGTAATACTGTAGTCTCATAATTATCAGTTAATTTCCTCAAAGGTCTATGTACACTCTTCCTAAAAATATCGGCCCCTTTTCTCATCAATACAATGTGTCACAATGAACGACTAGTTCCGATCACTAATTATTTCTTCATTATGATGGTAGGCTTGCCATCCTAGTATCTCTGAGGCTGAAAGTTATTATTGTGAATCATTGTGCTCCATCTTTAATAGAATAATATAATGATATTAATGTAACAGAAATATATCAATGGCAGTCTAATAGTGGGGGTTTTCTGCTGAAAATCCTTGACCAGCACTAGTATCTGAAACTCGGAAAACACAGCTTGTACCGACGGACATCGTCTCGTAGTGTGTATCAGATAATGTTCCTTTGCCAGCACGAATCATGAGATATGTTATATTCATAATTGTTACTTCATCAATTGAGATAGAAATAATATCGAAATGCAGTAAATCATGATGTCATTGGACATGGCATCATAATACACCTGTAATTCACTGACTTTCCTTGGGATGAATGTTACTTTTCCAGTCAGGATGCCTCGTTATGTGCTGACAGCATTCACTTTACAATCGTGGTTTGATCGCTCCTGCTCTCTTGCATGTAGGGAGAGAGATAGGGCCTATCAAGCTATGAAACTATCTCCTTCTCCTATTACCCACTCCTCTTTCATTACTTCTAGGAATTGTTGTAAGGTTATTCTTTGTAGGGTCAAGCGGAATTTTATAAAAAGAAAGACCGATGTCCTGACTAATTCTTCCTCAAGTAAATCCTTTTGGTCCTTAACCAAAAACATCTGTAACAACTTCTGCACTCCTTCTTTTCCTCTTCTCTTCTGACCTGATAACTCTATAGCCAACTCTACCCCCTGACAAAGCCAATCTCTTTGGCACCTTATTCTCCTTGGACAATTCCAACTCTATCCCTCCTTCCCCTGCTCCTCCTATTGAACCTATGCACTTTCCTATGATCTCCACTTGTAGGGTTGCTGGTGTGTTATCCAGGTTGGATGTGATTAAGGTGTATGGACTGGACGGAATACCCCCTCGTGTTATGAGGGAGTGTGCTGAAATTCTGGCCCCTGTGCTTGCTCGCCTCTTTCGCCTTTGTCTCAAAACCCAAACTTTTCCTTCTTCTTGGTAGCATGCCTCGGTTTAGCCCATCCCGAAGAAGGGTGACCATTCTAATCCCTCTAACTATCGCCCCAATTTCATCCCTCTCTAAGATTTTTTAAACTATCTTGAACTCCCATTTTCTCCTTCACCTTGAATGCCATTCTCTTTTGTCAGATCACCAGTATGGCTTTCGCCAGGTGAGATCTACTGGTGATCTGCTCTCCTATTGCACCAATCTTTGGTCATCCTCTCTTAGGGATTATGGGGAAACTTTCATCGTGGCCCTCAACATATCCAAAGCATTTGACTGGGTATGGCACAAGTCTTTGCTATTTAAACTTCCCTCTTGTGGTTTCTCTCCCCCAATTTCTTCTCTAATCTCTACTTTCCTTGAGAACTGATCCATGGCAGTTGTTGTCGAGGGATCGATCTTTCGCTCTTTCTCTACCAATAATGGTGTCCCACAGGGTTCTGTTCTTTCACCTACTCTCTTCCTTCTTTTTATCAATGATTTACTTCACACTACAACTAATTCTATCCATTCTTGCGCTGATGATTCTACTCTTCACTCTTCTTCATATTTTTTCCTTCCCTCTAACTCTCAAACTCGATCTGTTTCTAGAGCTGATATCATTTCATCTATCAATGCGGATCTGTGCAGCATCTCCGAATGGGGAGGTAGAAACTTGGTTAAATTCAATAGTCATAAAACTCAGTATTTACCAATTACACTTTTCAGATTAGATGGTCTCTCACCAATCACATTTCAGGACACTATCATTCTGTCAAATTCTAAAATAGATATGCTTGGTCTCACCATTTCCTCTAATATGTCATGGAAGCCACACATCCTCAACATTGCTAAAGCTGCCTTCCGAAAGCTGGGAATGCTGTACAGATGCCGTAGCTACTTCACTCCTGAGCAGTTGCTTCAAGTATATAAGGGATTCATTCGTCCTACCTTGGAGTACTGCTCTCATATCTGGGGTGACTCTTCTTCTGTCCAACTGTTAGATAGGGTCGAATCCAAGGCATTTCGTCTTATTAACTGACCTCCTTTAGTTGACAATCTTTCTTCCCTTTCATTTCGCTGCAATATTGCTTCACTCTCTCTCTTTTACAGGTACTTTAACGGGCAATGTTCGGTGGATTTGGCATCCTGTGTACCGCCGGCAAGACCGTGGGCTCGTAACACACGTCTTGCCTGCGGTGCCCCCCGTTTCTCTGTCGCTGTTGGTCACACTAGAATAACCCGCTATAATACTTCCTTCTTTCCTCACACAGCCAAACTGTGGAATGCTCTGCCTTCTTCTGTGTTTCCATACTCTTACAATCTGTCTCACTTTAAAAAGCTTTTCCAGCATCTTCGTGGTGTAGATTAATATGGTCTTTTTCTTTTCTATTTTTAATTTCTTTTTACTCTTATTTCCCCCCGCCCCCCAGGCCCTCTTGTGGGCTTAAAATAAATTACTGCTCAAGTATCATCATGTGTATTTATGCGCTGGGTGCCAAAATAATGCAAAAGAACTGTAACTCCAATATGGAAGTTTTCATCACTATTCTCTATTTCATGTCTGGAAAATGTAAGTTTTTGTCACTGATGTCTATATTTAATGTTGTGGAAGGACTAGGGAGGACCTTGGCCAGTATAGTAGCTGCACTCTACATGTTCATGCATTACATCATATACTCTATTCTTATTGACTGAGCATTGCTGGTTTTGTATTCCATTCTTTGATTCTTTAGTATTTCATTGACCAAAGATCAATGATGTCATACAATGCCACTATTAGAAGCATTATAATATGCCCCCCACCCTATCCACCACTGGCGGGTGAGGGGCTAAGCATTTGTCAATATAACTAAATTTCTATAATTATTTTACACTTTCTGATGATCACAATTTATTCTATAACTCGTGCCATACTTCATAGTTGTATAGGCAACTCAGTAGGGTGTGTGTGTGTCCCCCAGGGGGTCAGGGCTGGCTGTAGGGCATGTGGGTGTCCCCCATGAGGTCAGGGCTGGCTGTAGGGCAAGTGTGTGTGTCCCCCAAGGGGTCACGGATGTAGGGCATGTGTGTGTGTCCCCCATGAGGTCAGGGCTGGCTGTAGGGCAAGTGTGTGTGTCCCCCAGGAGGTCAGGGCTGTGGGGCATGTGTGTGTACCCTAGGAGGTCAGGGCTGTCTGTAGGGCATGTGTGTATGTCACCCAGGAGGTCAGGGCTGTAGGGCATGTGTGTGTGTGTCCCCAGGAGGTCAGGGCTGTAGGGCATGTGTGTGTGTGTGTTTCCCAGAAGGTCAGGGTTGTGGGTGGGTGGGTGTGTGTGTGTGTGTGTGTGTGTGTGTGTGTGTGTGTGTGTGTGTGTGTGTGTGTGTGTGTGTGTGTGTGTGTGTGTGTGTGTGTGTGTGTGTGTGTGTGTGTGTGTGTGTGTGTGTGTGTGTGTGTGTGTGTGTGTGTTTGTGTCCCCAGGAGGTCAGGGTTGTAGGGTGTGTGTGTGTGTGTGTGTCCCAGGAGATCAGGGTTGTAGGGCATGTGTGTGTGTGTGTGTCCCCAGGAGGTCAGGGTTTGTAGTGTGTGTGTGTGTGTGTGTGTGTGTACCCAGGAGGTCAGGGTTGTAGGGTGTGTGTGTGTGTGTGTCCCAGGAGATCAGGGTTGTAGGGCATGTGTGTGTGTGTGTGTGTCCCAGGAGGTCAGGGTTGTAGGGCATGTGTGTGTGTGTGTGTGTCCCAGGAGGTCAGGGTTGTAGGGCATGTGTGTGTGTGTGTCCCAGGAGGTCAGGGGTGTGTGTGTGTGTGTGTGTGTGTGTGTGTGTCCCAGGAGGTCAGGGTTGAGGGCATGTGTGTGTGTGTGTGTCCCAGGAGGTCAGGGTTGTAGTGTGTGTGTGTGTGTGTGTCCCCAGGAGGTCAGGGTTGTAGGGCATGTGTGTGTGTGTGTGTGTGTGTGTGTGCCCAGAAGGTCAGGGTTGTAGGGCATATGTGTGTGTGTGTGTGTGTGTGTCCTCAGGAGGTCAGGGTGTGTGTGTGTGTGTGTGTGTGTGTGTGTGTGTGTGTGTGTATGTATGTGTGTATGTGTGTGTGTGTGTGTGTGTGTGTGTGTGTGTGTGTGGTTGTGTGTGTGTGTGTGTGTCCCTGGAGTTCAGGGTTGTAGGGTGTGTGTGTGTGTGTTCCCTAGGAGGTCAGGGTTGTAGGGCATGTGTGTGTGTGTGTGTCCCTGGGTTCAGGGTTGTAGGGGTGTGTGTGTGTGTGTGTGTGTGTCCCTAGGAGGTCAGGGTTGTAGGCATGTGTGTGTGTGTGTGTCCCTGGGTTCAGGGTTGTAGGGTGTGTGGGTGTGTCCCCTAGGAGGTCAGGGTTGTAGGGCATGTGTGTGTGTGTGTCCCTGGAGTTCAGGGTTGTAGGGTGTGTGTGTGTGTGTGTGTGTGTCCCTAGGAGGTCAGGGTTATAGGGCATGTGTGTGTGTGTGCGTGTGTGTGTCCCAGAAGGTTAGGGTTGTAGGGCATGTGTGTGTGTGTGTGTGTCCCCTGGAGTTCAGGGTTGTAGGGTGTGTGGGTGTGTGTGTGTGTGTGTCCCAGAGGTTAGGGTTGTAGGGCATGTGTGTGTGTGTGTGTGTGTGTGCGTGTGTGTGTCCCCAGGGTTAGGGTTGTAGGGCATGTGTGTGTGTGTGTGTGTCCCAGAAGGTTAGGGTTGTAGGGCATGTGTGTGTGTGTGTCCCCTGGAGTTCAGGGTTGTAGAGGTGTGTGTGTGTGTGTGTGTGTGTGTGTGTGTGTCCCAGAAGGTTAGGGTTGGGCATGTGTGTGTGTCCCAGAAGGTTGGGTTGTAGGGCATGTGTGTGTGTGTGTCCCCTGGAGTTCAGGGTTGTAGGGTGTGGGTGTGTGTGTGTGTGTGGTGTCCCAGAAGGTTAGGGTTGTAGGGCATGTGTGTGTGTGTGTGTGTGTGCGTGTGTGTGTCCCCAGAAGGTTAGGGTTGTAGGGCATGTGTGTGTGTGTGTCCCTGGAGTTCAGGGTTGTAGGGCAAGTGGGTGTGTCTGCCAGGAGGTCAGGGCTGTAGGGCATGTGTGTGTGTGTGTGTGTCTCCCAGGAGGTCACGGATGTGAGGCATGTGTGTGTGTCCCAGGAGGTCAGGGCTGGCTGTAGGACAAGTGTGTGTGTGTGTCCGCCAGGAGGTGGGGCTGGCTGTGGGACAGTGTGGGTGTGTCCCAGGAAGTCAGGGCTGGCTGTAGGACAAGTGTGTGTCTGTCCCCAGGAGATCAGGGCTGGCTGTGGGACAAGTGTGTGTCTGTCCCCAGGAGGTCAGGGCTGGCTGTGGCAAGTG
Source organism: Homarus americanus (assembly GCF_018991925.1). Classification (NCBI taxonomy): domain Eukaryota; kingdom Metazoa; phylum Arthropoda; class Malacostraca; order Decapoda; family Nephropidae; genus Homarus; species Homarus americanus. Next base: position 238,589 of record NW_024718183.1, read on the forward strand.
AGTGTGTCTCCAGGAGGTCGGGGCTGGATGTAGGACAAGTGTGTGTCTGTCCCCAGGAGGTCAGGGCTGGCTGTAGGGCAAGTGAGTGTGTGTCCTCCAGGAGGTCAGGGCTGGCTGTAGGGCAAGTGAGGTGTGTCCTCCAGGAGGTCAGGGCTGGCTGTAGGGCAAGTGAGTGTGTCCCAGGAGTCAGGGCTGGCTGTAGGACAAGTGTGTGTGTGTGTGTGTCCCCAGGAGGTCAGGGCTGGCTGTAGGACAAGTGTGTGTGTGTGTACCCTAGGAGGTCAGGGCTGGCTGTAGGACAAGTGTGTGTCTGTCCCCAGGAGGTCAGGGCTGGCTGGACAAGTGTGTGTCTGTCCCCAGGAGGTCACGGATGTAGGGCATTGTGTGTGTGTGTCCCCAGTCAGGGCTGGCTGTGGGACAGGGTGTGTGTTTGTGTCCCCAGGAGGTCAGGGCTGGCTGTGGGACAATGTGTGTGTGTACCCTAGGAGGTCAGGGCTGGCTGTAGGACAAGTGTGTGTCTGTCCCCCAGGAGGTCAGGGCTGGCTGTGGGACAAGTGTGTGTGTGTACCCCAGGAGGTCAGGGCTGGCTGTAGCGCAAGTGAGTGTGTCCCTCCAGGAGGTCAGGGCTGGATGTAGGACAAGTGTGTGTCTGTCCCCAGGAGATCAGGGCTGGCTGTAGGACAAGTGTGTGTCTGTCCCCAGGAGGTCAGGGCTGGCTGTAGCAAGTGAGTGTGTCCTCCAGGAGGTCAGGGCTGGATGTAGGACAAGTGTGTGTCTGTCCCCAGGAGGTCAGGGCTGGCTGTAGGGCAAGTGAGTGTGTCCTCCAGGAGGTCAGGGCTGGCTGTAGGGCAGTGAGTGTGTCCTCAGGAGGTCAGGGCTGGCTGTGGGCAAGTGAGTGTGTCCCAGGAGGTCAGGGCTGGCTGTAGTACAAGTGTGGGGTGTGTTCCCAGGAGGTCAGGGCTGGCTGTAGGGCAAGTGGGTGTGTCCCCAGGAGGTCAGGGTTGTAGGGCATGTGTGTGTCCCCCAGGAGGTCAGGGCTGGCTGTAGGTACAAGTGTGGGTGTGTGTGTCCCAGGAGGTCAGGGTTGTAGGGCATGTGTGTGTGTCCCCAGGAGGTCAGGGCTGGCTGTAGGGCAAGTGGGTGTGTCCCAAGGGTCAGGGTTGTAGGGCATGTGTGTGTCCCCAGGAGGTCAGGGCTGGCTGTAGGGCAAGTGAGTGTGTCCTCCAGGAGGTCAGGGCTGGCTGTAGGGCAACTGGGTGTCCCCAGGAGGTCAGGGCTGGCTGTAGGGCAAGTGGGTGTGTCCCCAGGAGGTCAAGGCTGGCTGTAGGGCAAGTGGGTGTGTGTCCCCAGGAGGTCAGGGCTGGCTGTAGGGCAAGTGGGTGTGTTCCCCAGGAGGTCACGGTTGTAGGGCATGTGTGTGTGTCCCCAGGAGGTCAGGCTGGCTGTAGTGCAAGTGTGTGTGTCCCCAGGAGGTCAGGACTGGCTGTAGGGCATGTGGGTGGGTCCCCAGGAGGTCAGGGTTGTAGGGCATGTGTGTGTGTGTTCCCCAGGAGGTCAGGGCTGTAGGGCAAGTGGGTGTGTCCCAAGAGGTCAGGGCTGTAGGGCAAGTGGGTGTGTCCCCAGGAGGTCAGGGCTGTAGGGCATGTGTGTGTGTCCCCAGGAGGTCACAGTTGTAGGACATGTGTGTGTGTGCCCCAGGAGGTCAGGGCTGGCTGTAGGACAAGTGTGGGTGTGTCCGCAGGAGGTCAGGGCTGGCTGTAGGACAAGTGTGTGTGGGTGTGTCCCCAGGAGGTCAGGGCTGGCTGTAGGACAGGGTGTGTGTGGTGTGTCCCCAGGTGGTCAGGGCTGGCTGTGGGACAAGTGTGTGTGGGTGTGTCCCCAGGAGGTCAGGGCTGGCTGTAGGCAAGTGTGTCCCCAGGAGGTCAGGGCTGGCTTTAGGACAAGTGTGGGTGTGTCCCCAGGAGGTCAGGGCTGGCTGTAGGACAAGTGTGTGTGTGTCCCAGGAGGTCAGGGCTGGCTGTAGGACAAGTGTGGGTGTCCCCAGGAGGTCAGGGCTGTGTAGGACAAATGTGGGTGTGTCCCCAGGAGGTCAGGGCTGGCTGTAGGACAAGTGTGGGTGTGTCCCAGGAGGTCAGGGCTGATTGTAGGACAAGTGTGTGTGTGTCCCCAGGAGGTCAGGGCTGGCTGTGAGGACAGGTGTGGGTGTGTGTGTCCCCAGGAGGTCAGGGCTGGCTGAGGACAAGTGTGGGTGTGTGCCCAGGAGGTCAGGGCTGGCTGTAGGACAAGTGTGTGTGGGTGTGTCCCCAGGAGGTCAGGGCTGGCTGTAGGACAAGTGTGGGTGTGTGTGTTTTCCCAGGAGGTCAGGGCTGGCTGTAGGACAAGTGTGTGTGGGTGTGTCCCCAGGAGGTCAGGCTGGCTGTAGGACAGGTGTGTTGGGTGTGTCCCAGGAGGTCAGGGCTGGCTGTAGGACAGAGTGTGGGTGTGTGTTTTCCCAGGAGGTCAGGGCTGGCTGTAGGACAAGTGTGTGTGTGTGTGTCCCCAGGAGGTCAGGGCTGGCTGTAGGATGTGGGTGTGTGTGTCCCCAGGAGGTCAGGGCTGGCTGTAGGACAAGTGTGTGTGTGTGTGTCCCAGGAGGTCAGGGCTGGCTGTAGGACAAGTGTGGGTGTGTCCCCAGGAGGTCAGGGCTGGCTGTAGGACAAGTGTGTGTTTGTCCCAGGAGGTCAGGGCTGGCTGTAGGACAAGTGTGTGTGTGTCCCTCCAGGAGGTCAGGGCTGGCTGTAGGACAAGTGTGGGTGTGTCCCCCAGGACGTCAGGGCTGGCTGGGACAAGTGTGTGTGTGTCCCCAGGAGGTCAGGGCTGGCTGTAGGACAAGTGTGTGTGTGTGTGTCCAGGAGGTCAGGGCTGGCTGTAGGACAAGTGTGTGTGTGTCCCCAGGAGGTCAAGGCTGGCTGTAGGACAAGTGTGTGTGTGTGTCCCCAGGTCTGGGCTGGCTGTAGGACAAGTGTGTGGGTGTGTCCCCAGGGTCAGGGCTGGCTGTAGGACAAGTGTGTGTGTGTGTCCCCAGTAGGTCAGGGCTGGCTGTAGGACAAGTGTGTGTGTGTCCCCAGGAGGTCAGGGCTGGCTGTAGGACAGGTGTGTGTGTCCCCAGGAGGTCAGGCCTGGCTGTAGGACAAGTGTGTGTGTGTGTGTGTGCCCCAGGAGGTCACGGCTGGCTGTAGGACAAGTGTGTGTGGGTGTGTCCCAGGAGGTCAGGGCTGGCTGTAGTCCAAGTGTGGGTGTGTGTCCCCAGGAGGTCAGGGCTGGCTGGGCAGGAGTGGGTGTGTGTCCCCCAGGAGGTCAGGGTTGTCGGGCATGTGTGTGTGTCCCAGGAGGTCAGGGCTGGCTGTAGTACAAGTGTGGGTGTGTGTGTCCCCAGGAGGTCAGGGTTGTAGTGTGTGTGTGTGTCCCCAGGAGGTCCAGGTTGTAGGGCATGTGTGTGTGTGTGTGTCCCAGAAGGTCAGGGTTGTAGGGCATGTGTGTGTGTGTGTGTGTGTGTGTGTCCTCAGGTCAGGGTGTGTGTGTGTGTGTGTGTGTATGTGTGTGTATGTGTGTGTGTGTGTGTGTGTGTGTGTCCCATGGAGTTCAGGGTTGTAGGGTGTGTGTGGGTGTGTGTGTGTGTCCCTAGGAGGTCAGGGTTGTAGGGCATGTGTGTGTGTGTGTGTGTCCCCTGGAGTTCAGGGTTGTAGGGTGTGTGTGTGTGTGTGTGTGTGTCCCTAGGAGGTCAGGGTGTAGGGCATGTGTGTGTGTGTCCTGGAGTTTGTGTGTGTCCCAGAAGGTTAGGGTTTTAGGGGCATGTGTGTGTGTGTGTGTCCCCTGAGTTCAGGGTGTAGGGTGTGTGGTGTGTCCCCTAGGAGGTCAGGGTTGTAGGCATGTGTGTGTGTGTGTGTGTGTCCCTGGAGTTCAGGGTTGTAGGGTGTGTGTGTGTGTGTGTGTCCCTAGGGGTCAGGGTTATAGGGCATGTGTGTGTGTGTGCGTGTGTGTCCCAGAAGGTTAGGGTTGTAGGGCATGTGTGTGTGTGTGTCCTGGAGTTCAGGGTTGTAGGGTGTGTGGGTGGTGTGTGTGTGTGTGTGTCCCAGAAGGTTAGGGTTGTAGGGCATGTGTGTGTGTGTGTGTGTGTGTGTGTGTCCCAGAAGTTTAGGGTTGTAGGGCATGTGTGTGTGTGTGTGTCCCAGAAGGTTAGGGTTGTAGGGCATGTGTGTGTGTGTGTGTCCCTGGAGTTCAGGGTTGTAGGGGGTGTGTGGGTGTGTGTGTGTGTGTGTGTTCAGAAGGTTAGGGGTTGTAGGGCATGTGTGTGTGTGTCCCAGTTGGGTTGTAGGGCATGTGTGTGTGTGTGTGTGTCCCCTGGAGTTCAGGGTTGTAGGGCAAGTGGGTGTGTCCACGGAGGTCAGGGCTGTAGGCATGTGTGTGTGTGTGTCTCCCAGGAGGTCACGGATGTAGGGCATGTGTGTCTGTCCCCAGGAGGTCAGGGCTGGCTGCAGGACAAGTGTGTGTGTCTGCCAGGAGGTCAGGCTGTAGGGCATGTGTGTGTGTGTGTCCCCAGGAGGTCACGGATGTAGGGCATGTGTGTGTGTCCCCAGGAAGTCAGGGCTGGCTGTAGGACAAGTGTGTGTGTGTGTGTCCCAGGAGGTCAGGGCTGGCTGTAGGACAAGGTGTGTGTGTGTACCCTAGAGGTCAGGGCTGGCTCTAGGACAAGTGTGTGTGTGTCCCAGGAGGTCAGGGCTGGCTGTAGGACAAGTGTGTGTCTGTCCCAGGAGGTCAGGGCTGGCTGTAGGACAAGTGTGGGTGTGTCCCAGGAAGTCAGGGCTGGCTGTAGGCAAGTGTGTGTCTGTCCCAGGAGATCAGGGCTGGCTGTAGGACAAGTGTGTGTCTGTCCCCAGGAGGTCAGGGCTGGCTGTAGCAAGTGAGGTGTCTCCCAGGAGGTCAGGGCTGGATGTAGGACAAGTGTGTGTCTGTCCCCAGGAGGTCAGGGCTGGCTGTAGGGCAAGTGGTGTGTCCTCCAGGAGGTCAGGCTGGCTGTAGGAGCAAGTGAGTGTGTCCCTCAGGAGGTCAGGGCTGGCTGTAGTACAAGTGTGGGTGTGTCCCCCAGGAGGTCGGGCTGGCTGTAGGGCAATGGGTGTGTGTCCCCAGGAGGTCAGGGTTGTAGGGCATGTGTGTGTTCCCAGGAGGTCAGGGCTGGCTGTAGTACAGAGTGTGGTGTGTGTGTGTCCCCAGGAGGTCAGGGTTGTAGGGCATGTGTGTGTCCCCAGGAGGTCAGAGGCTGGCTGTAGGGCAAGTGGGTGTGTCCCCAGGAGGTCAGGGTTGTAGGGCATGTGTGTGTCCCCAGGAGGTCAGGGCTGGCTGTAGGGCAAGTGAGTGTGTCCTCCAGGAGGTCGGGTGGCTGTAGGGCAGAGTGGGTGTGTCCCCAGGAGGTCAGGGCTGGCTGTAGGGCAAGTGGGTGTGTCCCAGGAGGTCAGGGATGGCTGTAGGGCAAGTGGGTGTGTCCCCCAGGAGGTCAGGGCTGGCTGTAGGGCAGAGTGGGTGTGTCCCAGGAGGTCACGGTTGTAGGGCATGTGTGTGTGTCCCCAGGAGGTCAGGGCTGGCTGGTGCAAGTGTGTGTGTCCCAGGAGGTCAGGACTGGCTGTAGGGCATGGGTGGGTCCCCAGGAGGTCAGGTTGTAGGGCATGTGTGTGTGTCCCCCAGGAGGTCAGGGCTGTAGGGCAAGTGGGTGTGTCCCCAAGAGGTCAGGGCTGTAGGGCAAGTGGGTGTGTCCCAGGAGGTCAGGGCTGTAGGGCATGTGTGTGTGTCCCCAGAGGTCACAGTTGTAGGACATGTGTGTTTGCCCCAGGAGGTCAGTGCTGGCTGTAGGACAAGTGTGGGTGTGTCCCCCAGGAGGTCAGGGCTGGCTGTAGGACAGTGTGTGTGGGTGTGTCCCCAGGAGGTCAGGGCTGGCTGTAGGACAAGTGTGTGTGGGTGTGTCCCCAGGTGGTCAGGGCTGGCATGGGACAAGTGTGTGTGGGTGTGTGTGTCCCAGGAGGTCAGGCGGCTGTAGGGCAGTGTGTCCCCAGGAGGTCAGGGCTAGCTTTAGGACAAGTGTGGGTGTGTCCCAGGTGGTCAGGGGGCTGGCTGTAGGACAAGTGTGGTGTGTGTCCCGGGAGGTCAGGGCTGGCTGAGACATGTGTGTGTGTGTGCCCCAGGAGGTCAGGGCTGGCTGGAGGACAGGGTGGGTGTGTGTTCCCAGGAGGTCAGGGCTGGCTGTAGGACAAGTGTGGGTGTGTGTCCCCAGGAGGTCAGGGCTGGCTGTAGTACAAGTGTGTGTGGGTGTGTCCCCAGGAGGTCAGGGCTGGCTGAGGACAAGTGTGTGTGTGTGTGTGTCCCAGGAGGTCAGGGCTGGCTGTAACAGAAGTGTGTGGGTGTGTCCCCAGGAGGTCAGGGCTGGCTGTAGGACAAGTGTGGGTGTGTGTTTTCCCCAGGAGGTCAGGGCTGGCTGTAGGACAGTGTGTGTGGGTGTGTCCCCCAGGAGGTCAGGGCTGGCTGTGGGACAAGTGTGTGGGTGTGTCCCCAGGAGGTCAAGGGCTGGCTGTAGGACAAGTGTGGGTGTGTGTGTGTCCCCAGGAGGTCAGGGCTGGCTGTAGGACAAGTGTGTGTGTGTGTGTGTCCCCTAGGTGGTCAGGGCTGGCTGTAGGACAAGTGTTGGTGTGGGCCAGGGAGGTCAGGGCTGGCTGTGTAGGACAAGGTGTGAGGTGTCCCCAGGAGGTCAGGGCTGTGTAGGACAGAATGTGGGTGTGTCCCCAGGAGGTCAGGGCTGGCTGTAGGGACAAGTGTGGGTGTGTCCCCAGGAGGTCCTAAAGGGCTGATTGTAGGACAAGTGTGTGTGTGTCCCCAGGAGGTCAGGGCGTAGCTGTGCAGGACAGGGTGTGGGTGTGTGTGTCCCCAGGAGGTCAGGGGCTGGCTGGCCAGGACAGAGTGTGGGTGTGTGCCCAGGAGGTCAGGGCTGGCTGTAGGACAGGAGGGTGTGTGTGGGTGTGTCCCCAGGAGGTCAGGGCTGGCTGTAGGACAAGTGTGGGTGTGTGTGTTTTCCCAGGAGGTCAGGGCTGGCTGTAGGACAAGTGTGTGTGGAGTGTGTCCCCAGGAGGTGGGAGCTGGCTGTAGGACAGGAATATTAGGTGTGTCCCAGGAGGTCAGGGGCTGGCTGTAGGACAGGAGTGTGGGTGTGTGTTTTCCCAGGAGGTCCCGGGGCTGGCTGTAGGACAAGTGTGTGTGTGTGTGTCCCCAGGAGGCCAGGCTGGCTGTAGGATGTGGGTGTGTGTGTCCCCAGGAGGTCAGGGGTGGCTGTAGGACAAGTGTGTGTGTGTGTGTCCCAGGAGGTCAGGGCTGGCTGTAGGACAAGTGTGGGTGTGTCCCCTAGGGAGGAGGTCAGGGCTGGCTGTAGGACAAGTGTGTGTTTGTCTTGGGAGGGTCAGGGCTGGCTGTAGGACAGGAGTGTGTGTGTGTCCCCTCCAGGAGGTCCCGGGGCTGGCTGTGTGGACAAGTGTGGGTGTGTCCCCCCCAGGACGTCCAGGGCTGGCTGGGACAAGGTGTGTGTGTGTCCCCCAGGAGGTCAGGGGCTGGCTGTAGGACAAGTGTGTGTGTGGGTGTACAGGAGGTCAGGGGCTGGCTGTAGGACAAGTGTGTGTGTGTCCCCCAGGAGGTCTAAGGCTGGCTGTAGGACAAGTGTGTGTGTGTGTCCCCAGGTCTGGGCTGGCTGTAGGACAAGTGTGTGGGTGTGTCCCCAGGGTCAGGGGCTGGCTGTAGGACAAGTGTGTGTGTGTGTCCCCAGTAGGTCAGGGGCTGGCTGTAGGACAAGTGTGTGTGTGTCCCCGGGAGGTCGGGGCTGGCTGTAGGACAGGTGTGTGTGTCCCCAGGAGGTCAGGCCTGGCTGTAGGACAAGGTGTGTGTGTGTGTGTGTGCCCCAGGAGGTCACGGCTGGCTGTAGGACAAGTGTGTGTGGGTGTGTCCCAGGAGGTCAGGGCTGGCTGTAGTCCAAGTGTGGGGTGTGTGTCCCCAGGAGGTCAGGGGCTGGCTGGGCAGGAGTGGGTGTGTGTCCCCCAGGAGGTCAGGGTTGTCCCGGGCATGTGTGTGTGTCCCAGGAGGTCAGGGCTGGCTGTAGTACAAGTGTGGGTGTGTGTGTCCCCAGGAGGTCAGGGTTGTAGTGTGTGTGTGTGTCCCCAGGAGGTCCAGGTTGTAGGGCATGTGTGTGTGTGTGTGTCCCAGAAGGTCAGGGTTGTAGGAGCATGTGTGTGTGTGTGTGTGTGTGTGTGTCCTCAGGTCAGGGTGTGTGTGTGTGTGTGTGTGTATGTGTGTGTATGTGTGTGTGTGTGTGTGTGTGTGTGTCCCTATGGAGTTCAGGGTTGTAGGGTGTGTGTGGGTGTGTGTGTGTGTCCCTAGGAGGTCAGGGTTGTAGGGCATGTGTGTGTAATGTGTGTGTCCCCTGGAGTTCAGGGTTGTAGGGAACAATGTGTGTGTGTGTGTGTGTGTGTCCCTAGGAGGTCAGGGTGCCAGAGGCATGTGTTATTGATGTGTGTGTCCTGGAGTTTGTGTGTGTCCCAAAGGTTAGGAATTTATGAGCATGTGTGTGTGTGTGTGTCCCCTGAGTTCAAGGTGTAAGGTATAGCTAAGTGTGTCCCCTAGGAGAGTCAAGGAATTTGTAGGCATGTGTGTGTGTGTGTGTGTGTCCCTAGGTGCACAGGAGTTGTAGGAGTGTGTGTGTGTGTGTGTGTGTGTCCCTAGAAGTCAGGATTTATAGGGCATGTGTGTGTGTGTGCGTGTGTGTCCCAGAAGTTAGGAGTTGTAGGAGCATGTGTGTGTGTGTGTCCTAGGTTCAGAGTTGTAGGGTGTGTGGGTGTGTGTGTGTGTGTGTGTGTCCCAGAAGGTTGAGGTTGTAGGGCATGTGTGTGTGTGTGTGTGTGCGTGTGTGTCCCAGAGAGTTTGGGGTTGTAGGGCATGTGTGTGTGTGTGTGTCCCAGAAGGTTAGGGTTGTAGGGCATGTGTGTGTGTGTGTGTCCCTGGAGTTCAGGGTTGTAGGGTGTGTGTGTGGGTGTGTGTGTGTGTGTGTGTTCAGAAGGTTAGGGTTTGTAGGGCATGTGTGTGTGTGTCCCAGTTGGGTTGTAGGGGCATGTGTGTGTGTGTGTGTGTCCCCTGGAGTTCAGGGTTGTAGGGGCAAGTGGGTGTGTCCACTTGGAGGTCAGGGCTGTAGGCATGTGTGTGTGTGTGTCTCCCAGGAGGTCACGGATGTAGAACATGTGTGTCTGTCCCCAGGAGGTCAGGGCTGGCTGGCAGGACAAGTGTGTGTGTCCGCCAGGAGGTCAGAGACTGTAGGGCATGTGTGTGTAGGTAGCCAACCAGGAGGTCACGGATGTAGGGCATGTGTGTGTGTCCCCAGGAAGTCAGGGGCTGGCTGTAGGACAGGAGTGTGTGTGTGTGTGTCCCCAGGAGGTCAGGGCTGGCTGAGACAAGTGTGTGTGTGTGTACCCTAGAGGTCAGGGCTGGCTACTAGAGACAAGTGTGTGTGTGTCCCAGGAGGTCAGGGCTGGCTGTAGGACAGAAGTGTGTGTCTGTCCCAGGAGGTCAGGGCTGGCTACTTAGGACAAGTGTGGGTGTGTCCCGGGAAGTCAGGGGCTGGCTGTAGGCAAGTGTGTGTCTGTCCCAGGGAGATCAGGGGCTGGCTGTAGGACAAGTGTGTGTCTGTCCCCAGGAGGTCAGAGCTGGCTGTAACAAGTGAGGTGTATATAAGGAGGTCAGGGCTGGATGTAGGACAAGTGTGTGTCTGTCCCCAGGAGGTCAGGGCTGGCACAGCAGGGCAAGTGGTGTGTCCTCCAGGAGGTCAGGAGCTGGCTGTACTTGGGAGCAAGTGAGTGTGTCCCCCAGGAGGTCAGGGCTGGCACAGCAGTACAAGTGTGGGTGTGTCCCCCAGGAGGTCGGGCTGGCTGTAGGGCAAATTGGGTGTGTGTCCCCCAGGAGGTCCAGGGGTTGTAGGGCATGTGTGTGTGTATTATTGTCCCCAGGAGGTCAGGGCTGGCTGTGAGTACAGGAGTGTGGTGTGTGTGTGTCCCCAGGAGGTCAGGGTTGTAGGGCATGTGTGTGTCCCCAGGAGGTCAGGAGGCTGGCTGTAGGGCAAGTGGGTGTGTCCCCAGGAGGTCAGGGTTGTAGGGCATGTGTGTGTCCCCAGGAGGTCAGGAGGCTGGCTGTAGGGCAAGTGAGTGTGTCCTCCAGGAGGTCGGGAGGCTGTAGGGCAGAGTGGGTGTGTCCCCAGGAGGTCAGGGCTGGCTGTGGGAGCAGAAGTGGGTGTGTCCCAGGAGGTCAGGGATGGCTGTAGGGCAGGAGGTGGGTGTGTCCCCCAGGAGGTCAGGGGCTGGCTGTGGGGCAGAGTGGGTGTGTCCCAGGAGGTCACGGTTGTAGGGCATGTGTGTGTGTCCCCAGGAGGTCAGGGCTGGCTGGTGCAAGTGTGTGTGTCCCAGGGAGGTCAGGACTGGCTGTAGGGCATGGGTGGGTCCCCCCAGGAGGTCAGGTTGTAGGGCATGTGTGTGTGTGTCCCCCCAGGAGGTCAGGGCTGTAGGGCAAGTGGGTGTGTCCCCAAGAGGTCAGGGCTGTAGGGCAAGTGGGTGTGTCCCAGGAGGTCAGGGCTGTAGGGCATGTGTGTGTGTCCCCAGGAGGTCACAGTTGTGAGACATGTGTGTTTGCCCCAGGAGGTCAGTGCTGGCTACAGCAGGACAAGTGTGGGTGTGTCCCCCCAGGAGGTCAGGGGCTGGCTGTAGGACAGGGTGTGTGTGGGTGTGTCCCCCAGGAGGTCAGGAGCTGGCTGTAGGACAAGTGTGTGTGGGTGTGTCCCCAGGTGGTCAGGGCTGGCATGGGACAAGTGTGTGTGGGTGTGTGTGTCCCAGGGAGGTCAGGCAGCTGTAGGGCAAGTGTGTCCCCAGGAGGTCAGGGGCTAGCTTTAGGACAGGAGGTGTGGGTGTGTCCCAGGTGGTCAGGGGAGCTGGCTGTAGGACAAGTGTGGTTGTGTGTCCCGGGGAGGTCAGGGCTGGCTGAGACATGTGTGTGTGTGTGCCCCCAGGAGGTCGGGGCTGGCTGGCCAGGACAGGGTGGGTGTGTGTGTCCCAGGAGGTCAGGGCTGGCTGTAGGACAAGTGTGGGTGTGTGTCCCCAGGAGGTCAGGGGCTGGCTGTAGTACAAGTGTGTGTGGGTGTGTCCCCTGGGAGGTCAGGGGCTGGCTGTGTATGTGACAAGTGTGTGTGTGTGTGTGTCCCAGGAGGTCAGGGCTGGCTGTATACAGAATGTGTGTGGGTGTGTCCCCCAGGAGGTCAGGGCTGGCTGTAGGACAAGTGTGGGTGTGTGTTTTCCCCAGGAGGTCAGGGCTGGCTGTAGGACAGTGTGTGTGGGTGTGTCCCCCCCAGGAGGTCGGGAGGCTGGCTGTGAGACAAGTGTGTGGGTGTGTCCCCACTTGGGAGGTCAGAAGGGCTGGCTGTAGGACAAGTGTGGGTGTGTGTGTGTCCCCAGGAGGTCAGGGGCTGGCTGTAGGACAAGTGTGTGTGTGTGTGTGTCCCCTAGGTGGTCAGGGAGCTGGCTGTAGGACAAGTGTTGGTGTGGGAGGTCAGGGCTGGCTGTAGGACAAGTGTGTGTGGGTGTGTCCCCAGGAGGTCAGGGGCTGGCTGTAGGACAAGTGTGGGTGTGTCCCCAGGAGGTCAGGGGCTGGCTGTAGGACAAGTGTGGGTGTGTGTCCCCAGGAGGTCCCGGGGCTGGCTGTAGAGACAGAATGATGACCGTGGTGTATGTCCCACAGGAGGTCAGGAGCTGGCTGGCAGGACAAGGGTGTGGGTGTGTCCCCAGGAGGTCAGGGCTGGCTGTAGGACAAGTGTGTGTGGGTGTGTCCCAGGGTCAGGGCTGGCTGGAGACAAGTGTGGGTGTGTCCCAGGAGGTCAGGGGCTGGCTGTAGGACTGGGGAATGTGGTGTGTCCCAGGAGGTCAGGGCTGGCGCAACTGTAAGGACAGGGTGTGGGTGTCCCCAGGAGGTCCAGGGCTGGCTGTAGGACAGAGTGTGTGTGTGTGTGTGTCCCCTAGGTGGTCGGGGCTGGCTGGGACAAGTGTTGGGTGTGTCCCCAGGAGGTCAGGGCTGGCTGTAGGTTGCAAGTGTGTGTGGGTGTGTGTCCCCAGGAGGAGTCAGGGCTACAGCTGTGGACAGGTATTGTGGGTGTGTCCCCAGGAGGTCAGGGCTGGCTGTGGGACAAGTGTGGGTGTGTCCCCCAGGAGGTCAGGGCTGGCTGTAGGACAAGTGTGTGTGGGTGTGTCCCACAGGGAGGTCAGGAGCTGGCTGTAGGACAAGGGTGTGGTGTGTCCCAGGAGGAGGTCAGGGCTGGCTGTAGGACAAGTGTGTGTGGGTGTGTCCCCCAGGAGGTCAGGGGCTGGCTGCAGCCAGGACAGGGAATGTGGGTGTGTCCCCAGGAGGTCAGGGCTGGCTGTAGGACAGAGTGTGGGTGTGTCCCCGGAGGTCAGGGCTGGCTGTAGGACAAGTGTGGGTGTGTGTGTCCCCCAGGGAGGTCAGGGCTGGCTATGCAGGACAGAGTGTGGGTGTGTGTCCCCAGGAGGTCAGGAGCTGGCTGTAGGACAGAGGTAATGATATTGGGTGTGTCCCAGGAGGTCAGGGCTGGCTGTAGGACAAGTGTGTGTGGTGTGTCCCCAGGAGGTCAGGGCTGGCTGGCCAGGACAAGTGTGGGTGTGTGTCCCAGGAGGTCAGGGCTGGCTGTAGGACAAGTGTGTGTGGGTGTGTCCCACAGGAGGTCAGGAGCTGGCTGTAGGACAAGTGTGGGTGTGTCCCAGGAGGTCAGGGGCTGGCTGTAGGACAAGTGTGTGTGGGTGTGTGTCCCCAGGAGGTCAGGGCTGGCTGTAGGACAGAGGTGTGTGTGTGTGTCCCAGGGAGGTCAGGGGCTGGCTGTGGGACAGTGTGTGTGGGTGTGTGTCACCCAGGGAGGTCGGGAGCTGGCTGTAGGACAGAGTGTGTGTGTGTGTGTCCCCCAGGAGGTCAGGAGCTGGCTGTAGGACAGGAGGTGTGTGTGTGTGTGTCCCAGGAGGGTCCGGGGCTGGCTGTAGGACAGAATGTGTGTCTACGACCCCCAGGAGGTCGGGGCTGGCTGTAGGACAAGTGTGTGTGTGTGTCCCCGGGAGGTCAGGGAGCTAGCTGTAGGACATGAAGTGTGTGTGGGTGTGTGCCCCCAGGAGGTCAGGGCTGGCTGTAGGACAAGGTGTGTGTGTGTCCCCCAGGGAGGTCAGGGCTGGCTGAGGACAAGTGTGTGTGGTTGTGTGTCCCAGGAGGTCAGGGATGGCTGTGGGGGAGGACAAGTGTGTGTGTGTGCATGCTGTGTCCCCAGGAGGTCAGGGCTGGCTGTAGGACAAGTGTGGGTGTGTGTCCCAGTAGGTGGGGCTGGCTGTAGGACAAGTGTGTGTGAGAGTGTGTCCCCATGAGGTCAGAGTGGCTGTAGGACAAGTGTGTGTGTGTGTCCCAGGAGGTCCAGGGCTGGCTGCTAGAGACAAGGTAATGTGTGAGTGTGTCCCCCAGGAGGTCAGGGCAGCTGTAGGACAAGTGTGTGTGTGTGTGTGTGTTGTCCCCCAGGAGGTCAGGGCTGGCTGTAGGACAAGTGTGTGTGTCCCAGGAGGGTCAGGGGCTGGCTGTAGGACACAAGGCCGTGTGTGTGTGTGTCCCCAGGAGGTCAGGGCTGGCATGGGACAGTGTGTGTGGGTGTGTGTCCCCCGTGATAGGTCAGGGCTGGCTGTAGGACAGGTGTGTGTGTGTGTCCCCAGGAGGTCAGGGGCTGGCTGTAGGACAGGAAGGTGTGTGGGTGTGTCCCCAGGAGGTGCAGGGCTGGCTGGCGGACAAGTGTGTGTGTGTGTGTGTCCCCCCAGGAGGTCAGGGCTGGCTGTGGGACAGAGGTGTGTGTGGGTGTGTGTGTGTGTCCCCGGGAGGACAGGGCTGGCTGTAGGACAAGTGTGGGTGTGTCCCAGGAGGTCAGGGCTGGCTGTAGGACAGTGTGGAGTGTGTCCCAGGAGGTCAGGGGCAGCTGTAGGACAGAGGTGTGGGTGTGTCCCCAGGAGGTCAGGGCTGGCTGTAGAGACAAGTGTGGGTGTGTCCCAGAGGAGGTCAGGGCTGGCTGTGGGACAGAGTGTGTGGGTGTGTGTGTGTCCCCCGGGAGGTCGGGAGCTGGCTGGGGACAAGTGTGTGTGGGTGTGTCCCCAGGAGGTCAGGGGCTGGCTGTAGGACAGGTGTGGGTGGGTGTGTCCCCAGGAGGTCAGGGCTGGCTGTAGGACAGAGTGTGTGTGGGTGTCCCCAGGAGGTCAGGGGCTGGCTGTAGGACAGGGGTGTGTGTGGGTGTGTCCCCAGGAGGAGGTCAGGGGCTGGCTGTAGGACAAGTGTGGGTGTGTCCCCAGGAGGTCAGTGCTGGCTGTAGGACAGTGTGTGTGGGTGTGTCCCCAGGAGGTCAGGGGCTGGCTGTAGGACAAGTGTGTGTGGGTGTGTGTCCCCAGGAGGTCAGGGCTGGCTGTAGGACAGGGTGTGGGTGTGTGTCCCCAGGAGGAGCTGGCTGTAGGACAGGGTGTGTGTGTGTGTGTCCCCAGGAGGTCAGGGCTGGCTGTAGGACAAGTGTGTGTGTGTGTGTCCCAGAAGGTCAGGGCTGTGGCTGTAGGACAAGTGTGGGTGTGTCTCCCAGGAGGTCAGGGGCTGGCTGTGGGACAGAGTGTGTGTGTGTGTGTGTCCCCAGGGAGGTCAGGGCTGGCTGTGGGACAAGTGTGTGTGTGTGTGTCCCACAGGAGGTCAGGGCTGGCTGTAGGACAAGTGTGGGTGTGTGTCCCCAGGAGGTCAGGGGCTGGCTGCAGGACAGGGTGTGGGTGTGTGTCCCCCAGGAGGTCAGGGCTGGCTGGGACAGGGTGTGTGTGTGTGTGTCCCCAGGAGGTCAGGGCTGGCTGTAGGACAAGTGTGTGTGTGCTTTGGGAGGTCGGGGCTGGCTGGGACAGAGTGTGGGTGTGTCCCCAGGAGGTCGGGGCTGGCTGTGGGACAAGTGTGTGTTTGTCCCAGGAGGTCAGGGCTGGCTGTGGGACAAGTGTGTGTGTGTGTCCCTCAGGAGGTCAGGGGCTGGCTGTAGGACAAGTGTGGGTGTGTCCCCAGGACGTCAGGGCTGGCTGTAGGACAGAGTGTGTGTGGGGTGGGGGCTGGCTGGCAGGTGAGGTGTGTGTGGGTGTGTCCCCAGGGAGGTCAGGGCTGGCTGTGGGACAAGTGTGTGTGTGTCCCCCAGGAGGTCAGGAGCGGCTGGCAGGGCAGGGTGTGTGTGTGTCCCAGGAGGGTGGGGCTGGCTGTAGGACAGGGTGTGTGTGTGTGTGTCCCCCAGGAGGTCCAGAAGGGCTGGCTGTAGGACAAGATTTGTGTGTGTGTTTCCCCAGGAGGTCAGGGCTGGCTGTAGGACAAGTGTGTGTGTGTGTCCCCGGGAGGTCAGGGCTGGCTGTAGGACAGGTGTGTGTGGGTGTGTACCCAAGTAGGAGGTCCAGGGGCTGGCTGTAGGACAAGTGTGGGTGTGTCCCCAGGAGGTCAGGGGCTGGCTGTAGGACAAGTGTGTGTGGGTGTGTGTCCCCAGGAGGTCAGGAGCTGGCTGTAGGACAGGGTGTGGGTGTGTCCCCCCCAGGAGGTCAGGGGCTGGCTGTAGGACAGAGTGTGGGTGTGTCCCCCAGGAGGTCAGGAGCTGGCTGTAGGACAGGAGTGTGGGTGTGTCCCCAGGAGGTCAGGGGCACGGCTGCAGGACCAGGTATGGGTGTGTCCCCCCAGGAGGTCAGGGCTGGCTGTAGGACATGAAGTGTGTGTGGAGTGTGTCCCCAGGAGGTCAGGGAGCTGGCTGTAGGACAAGTGTGTGTCCCAGGAGGGTCAGGGCTGGCTGTAGGACAAGTGTGGGTGTGTCCCCAGGAGGTCCAGAGGGGCTGGCTGTAGGACAAGTGTGGGTGTGTCCCCAGGAGGTCAGGGCTGGCTGTAGGACAAGTGGAGTGTGTCCCAGGAGGTCAGGGCTGGCTTTATGGGACAAGTGTGTGTGTAGGTGTGTGTGTGTCCCAGGAGGACGGGAGCTGGCTGTAGGACAAGTGGGTGTGTCCCCAGGAGGTCAGGGCTGGCTGTAGGACAAGTGTGTGGGTGTGTGTGTGTGTCCCAGGGGAGGGACAGGGCTGGCTGTAGGACAGAGTGTGGGTGTGTCCCAGGAGGTCAGAGGCTGGCTGTAGGACAGAATATTGAGTGTCCCAGGAGGTCAGGGGCTGGCTGTAGGACAGGGTGTGGGTGTGTCCCCCAGGAGGTCAGGAGGCTGGCTGTAGGACTGCTAAGTGTGGAGTGTGTCCCCCAGGAGGTCAGGGGCTGGCTGTGGGGCAGTGTGTGTGTGGGTGTGTCCCCAGGAGGTCAGGAGGCCAGCTGTAGGACAAGGTGTGTGTGGGTGTGTGTCCCCAGGAGGTCAGGGCTGGCTGTAGGACAAGTGTGGGTGGGGTGTGTCCCCAGGAGGTCAGGGCTGGCTGTAGGACAAGTGTGTGTGGGTGTGTCCCAGGAGGTCGGAGCTGGCTGTAGGACAGTGTGTGTGGGTGTGTCCCCAGGAGGAGGTCAGGGCTGGCTGTAGGACAGGTGTGTGTGGGTGTGTCCCCAGGAGGTCAGGGGCTGGCTGTGGAGTCCAGGGTGGGGTGTGTCCCCAGGAGGTCCAGGGGCTGGCTGTAGGACAAGTGTGTGTGGGTGTGTCCCCAGGAGGTCAGGAGCTGGCTGTAGGACAAGTGTGGGTGTGTCCCCAGGAGGTCAGGGCTGGCTGGCAGGACAAGTGTGTGTGGGTGTGTCCCCAGGAGGTCAGGGCTGGCTGTAGGACAAGTGTGGGTGTGTGTGTCCCCAGGAGGTCAGGGGCTGGCTGTAGGACAAAGTGTGTGTGTGGGTGTGTCCCCAGGAGGTCAGGGCTGGCTGTAGGACAGGGTGTGTGTGTGTCCTCAGGAGGTCAGGGCTGGCTGTAGTTCAGGAGTGTGTGTGGGTGTGTGTCCCCCAGGAGGTCAGGAGCTGGCTGTGAGACAGGGTGTGGGTGTGTCCCCAGGAGGTCAGGGTTGGCTGTAGGACAAGAGGTGTGTGTGGGTGTGTCCCCAGGAGGTCAGGGCTGGCACATGGGACAAGTGTGTGTGTGTGTCCCAGGAGGTCAGGGCTGGCTGTAGGACAAGTGTGTGTGGGTGTGTCCCCAGGAGGTCAGGGCTGGCTGGGGACAAGTGTGTATGTGTCCCCCAGGAGGTCAGGGGCTGGCTGTAGGACAAGTGTGTGTGTGTGTCCCAGGAGTTCAGGGCTGGCTGTAGGACAAATGATGGAGTGTGTCCCCAGGAGGTCAGGGCTGGCTGTAGGACAGAATGTGTGTGTGTGTCCCCAGGAGGTCAGGGGCTACAGCTGTAGGACAGGGTGTGTGTGTGTGTCCCCAGGAGGTCAGGGGCTGGCTGTAGGACAAGTGTGGGTGTGTGTGTGTCCCCAGGAGGTCAGGGCTGGCTGTGGGACAGAATATTGATGGGTGTGTCCCCAGGAGGTCAGGGCTGCCTGTGGGACAGGGTGTGGGTGTGATGGGTCAGTGTGGTGTGATCTGGGGACAGTGTGGGGATGGTGGAGGTCAGGGCTGGCTGTAGGACAAGTGTGGGTGTGTCCCCAGGAGGTCAGGGCTGGCTGTAGGACAGGAGTATTATTGTGGGTGTGTCCCAGGAGGTCAGGGCTGGCTGTAGGACAAGTGTGTGTGGGTGTGTCCCCGGGAGGTCAGGGCTGGCTGTAGGACAAGTGTGTGTGTGTGTGTGTGTGTCTCAGGAGGTCAGGGGCTGGCTGTAGGACAAGGAATGTGGTGTGTGTGTCCCAGGGAGGTCAGGGCTGGCACAGCCCAGGACAAGGAGTGTGTGGGTGTGTGTCCCAGGAGGTCAGGGCTGGCTGTAGGACAAGTGTGTGTGTGTGTGTCCCCAGGAGGTCAGGGAGGGCTGGCTGTAGGACAAGTGTGTGTGGGTGTCCCCAGGAGGTCAGGAGCTGGCTGTAGGACAAGTGTGTTTGTGTGTGTCCCCATGAGGTCAGGGTTGGCTGTAGGACAAGTGTGTGTGTCCCTGGAGGTCGGGGCTGGCTGTAGGACAAGTGCTGTGTGTGTGTGTGTGTGTCCCAAGGGTCAGGGGCTGGCTGTGGGACAAGTGTGTGTGGGTGTGTGTGTGTCCCCAGGAGGTCAGGGGCTGGCTGTAGGACAAAGTGTGTGTGTGTGTGTGTCCCCAGGAGGGTCAGGGGGCTGGCTGGGGCAGGAGTATTATTGTGTGTGTGTGTCCCAGGAGGTCAGGGGCTGGCTGTGGGACAAGTGTGTGTGTGTGTGTGTGTGTGTGTCCCAGGAGGTCAGGGCTGGCTGTAGGACAAAGTGTGGAGTGTGTCCCCAGGAGGTCGGGGGGGTGGCTGTAGGACAAGTGTGTGTGTCCCCAGGAGGTCAGGGCTGGCTGTAGGACGAGCGTGTGTGTGTGTGTGTCACGGGGGAGGTCAGGGCTGGCTGTAGGACTGAGAGTGATATTATTATTATTATTGTGTCTCCCCGGGAGGTCAGGGGCTGGCTGTAGTACAAGTGTGTGTGTGTGTGTGTGTGTCTCAGGAGGTCAGGGCTGGCTGTAGGACAAGCAAGTGTGTGTGTGTGTGTGTCCCAGGAGTCAGGGCTGGCTGTAGGACATGTGTGTGTGTGTGTCAGGAGGTCAGGGCTGTGTAGGACAATGTGTGTGTGTGTCCCAGGAGGTCAGGGCTGGCATGGGACAAGGAGTGTGTGTGTGTTATTGTGTGTCCCAGGAGGACAGGGCTGGCTGTAGGACAAGTGTGTGTGTGTGTGTCCCAGGAGGTCAGGGCTGGCTGTAGGACAAGTGTGATAATGTTTGTGTGTGTCCCAGGAGGTCCCGGGGCTGGCTGAAGGACAAGAGTGTGGGTGTGTCCCAGGAGGTCAGGGCTGGCTGGGACAGAGTGTGTGTGTGTGTGTCCCCAGGAGGTCAGGGCTGGCTGTAGGACAGGAGTGTGTGTGGTGTGTGTGTCCCCAGGAGGGTCAGGGGCTGGCTGTGGGACAGGAATGTGTGTGTGTGTGTCCCCCAGGAGGTCAGGGCTGGCTGTAGGACAGGGAGTGTGGGTGTGTCCTCCAGGAGGTCAGGGGCTGGCTGGTTGCAGGACAGGAGTGTGGGTGTGTCCTCCCAGGAGGTCAGGAGGCTTGCTGTAGGACAAGAGGTGTGTGTGTGTGTCCCAGGGAGGTCGGGGCTGGCTGTAGGACAGGGTGTGTGTGGGTGTGTCCCCAGGAGGTCGGGGGCTGGCTGTAGGACAGAGATGGGTGTGTCCCCAGGAGGTCAGGGGCTGGCTGTAGGACAGGACAAGTGTGTGTGTGTCCCAGGAGGTCAGGGCTGGCTGTGGGACAGGGTGTGTGTGTGTCCCCAGGAGGTCAGGGCTGGCTGTAGGACAGGAGGTGTGTGGGTGTGTCCCCCAGGAGGTCCAGGGCTGGCTGTAGGACAGGAGTGTGGGTGTGGGTGTGTGTGTCCCCCAGGAGGTCAGGGCTGGCTGTAAGACAGGGTGTGTGTGTGTCCCAGGAGGTCAGGGGCTGGCTGTAGGACAGGGTGTGTGTGGGTGTGTCCCAGGAGGTCAGGAGCTGGCTGTAGGACAAGTGTGTGTGGGTGTGTCCCCCAGGAGGTCCCAGGGCTGGCTGTGGGACAAGTGTGTGTGTGTGTCCCAGGAGGTCAGGGCTGGCTGTGAGACAGTGTGTGTGTGTGTGTGTGTGTCCCGGAGGTCAGGGGCTGGCTGTAGGACAAGTGTGTGTGTGTGTGTCCCAGGAGGTCAGGGAGCTGGCTGTAGGACAAGTGTGTGTGGGTGTGTGTGTCCCAGGAGGTCAGGAGCTGGCTGTGGGACAGGTGAGTGTGTCCCAGGAGGTCAGGCTGGCTGTAGGACAAGTGTGTCTGTCCCCCAGGAGGTTAGGGTTGTAGGGCATGTTTGTGTGTACCCCAGGAGGTCAGGACTGGCTGTGGGACAGCAAGTGTGTGTGTGTGTGTGTGTGTGTGTGTGTGTGTGTGTGTGTGTGTGTGTGTGTGTGTGTGTGTGTCCCCCCCAGGAGGTCAGGGCTGGCTGTAGGACAGTGTGTGTGTGTGTCCCCAGGGAGGGTCAGGGCTGGCTGGCCAGGACAAGATGTGTGTCCCAGGAGGTCAGGGGTTGTAGGGCATGTTGTGTGTGTGTACCCCAGGAGGTCAGGACTGGCTGTAGGACAAGTTTGTGTGTGTACACAGGAGGTCAGGGCTGGCTGTAGGACAAGTGTGTGTTGTCTGTCCCCAGGAGGTCAGGGTTGTAGGGCATGTGTGTGTGTCCCAGAAGGTCAGGGTTGTAGGGCATGTGTGTGTGTGTGTGTGTGTGTGTCCCCAGGAGGTCAGGGTTGTAGGGCATGTGTGTGTGTGTGTGTGTGTGTCCCAGGAGGTCAGGGTTGTAGGGCATGTGTGTGTGTGTGTGTGTGTGTGTCCCAGGAGGTCAGGGTTGTAGGGCATGTGTGTGTGTGTGTGTGCCCCAGGAGGTCAGGGTTGTAGGGCATGTGTGTGTGTGTGTCCCAGGAGGTCAGGGTTGTAGGGCATGTGTGTGTGTGTGTGTCCCAGAAGGTCAGGGTTGTAGGGCATGTGTGTGTGTGTGTGTGTCCCAGGAGGTCAGGGTTTGTAGTGTGTGTGTGTGTGTGTGTCCCAGAAGGTTAGGGTTGTAGGGCATATGTATGTGTGTCCCAGGAGGTCAGGGTTGGGGTGTGTGTGTGTGTGTGTGTGTGTGTGTCCCAGGAGGTCAGGGTTGTAGGGCATGTGTGTGTGTGTGTGTGTGTCCCAGGAGGTCAGGGTTATGGGGCATGTGTGTGTGTGTGTGTGTGTGTGTGTCCCAGTCAGGGTTGTAGTGTGTGTGTGTGTGTGTCCCAGGAGGTCAGGGTGTGTGTGTGTGTGTGTGTGTGTCCCAGAAGGTCAGGGTGTTTGTGTGTGTGTCCCAGAAGGTCAGGGTTGTAAAGCATGTGTGTGTCCTCAGGAGGTCAGGGTGTGTGTGTGTGTCCGTCCCAGAAGGTTGGGGTTGTAGGGCATGTGTGTGTGTGTGTGTGTGTGTGTGTGTGTGTTTTCCCCAGGAGGTCAGGGTTGTAGGGCATGTGTGTGTTGCGTGTGTCCCAGGAGGTCAGGGTTGTAGGGCATGTGTCCCAGGTGGTCAGTGCTGTAGGGCATGTGTGTGTCCCAGGAGGTCAGGGTGTGTGTGTGTGTGTGTGTGTGTGTGTGATAATAATAATAATAATTAAGTGCGGTTTTATTGAAAGGCTTGCTTGTAGGGCTGAAAATATACAGTTACATATTTGGGGAATGGGTTTCGAATTACAAATAATATACAAGTAACATAAGTGATATAAATAAGATATATAATAACTAGATGGGGAAAAGCTCAAACTACAGTGCATTTCAACATAGTGACAGTGCAAGGAGTAGTGTTTACTGGGAGTGAATACACTGGTCTATTACAAGTTATTGATAATTTTTACAATGGTTGGGACTGGGCTGTTCTTATAGCGATCAGTTCGTGCACGTATGGGCTGGATGCGGTTGTGGTGTTGAACAGCAATTCTCAGGCTAGGGATCTCAGGTGGTAGTAGGAGCCGGTGTCGAGGTTGGTGTAGAAGCTTCTTACCAAATTTGCAGATGTGGTCGTGGTGATGGTCAGTGAGAGTCGAAAGGGTCAGTGTCTTGAGCGCTTCTTGATATGTGGAGTAGGAAGGGGAGAGAATAATCTTGCATGCCCTCTTTTGCACTTTTTCTAGGTGTTTACGTTGTGTGGCATTTAGGGAGGAAGACCAGGTGGGGGAGGCACAGGTGAGCTTGGGAAGTATGAATGTTGTGTAAACACTGAGGAGCTCGGGTGCAGGAACTCCCAGGACTTGAGTCGGCGGAGGAGGTGGAGACGGAAACTGGAGGATTTGACAATCCCCACTGACGCAGGTTTCCAATTTAGTTGTTGTCTATGGTGACGCCGAGGAGCTGGGTGAATCTACAACCTGGAGTGTGTTCGACCTAGAGTAATGGAAGGAGTGTGGACAATGTCGGAAAGAGAGGTTGATGTGCATAACCATGTCTTGGTATGGTTGATGGTGACATGGCGGTTGTTGGTGGCCCAGTTTTGGAGACTGTTCAATAAACTTGAAGGGCGGTATAGTTGGGAGCAGAATTGTTGACGCTGATCCCAATGGTGGAGTCGTCGACATATTTCCAGCGAGCAGGGGTTTCTCTTAGGGCATCATTGATGAGCATAAGGAAGGAGAGTGGTCCCATCTTGGTGCCTTGGGGGACGCCACAGGTGAGTGACTGAAAGGTGGAGACAGCCCCTCGGAAGCGTACAGCTTGGCGTCGGTCACTGAGGAAGTCTGTAAGCCATGGTATAAGACTTCTCCCAAGCCCGAGGTCAATAGCTTTTTTGATGATTATATTGTGGTCGACTAGGTCGAATGCTTTAGTGAAATCAATGAAGGCGACAGCTACAGACGTTTTTCGTTTCTCGAGATGGCGGTATATGTAATCGAGAAAGCTGACAAGACAGTGAGTGGTGGAGGAAGTTTTCATGTTGCCAAATTGCTGAGGGTCTACGACTCCTGCAATATCAGCATAAGCCCAGTCAAACACAAAACTTTCACAGATTAGGCTGGGTATTGGGGTGATTGCAATAGGTCGTAGCTGATTTAAGGATTGTGGGCTGGTTGACTTGGGCACTGGTGATGCATAAGAGGTCTTCCAGTCAGCTGGGCATCTGGCTTGACTGAGAGAAGCATTGATGATGGAGCATAGGGGTTTAGCAAGCTCTGGGGAGAACTCCTTGAAGAGTTTCATTGGTAAGTCAATGGGGGTGGTAGAGCGTTTTAATTTTAGTTTGTCCAGGCATTTTGCTACTTCAAATTCTTCTACTAAGTCAGTGGGAAGGGGGGCTGGTAGGTAAGCAGGGAGAGTGGTTGTGTCAAGCCGGGGGAGCGTCTGGCATATATAGTAGCGAAATGGTTATTTGTTTGCTCAGCTGCGTCAACATTAGTGAGATGGCTAAGGAAGGGGAGGGGGTGTGTCTTATTGTTTAGTCCACAGAGTTCTTTAAGCTTACCATACCATTGACTGATGTTGGTCTGCTTCAGGTGTTGTAATTTGGTTGGGTAGTGGGACTTCTTTGCAGTGCGGATGACTCGGTTGCGAAGGGACCTGTAGCGGATGTGGTCATTGAGATGAAAGGCTCTGTCTCTCTGTTGCATAAGTCTTTTGATCCGAGGTGTGATCCAGGGCAATTCAGCTGGGTGAGATCTGACGGACTTCTCGGGGAAGAAGTGGTGGTGAGCTTCCGTGGTGATGTTGGTATAATTTATCCATTTGGTTTCCACTTCATCCACGCTAAGTACTTCAGTCCAGGGATGGTGAACTATCCACTGCCCGAAGAGGCGCACTGCAGAGTCAGTAATCGGCCTGTAGGTCTTGATGTAGGGTCTCTGTACTTGAGTGGGAGTGGCAGCTGGGGACCAGAGCACTGATAAGTGTGTGCTACACCCGATAGGAGGCATTGGTTGAGGTGGTTGGTACTGGTCCGCTAAGTCAGTTAAGATAAGGTCAAGGGTATTTTGACCTTGTGTGGGGAAGGTCACAACTTGTGATAGTGATAGCTGGTCCTGGATATCAGTGGTGTCAATTTCATTAAAGTCCCCACATAATACTAACTTGGCACATGGGTACCTAACTCTGAGGTGGTCTGAGGTGGTGATGAGATGATTGATAAGAGTGTCTCTGGTGGGTGAGCGAGGCGGATGGTATGCCACACAGATTATGATGGAAGCAGTGTTGCGCGGGTGGGCCCGTGGCACAACACGTACCCATAATGCTTCCACATCTGCTGGGACTTGTGTGTGTGTGTGTGTCCCAGAAGGTCAGGGTGTGTGTGTGTGTGTGTGTGTGTGTGTGTGTGTGTGTGTGTGTGTGTGTGTGTGTGTGTGTGTCCCTTCTCTCAGGAGCAGGTCAGTGTTTAGGCATGTGTGTGTGTCTCTCCCAGGAGGTCATCAGGCTGTAGGGCATGTGTGTGTGTCCTCCCAGGAGGTCAGGGTTTGTAGGGCATGTGTGTGTGTCTCCCAGAAGGTCAGGGTTGTAGGGCATGTGTGTGTGTCTCCCAGAAGGTCAGGGTTGTAGGGCATGTGTGTGTGTTTCCCAGAAGGTCAGGGTTGTGGGGCATGTGTGTGTGTCCCCCCCTCCCCTCCCACAGGTGGTCAGGGGTGAAGGACATGTGTATGTGTGTGTCCCCCAGGAGGTCACCCCAGTTGCTGGTGGATTAGAGATAAATCCCTTTGGTAAGTATTAAATTTTGAATTCTCACAATACAGTGCAAAAAAAAGCTTCCCTTTTAGTTTATCTTCTCTCATTAATGGTGCACAATTAAAAATATAAAACAAATTCAAGTTTAGTAGCAACTAAAATTTATAAAGGAATTATTAAGACTATATTCATGAAAAATATAGTTGCAGTAAACATACATGTTTGATTTTGGGTACTGTGTATTTTAACTATTAGGTATTCACGAAATGAGTAACAATGAGAAATAAAGTTAAATATGGTGAAAACTTCCTGGGTAGGTGTTTGCCCGGACCCCCAGCTCATTTTATTTTTTCGCCACAAGACCTAGTCACATCGCTGATAAATATTGTTCACTGTAAAAATTACGATCAAATCTCGGATAATGTTAGGGGTATCTCACTCATATGGGGGATATCCAAATGGACTTTCCATCCTCCCCGTCATTTTGGACCTATCTTAGGTGGCAGCAAGTCCTGGAGAGATGACGTTCTGCACCCTCTTTGCTCTAGTTGGCGCTCTTGAGTTTTTATCCAGCAGATGTTTCTTCATTTGTTGAGGTTGAAGAAGAGGAAATTGCCAGTTCCACCATTTCGGAGGAAGTTGAAGCTTCCTTGAGTACCTTTCTTCTCCTTTCCTCCTCTGCCATCTTCCATTGTGCTGCTGTCTCGTCCTTCCTATTTGTGACCAAAGAAACAGAATCCATTGTTGCTCTTCTTCCTGGGCTAAGAGAAAAGCTTGATCTTCGTCATTCTTTATCAAGGGAAGAGCATCAGCATGTGCTGCATCAAACAT
Organism: Homarus americanus; assembly: GCF_018991925.1. Classification (NCBI taxonomy): domain Eukaryota; kingdom Metazoa; phylum Arthropoda; class Malacostraca; order Decapoda; family Nephropidae; genus Homarus; species Homarus americanus. The sequence continues at coordinate 263,788 of NW_024718183.1, forward strand.
ATCTCGAAGTCGTAGCTTGAATGCCTCTTCCTTCTCCGTTTGCATTTTGCTTTTTTGGGACTTGTTCTTTTTTAGCCCCTTCCACTCTTGGTGAAGTGCAAGGATCTTCTCAATAATGTGATCTTTTCTTTTTGTGGGAATCTTTGCTGTCATTCAAAAAGTTTCCACCTCACTCCATACTAACTTTACACTCTCCTTCAAATCCACTTGGTGGTGAAGGAAAACTCCCAATACTTGCCACCAGATGGGAGTTTAGAACCACAAATTTGCTCCTCACGTTTGTCTAGTAAGTAGAAAACACGATATTTTGCCATAGTCTGTGTGGAAAAAGAAAAGTATTGTAAGTAGTGTATTCCACTTTGCTGTCACTCGGAATCGAGTGTGAAGATCATCCAGCTATGATAAAATGATATGAATTATTAAGGATGTCACCTTTGTTGGTGAGTTCTGATGTGACTAGAGAGGCCAATACTGAACCAACAGAGTTGTTCACAGATGTTGCACATGTAGAGGGCTACATCTAGTGCAGGAGGGGCGGCAGCAGCATCTTTCCAGCATTGACGCTTGTCTGCCTCGGTTTGCAGTCAGGCCAACTCGAAAGTTTTGACACCTCATTTGGTGCTCCTCCAAGCGTTACGGTGTAGAGTAATTGTCTCCGAGGTGAGGGGGTCGATTTGGCGTCGTTTCAGTTTTTGTCTTAAGACTATCGTTCTACCTTTTCAGTTGCCCGCTGGCGTTACGTTTACTATTCGTTAGGTGACTGTAAAGTAGCTGCTTTGGCAGTCTACTGTCGTCCATGCAGATAACATGGCCAGTCAAGTGTAGTTGTTCATAGATAATGGTAGCCTCGATGTTCCTACACTTGATGTCAGCGAGAATACTGGCATTTGTTCTCGTGTTTTCCCAGTGAACTTGGAGGATGGAACGTAACTACATTGGTGAAAGTTTTCAAGTGCCTTGAGGTGCCTCCTGTATGTGACCCATGTCTCACTGCTATATAGCTCCTTACAGCTGAAGACACGGGTACAGAGTCTGCTAAAGGCTCGAGATGCACATTTGATCTGATGTTGAATCTCTTCATCGATGTCTGCAGTGGTGGACAGGTGGGAGCCAGATACTGAAAGTGGGTAACATTAGAGAGGGTCGTAGTGTATTCGACACATATGCAAAAGTTCGCATTTTGCAAACAGCGTTCCCCTATTCATTAATCACGTTGAAACCAATTCGCCTTGACAAAACACTCTTTGTAGCAGAAATGACTGTAACTGGTATGAGGGCTGTGATGTCATTCAAGACAGTGGCCAGCATTCAGCTGGCTGGATCTTGCATTTAGCTGGCTGTGTCTCGCTTTCAGGTGGCTGGATCTCGCTTTCGGCTGGCTGGATCTCGCAAAATTCACGATATTTTACACCAAATATAAGACTTGGTTACATTACGTAGTGCGTGCGAAATTCAAAAACGCAAAATGAAATCGCTCGAAATATGAGATCTTACTGTATTACGGAATTTTTAACATATTTCGTAACAGCAAAACATTACAAATTGTGGGGGATTCAGAATTAAGGGAGTATGAATTATGGGGGTTTTACTGTACAGTATGATTGATCAATTAGTGATGGCTTTTTGAGGTCTCTAGCCCCATCGCATAACATTCATTGCCTGTCCTATTGTTTGTAAGGGTTCAGAAATGGATACAGCTCAGCTCTAAAGAGTTGGGTGCCTGCTGTACAGACGATAATTATCTCAGGTTATCATCATCAGTACAGTAGTTATAAATCCAGCTTTTATATTTACAATAATTTTTTTTTATTTAATTAAAAGTACAGGGGGTAATTATAATGTGTTTAAGTAAGCAATAACATATTTTTAAGTCTGGATTTGGGCTAGGTAGAATTTAGCCTCCTGGAGACAGCAACTGGGAGATTCATTAGGCTATAGGAGACAGCAACTTCAGGATGCAGGCTTATTATTTTAGCCATTTTTCAGACAATAAAGTGCACCTTAAATGCCATAAAATGTTGTGTACTCCGACTTAATTTTAGAAAATCATTACTTATAATTTGTTTATGCACAATTATAGCATTATTTAATTGGTGGGAGGTAAATACAGGGTTGAGCTGACTGTCTTTATTTCCCTAACAAACCCAATTGGCTCTGACACGAGAAGAGGTGAGGTGCACCCAGGGTACATATATCCCTGCCTTCCTCCACCTGCTTTATTCTTTCTGAAGATGGGTTCTGTGTAGCCCAAAAAGTCAGCTCAACCCTGTGTTTTCCTCCCACCTATTAAATCCAATTGTCGTCATGGTTCGATTACATAGTATTATTTGTTTGTTTAGACTTGATCCAATTTTGCATCCCATTTAGTAGTTACAGTGATTTGATATTTTTCCTGTGAATTATAAAACAAGTCATACTCTATAAATACTGTATTAACAGGGAAATTAAAGTGCACAGAACAGTACTGTATGTGTGCTTATATTCAAAACGAAGACTGGGTGTATTACAGACTGTGATAAGCAGAGCACCCCACTGCTATAAAAATATGTGTTCTGTAATTATTTTATTGTGAAATGTGATTTGTGATAACCATGACCTTGATATAGCAGGGATTTACTGCATCAGAATTCAACTGATTATTTATTTAATTTTTTGTATAATGAACCACTGTACTGGCTCCTTCAGAGATTCATTGAAAGTATGAGGCATGACAATGATGAATAAGTACAGAACTAATCTTTGAACATGCTAGATATGTAAATATGTAAGCTGTGTATAAGGTTGTTTGGCTCGTACCGTCTTGATGGGAATTTGTGGGTCACCCTTTAGAATAATTAAGGAGTATTAAATTGGTAATCTTAATTTCCTCATCTTCCTTTAGGTGAATGCTCGTCTGTCTCGGTCATCTGCTTTAGCATCTAAAGCTACTGGGTATCCTTTAGCCTATATAGCAGCTAAGCTTGCCTTAGGAAGAGCTCTTCCTGATCTGATGAATTCAGTAACAGCTTCGACTACTGCCTGCTTTGAGCCATCTTTAGACTACTGTGTTGTGAAGGTGCCTCGCTGGGATCTCTCCAAATTTAATAGAGTGTCTACAAAGGTAAAAAAAAAGTGGTTGGCATTCATATAATTAAAATTATTATATCTTTTATTGTGTAAAATTTGATAGATAGTATCTACAGTATATTCTTTAATGTAAAATATTTAATGCCTTTTGATCAGAGATTATAATAATACAATTGGGTTTATATTATCTTCAGTTGATTTTGACTATTTGGGTACAGAAAAAGCAAATTACAATATTATGTTACCTCACTGGATTCAGAGTTGCATCGGAGAATCCATAACCGTGTAATCAAACATTTGTAACCGCAGTACACTTCCCTTCCCTACATTATGTACATCTTGATAATTATAACCACTGTTCTGCTATCCTATGTTGTATTTTAGATAATACATTTTTTTAGAAGAACCTTTTCATTTTCTCTAGTAAGTATTTGTCCCATGCAATTAAAGTTTGAGTGCGTGAGGTTTTACAGTGGAGTCTCTATAATTCACGAAGAACAAATTAGTGTTCTTAAATTTGTGGATACCTCTTTCAAATCCTGAGTTATAGTTCAATTAATTTAAATGGAAATAATTAGCTAATAAAACATCAAAAAATAATTAATTTTCCCCCAAAAATCCCACGGTCAATCCCAGATGAGATATTATGCCAAAGGATATTCTCAGTGTCTTGTTTACAGAGTAAACAGCTGATTGTTCCCTCTGACACCACTCTCCCTTATAATGTTGCCAACACTCACCATCTCTCGTGCACCGTTGTTGTCGCTGCTTAACACAGGATCTGTCTTGGGCACTTGGTAAATAATATTGTAGCATATTTTTCAAAACATAATAAATATTATTGTAGTGTAAAATGCATTTCTATATGCCCTGGTTTATTCACTGATCAGTTATCTAAGTGCAAAAGTAGCCCTGTTGAGCCATCATGTATCAATTAATTTTAAAATAGAAATTATAATGTAAAATGTTTTTATTGTTTAGTAGTAATGTTAATGTGTGTTCTGTGTGTGAGTCTTGTCATATCACCTCACCACCTGCCTCATCACCTCACCCCTCGCTTCAGCTCACCTGGCCGTTACATTTATTTAGTACTGTATGTACATTTAAAAATATTTGTTTACTCAGTATTTGTACTGTAAATAGATTATTTTGTGGCAACCAAGGCATGGCCAGGTGTAAAAAGTGAACAGAAAATGAACAAATATTAGGAAATTGTCGAATACATGTAATGTACAGTACAGTGGTCCCTCGGTTAACAAACAATTCGTTCCAGAGTCGTTCATTAACCGAAAATTTTGTTAACCGAATCCATTGTTTCAATGGGATATTGGGTAATTGGTTCCAGCTCACAGAAAAGTTACATAAAAAGTAAAAAAAAAAAAAAATGCAGTAAAATACACTTGAGGTGTTTATGTTGTAGAAGGTTCCTGGTTGTTGATGATGATGGGAATTAGAAGTGAGGGTGGAGGAGAAGGGAGAAGAGAAGGAAGTGGGGATGGAGGAGAAATCACCTTTCAGGGGACCCATGCTTGATGCAGTAATTTCACCAATAAAATTTTAAGTTCACAAGGTGTAATTCAAGATTATTTTATTTAACTCAACACTGCACTGCGCTATATATTTTCAATATGTTAACTAAATTTCAGAATGGCCAATAATTTCAATGTAAAAATGCAAAAATATTCAAGACGCCAAGAAAATCGATATTCACTCCACTGTCAACAAAGCCAAATTGAAGCCTGGTGGCCGAGTCAAGAGGCTGATGGGCGCACAAGAAACTAGTTCCCTGTACTGCATATATTATCAATATGTTAACTGAATTTTAAAATGACTAATAATTTTAATATAAAAAAATGCAAAAATATTAAGAGCACAACTTTCTTGATATTTACTCCACTGGAAACAAATGTAAACATAGAACAGATTACTGAATTGGCAGACTAGCCCATCAGCTGATCAGCTGATGCTCACAACAAAACTTGTTGTTCGTTAGGATTTTGTTAATTGGAGTTTTGTTCGTTTACCGTATTGAAGATCCTTATGGGAGGTAATTCGTTAACCGAAATTTCGTTAATCGAACCGTTCGTTAACCGAGGGACCACTGTACTGTTTATAATATATTGATAATGCTGTAAAAAATGACACAATATAAATAAACAAAATGAAATGTATAGATTATAGAGGACTCCCCAGCAGCTAAGCATGATGCAATCAATCATAACGCCCAGACCTTTTGTCCCCAGGCCCAGAGCAAAAGGCTGTGGAGAGATTTTTTTCTTATTTTTCCGGTACAGTACATACTTCACTTAATGTGTTTCACATTAACAATTCATCACAATAATGACAGTAATGAAATGCAACACCTCGGCACATTAATGATATGTTTCAACACAATAAAAATCAGTAGGCAAGTTGATAGTCACTCTGGGCGGCCATCTTGATGACGTCAGGTAGCGGGGTGGTTTGTTTTGATCAGAGCGTGTGAGACTAAAGGATCAGGTGGTGGTGGGGAAGCAGCATGGTGTGAGAGTGTGGGGGCAGGGGGGGCACTAACACCACTCCCCTGCCTCGGATGATGACAAACAGTCTCATTAAGCAGTTCAGTGGTTGTCTAAAGGTTAGTTATTATTAGTTACTAACTCTACATGCAGTATTAATGTGTGTGAATATGTGGTTGTAACATGGGAGGGGGGGTGAAAGAGTCTGAGGGCTGGTACCAATTGACTCATTTAGCATGTAAACTACGTATACACAACACATTAACGATTTTCACTTTAACGACCGTATTTGTGGTACCAATTAGTCGTTAAAGTGAAGTATGGACTGTAATTGCACATTATTTCATAATCTTAATTTGCTCCCAGACCAAAAAATAATAATTGGGAGAGATTTTCCAGATTTTATTTTATTATTATTTTTTTTAGGGGGGGGGGATTTCATAAAATGCCTCCAATTTACAACCTCGTAATTTGTTCCCAAATCTGGAATTGAGAGAATTTTGCCAGCAAATCTCGAGCAAATTTAAATTCCGGCTATTGGAGAGTTTCAGCTAAGAGGGATTCTGGCTAACAGATATTTATACAATAACGTCCAGTGTACGTAGTAATATCTCCGTTAGCCAGAATCCCTCATACCCGGACTCTCCGACAGCCGGAATTGAAAATTTCTTGGAAAATTGTTCCTTCCAACCTACTGTATGTTTGAAACTATCCAGTGTATTCGAATTAATGATGATGTATGGTAACTTGTTCCACTCATCCACTACTCTATTTCCAATCCAATGTTTACCTATTTTGCGCCTAAATCTAAATTTTTCTAATTTAAAACCATTGTTACGAGTTCGCTCCTGGTTGGATAGTTTGAGTACCTTTGTAATGTCACCTTTGTTTAGCCCTTACTTCCATTTATAAACCTCGATCATATCGCCCCTCACTCTACGTCTCTCAAGGGAGTGCAAATTAAGATGTTTTAACCTGTCTCTGTACTCAAGGTTCCTAATGCCCGGGATTATCTTGTCATTCTCCTCTGAATTCGTTCTAGGGATTCTATATTCATTCTGTAGTACGGTGACAAGAATTAAACTGCATAATCCAAGTGAGGTCTTGCAAGTGCAAGATATAGTTTTAGGATGACCTCGCTAGTCTTGTAACTAACACTCCTTTGTATGAACCCAAGTACTTTGTTAGCCTTGTTTCGAGCAAATACACATTGTTTACTTGGTTTAAGGTTCCTACTTCTCATTACTCCTAAATCTTTCTCGCAGTCGGATTTCTCTACAACATAGTTGTTCATCTGGTATTTGGTTTCTCTGTTTACATCTCCTAGACTAAGTACTTTACATTTGTCCACATTGGATTTCATCTACCATTTTCCAGACTACAGTAGAACATCTCAATATAGCGCGAGATAGGTTCCAAGAGAGGTCGCTTTAAACCTAAATCGAAGTGTTGTTTTAATGGAATAATTTAGTTTGGTACTTGAGAGAAACACAAAACACTAAAAAGACTGAGAGTCTACCAAGATGCACCTCAACCCATCTCCTAGAATAAACAAAACATTGTTTTTTGTAGTATTCTGTTAAAACAAACACTCATAGATCAACACAGCTAAAATTAAGGGATGCAAAATGGTCTGTTTACTGGCTGGTAAGATGGGGGGGGGGGTGATATGTTTGACAGTTAATGCCAAGGTCTAGTGCTTATTTATTTATCTGTCCTTAAGAGTGACTTTAAGTTTTTCTTTTATAAAATGTCGCCATACTGACATGGGAAAATATAATTAACATTGCTGGAATTCTTATAAGATAGTGATTAATTTGACGTTTATATTCAAATTATTCACTGTCTTGCAAGGATTCCAGCAATACAAATTATATTCTCCAAACTTTAGTCTGTGACATTATATAAGATAAAAACTTTAAGCCTAAAACACCAAACCCTAGCTGGGAGATGGGGGTGGGGGGAGGGAGGAAGGGGAGGGAAGTGACAGTGACATGTTTAACAGTTTTTGCCGAAGGTCGAGTGAAGTACAGTGGTCCCTCGGTTAATGAGCACAATCCGTTCCAGCAGGTTGCTCGTTAACCGAAACCATTGTTTCAATGGGTTTTTGGGTAATTGGTTCCAGCTCACCGAAAATTGCCTAAATTCAACAAAAATGTTAGAAATTGACACTTACCTTGAGGTGTGTATGTAGAAGGCTCCTGGATGATGATGCTGATGTGAATTTGAAGTGGGAGGTGGAGGAGGAGAAGGGAGAAGAGAAGGAAGTGGAGGAGAAGCATTTTACTGCTTCTTGGAAGGTGAGTCACCTTCCATTAAAATGTCAGGAACCTCTGGACTGACATTTTCTCCACCATGAACATCCTCTCTCCTTCTTGAAGTGGAAGGCTGAGGGATAGCATCTTGTTCCCTCTGCTTTTACTGAAGAAAGTGTCAATTGTGGTCTGTGGGGCATTTCTCCTCATCACCATTAACTTATGTTTAAAGAAGGAGACCATTGAGTCCTCAACATGACACAAAGTTAGTTCAGTTTTTTCCACATCTAGGTGCTTTGAAGCCAGTTCCCTGAACTTCTCCCAGTGGTAAATCACATCTTTCAACTCTTTAGTGACATATGGTCATCACTTTCAATTTCCTCCTCACCACTGTCAGCCTCTAACATCTCATCCAGTTGCTTCAAGTCATCAGGAGTAAGTTCCTCCTCATGAGACATCACAAGCTCTTCGACATCATCCTCTTCCACTTCAAGGCCCAATGACTGATCAATGGACACAATCTCCTGGTCCAACTCTGTTTCTTCCTCAAATCCCTCAAAATCATGGACTACTGATGGCCACAGTGCTTTCCATGAAGAATTGAGGGATCTAGTGGAGACTTCTTGCCATGATGATGCAATCAATTTTGCAGCCTACAGGATGTTGAATTGTGTCTTCCAGAACTGTTTCAGTGTTAGTTCCAGATCATTGGAAGTTGCCTGATGACACCTAAACATTTTCTTCATGTACAACTTCTTGAAGTTGCTGATCACATAATGGTCCATTGGCTGTATGATTGATGTAGTGTTGGGAGGCAAAAACAACACTTTCACAAAGTTAAATTGATACTCCAAAGTTCTGGCAAGTTCAGGGTCATGACCAGGAGCATTATCCATGAGGGGAAGAGCCTTTAAAGGGAGTTTATTGGTGGTTAGGTAGCTCTTGACAGAAGGGCAAAACACATCAACAGGCCATTCATTAAAGAGCTGTCTTGTTACCCATGCCTTACGGTTGGACTTCCAATAAACTCCAAGCGTTGTTCTTACCAATTTATGTTGCTTGAACACCCTGGGGTTTTCAGAGTGGTAGACAAGCATAGGCTTCAGTCGGAAATCCCCTGAAGCATTGGCACCAAGCAATAGAGTGAGACGGTCTTTCATGGGTTTATGCCCAGGTAAAGAGGCTTCATCTCTGGTGATGAATGTACTTTTGGGCATCTTTTTCCAGAACAGCCCAGTTTCGTTCACATTGAACACTTGCTGTGGAAGATAATTTTCTTCTTCCATCAGCTCTTTAAATTCTACTTAAAAACTTTGCTGCCCCTTCCTTATCAGCAGTAGCAGCTTCATCATGCCTAACAACACTGAATATGTCACTTCTTTTCTTAAATTTTTCGAACCAGCCTTTGCTGGCCCGAAAATCTTCAAATTCTGTGCCTGAAGAACCAGGTTGATCTGTCTTTAAATGTTCGTAAATCTCCCTGGCTCTTTCACAAATTAATTCAGTAGAAATTGAATCACCTTTCATCTGTTTTTCCCTAATCCAGATGAGAAGTAACCTCTCAGTTTCTGCAATTAGGGATCTACTTTTAAACACTCTTGTAGATTTGTCTCTCACTTTCACTTCTTTAAATTTGTCTTTCTGTGCAAGAATTGTCGACACAGTTGATGTCGACATGCCATATTCTTTGCATAGCACATTTGTTCTAATGCCTTGTTCATGTTTTTTTGTAATTTCCTGCTTGGTTTGGATTGAAATCGCTTTTCTTGATCTCTTGGGCCCCATGCTGGATTCAAACAATGTCAACACGTGTTTTTAAGGTTAAACTAGGTGTAAATAAAGAATATTTTCTTTAAAATAACACTGCACTGCGCTATATATTGTCAATATGTAAAATAAATTTCAAAATGACCAATAATTTGCTTGGAAACAGAAAAAAGGGTTTAGTTGAAGAGTCTCAAGCAAGATGTTACATTCATTGAAAACAGAGAGAGACTAACGCTTGTTTGGTGTGTTAAAAGGCTGGATGGCGCGCATAAAATTAGTGACTTTACCTTCAATTATGTTCAATAATTGTTAAAATGACTAAAAAATTTAATACTAAACTTTTAAAATTATTGAATAGTATAAACTTCTTGATATTTACTAAAATAGTAAGGAATTTAAGCCCTAGAACCGATTACTGTACAGTAGTACCCCGCTTAACGCGGTCAATTGAACCCACAGGGTACCGTGTTAAGTGAAAACCACGTAAAGTGAACAACAGAACATGTGGGATTAATTCCAATAGAGACTGGCCCGACCCCGAAACTCTACTTTTTCGGACACAATACCTATGTTCTAGTAAAAATAACATCTTAATTTTATGATGGTACATGCACACAATTAATACTTAAGAGGAATAGAGAAATACAGTCACCAAGTTAATGTCCATTCAAATAATGGACTCAACTCCCTCCCCCTCTTCTCACACTACACTGCTGGCTCTTCCCTCTCTGAGAAATTTTGGGGGGGAAACCACAGGATTTTAATAAATAATACCTCAAACTAAAGTTAGGATAATATAATTGACATTGCTGGATTCCTTGTAAGACCAGGAATATTTTGAATATAAATGTCATATATTTTGCACAAAAGATAACATATTTACTCAGAGTAAACATTATATCTAAAATTTGTATGTCTAATGCAAAATCTATGATGTTTATATTCAAAATGATCATCAAATTGTAAGAATTCCAGCAATGTAAATTATATTCTGGCCGGGTAATTTCTATGAATTTTATTAGCTAAACCAAATATCTTCAGTTAATAAAAAAAAAAATATTCTTCACGACACTATCTGTCAAAGTACCCCACCTTGCTTCCCCCCCTCTTCCAACCGCGCCAGATGGTCGGTCCGTCCCAACCCTCCCCCCCACCCCCCCACCCCCCACCCCCCACCAACCCTCCCTACAAGAGAAATGTAGGGTGAAAAGACTAAATTTTAACATTTAGTAATAAATAATACCTCAGATTAAAGTTAGGATAATATAATTGACATTGCTGAATTCCTTGTAAGACCAGGAATATTTTGAATATAAATGTCATATATTTTGCACAAAAGTTAACATATTTACTCCGAGTAAACATTATATCTAAAATTTGTATGTCTAATGCAAAATCTATGATGTTTATATTCAAAATGATCATCAAATTGTAAGAATTCCAGCAATGTAAATTATATTCTGGCCGGGTAATTTGTATGAATTTTATGAGCTAAAACAAATATCTTCAGTTAATAAAAGAAAAAAAAATATTCTTCACACCGTGCCAGATGGTCGGTCGGTCCCTCCCTACCAGACGTGTGGGGAAAACCAGAATATTTACCTTTTAAGTAATAAATAATACCTCAAACTAAAGTTAGGATAATATAATTGACATTGCTGGATTCCTTGTAAGACCAGGAATATTTTGAATATAAATGTCATATGTTTTGCACAAGAGATAACATATTTACTCAGAGTAAACATTATATCTAAAATTTGTATGTTTAATGCAAAATCTATTATGTTTATATTCAAAATGATCATCATATTGTAAGAATTCCAGCAATGTAAATTATATTCTGGCCTGGTAATTTGTATGAATTTTATGAGCTAAATAAAAAAATTATACTTCATCGCGTATATGGGTAGATGAACCGCGTTAAGTGAAAGTTCGGTTCTGGCGAGGCACCGCGTATATGCGAAATCGTGTTAAGTGAAACTTTGTTAAGCGGGGTAATACTGTATTGGCGGACTAATACTGCAGCTGGTTGACCGCCAAGTGCAAGCGAACACATGTTGAGGTCGGCTCGTAAGAAACTCGTTAACCGAGGGATTGCTCGTTAACCGAAGTTAAGAATCTTATGGGAGGTAACTCGTAAACTGAAATCTCGTTAACCGAGGCGCTCGTTAACCTAGGGATCACTGTATGTGGCTAGGCTTGTCATGTGACATGTTTTACAGTTAGTGCCAAGGTTTGGTGAAGTATTAATTTGTTTATTTATGTCCTTTAGCTTGAGTTTATAATTTTTGCTTATAAAATGTCACAGAGGTGACCAGGGAGAATATAATTTACATTGCTGGAATTCTTATAAGATAGTGATTACTTTGAATATAAACATGCTATAGTTTGCACTTGACAATAAATTTAGTAATCATTTAGTACATTATTTTGAGTACATGTACAGTACAGCTTTGCCCTTAGGACAGTGTAGTGCGCCCAGAGAAACATTAGGGGCAAAATTTTAAATATCATGCACCAGATTGACTCGCGCAAAATAAGAAAGATTCGCTTTAAATTGAAACAATGTCCTTAATTGTGGGTGTCACTTTAAATCAATAATCTTAAATTGATTCGTTTTAAATTGACGTTCTACTGTATTCCAAAAATTTGTTTTGGTTTTCCTGTAGTTTTGCAGAGTCCTCATCAGATTTAATTACCGTATATCTCGGCCTATAAGACAGAATTTGAACCTTAAAAAAATCAGCCCAAAATTAGGGGTCGTCTTAAGCACCAGGTATAAAATTCTTACCTCTTAAATATTGTGGTTTAGTGTGTCAAGAGTGGTGATGGAAAACATCGTAAACCACTCACAAGGTCCTACCACTAATTATTTTATACTGAAACTTATGTTTGGGAAGCTGGATTAAAATTAAGATTACTGTTAGATTAAAATAATAAAAATGTATTATAAACCTGTCTTAACATACCGTAAAAGAACAATATACCCTGGTAATAAACACAGCTATCACCCCCCACCCCATCTGCCAGTGCCGAGACTAGAAAGGGAAAGTGGCCGTGACCGTTGTAAGAGTAGGGTTATTTTTAGCCGTCTTTGTGTTCGAGGTGGTCAGTAATCCATATCGGTATATTTACTGATCATAATACTTATCTCCTACAAATAATTCATTTAAAATTTATTATTTTACAAAGAATATTCAGTAAATGACTGTGTTAATTCTTGAAACTACCGACAATGGTAAATTTAGGATGAGAATGATGAACACAAGTCACGTCATCGGATTTGGAGTTTGGTCCTTAATGATCACCGTAAATGTCTGGTCAACTTCACCTACCAGGTATAATGGTAGCCTCCCTTTGTTGCGAAACAAGTATATAAATTAAAGAAAATACTTGCAGTGTGTTTTATATATTACAGTATATTATAAATAAATAAAGAAACAAATAAATCGGTAAATCTATTTCAAGTAAATGGAAAAATTTTACTCGACACCGACATTAGTTCCAGTTTAATAACAGATGCTTAAGTGAGTCACTAGTGTTTACACTACTGTACACCAGCCAGTAAAATTTGATGCCAATACTTGAAGTGAATTGGCTTTATTTTAAATAACCAACCATAAATAAATGCAAAAATGAAAAAAAGATCAAAGGTGAGAAACATTATATTGTATGTATGTTGTGTTGTCAAAGGAAGAGAAACAATTGAAACTGCAATTGTGTGTAAATGAGGCAGAAAGACAGATCAGCAACCTAAGACTTGGTCACAATTTTTGTGATGCCATATGGAAGCAGGGTCTACCATTAGACAATACTGTACATTATGCTTCCAATATCTTCCCAGGTGGTAGTATCTCCCTGTTTGGTAGCTGTCTACAACTTTTAGTAATATTACTTTGATACAACATGATAAATTAGACAAACAATGAAAATAAACAAACAAAAGTTATTTACCAAGATCTTCTCTCTGACAGAGGGTAAGAGATGGAGGGGAGATAAGAAGGCTACTTATAGCCCGTCTTTGTGTCCGAAGTGACTGCACTATAAATAATTAATTTAAATTTTATTTTTTTACATAGAATATTCAGTACATGACTGCGATTATACAATATTGTGAACTAGTATATATATTTATTTGTTTATTTATTTATTTATAACATACTGTAATATATTAAACACACTGTAAGTATTTTCTTTAACTCATAAGCTTGCTTCATGAGAGACAATCGGTGGTGGGACTGTTCCCACTGTTTACACCAGCTACAGTATTGTAATTCATTAGTGTTTCATTAGGATTTGAGTGAAAAAGATTGTTGCAAACCTGTCCGATTTTTTCCTGAAGTAATGATGTATTTCTAAATGAGTTTATTCATAGTCGTTGGGATGACCGTTTCTGATGAGAAAGATATTTAGCTAGATTATATAAGAATACATACATTCATTATTTCAAACATAAGCACGTAGGAAGTTTATGAGAAATATTATACAACTGTTAAACTCTGGTAGCAAATTCACGCTTTCGTAGGATGCATTTAATATATACTTATTTTTACCCTCAATAAGACATACTAAGACAAATTACGTATCAGTAATACTACATTATGCAAAAACAAAATTTTAAAAGATCAGAATTACATTGAAATATTACACGACCGTTAGCAGAGGCGGAAAAAATATAAAGTTGTTCGCAGTCATGGTGTCTCGGGCGCCAGTGCACTCATCCAAAGCCGTCGCCGATGCCTTCTGGGGATTTCATGAGGTGGAGTTGGTGGTGGAGAGTAGACGCCTGATCACGTTCATCACGCCGTGGGGCCGTGTTCGATACTGCAGGACGCCCATGGAACATTATTCAGCGTCAGATGCCTACACCAAGAGGTTTGACGACGCTATTCAGGATGTGCCCCGCAAGTACAAGTGCGTGGATGACACTCTCTTCTATGACTCCAGTGTGAAGGGGTCATTCTGGCACACCTACGATTTTTTGGACACCTGCGCTCGTACAGATATCACACTGAAACCAGAAAGGTTCTTGTTTTGCAGGAGAGAAGCCGGGTTTGTCGGTTTCCTCCTGGGGTGGGACCTCTACCAGCCCACTGCCCAATGTCTGTCAGCCATCAAGGACTTCCCCATGCCTGATCAGCCATCAATCACTGACACCAGGTCCTGGCACGGCCTGGTTAACCAGTTGGCTCCCTTCCTTGCCACTGCACCTGTGATGGAGCCCTTCCGTGAGCTCCTCAAGAAGCCAGTGGGCAAGCGGATGTATTGGGACGACCAGCTGCGGCACAAATTTCACCAGGCCCAGGACACCATCTGTCAGTTGGCCAGGGATGGCTTGGTGTACTACGACAAATCCAGGCCTACGGCAGCTGTCACAGATTGGAGCAGGGAGGGCATTGGCTTCGTCGTCCTGCAACAATACTGTGCCTGTGCCTCTCCAGAGATGCCCTTCTCCTGCAGGGGAGGGCGGCGGTTGGCTCTGTGCGGTAGCCGACATCTGAGCACAGCCAAGGCCGGCTACGCTGCAGTAGAAGGGGAGGCCCTGGCTGTGGTATGGTGCCTGCGCAAGGGCAGGCTGTTCCTCCTTGGCTGCCCGAACCTCATTCTGGTGATGGACCACTGCCCCTTAGTTGGCTTGCTAGGGGACCGAGCCCTCACGGATGTGGCGAGTCCACGTCTGTTCTGGCTCAAGCAGAAGACCATGCAGTACCGGTTCACGGTCAAGTATTTGCCAGGGAAGCGGAACTGTGCAGCTGACGCCCTATCCCGCTTCCCCTCCCTCGGGGGCGCCCGACGCGGAGGACATGGACAAAGAGGAGGACCTGTACGCTGCAGTGTGTGCAGTCACAATTGCAGCACTGGATCAGGATGGGTGCATCACTATGGACGAAGACACCATGTGCAAAGCAGCTGCGGACGACCCAATATATCAGTCGAGGGTGCTGGCGGGCGACTGGCGCCCCCACAAGTCACAGGAAGTGGCCTGTCTGCGCCCGTACCTCTCGGTGAAAAATCATCGCCCGCCTGCAGGGTTACTTCACCAGGTGGGGGGGGCACCTGAGCAGATCTCCACGGATGGAGGTACCAACCTTGCCAGCCTTGAGATGACAGATTTCCTCAAGTCATGGGGGGTTGAGGTGCGGCTCTCGTCTGCCCACTTCCCCCAGTCCAATGGCAGGGCAGACGCTGGGGTCAAGGCTGCCAAGAGGCTCCTCAGGGATAACACTGGGCCCGGGGGTAGCCTGGACTGCGATAGGACTTCCCAGGCCCTCCTCCAGGACCTGAACACGCCTCTGCGTGGGGTGAACAAGTCGCCCGCCCAACTTGCCACCTGCCGCCAGCTCCGTGACGGAGTTCCCGTGGCCAGACAGCACTATAAGGTGGACCAGCACTTGCGGCGGGCACTTCGTATGAGGGAGGTGCGCTTGGCCGTAACCCAGGACGGGATCCTTCTGTCGCGGGGGGAGGTGTTCCACCAGCTGGCTCCCCTAGCCGTGAGCACGCAGGTGTGTGTGCAGGATGCAGCTACCAAGCTCTGGGATGGGACAGGCATAGTGGTGGAAGCCCGCCCTCACAGGCAGTATGCCGTCAGGTTGATTGGCAGTCGCAGGGTGTCCATCCGCAACAGACGCCACCTGCGAAGCGGCGCCACACCTATGCCTACCACTTCGGTGGTGCATCACGCTATGCCTCCTGGCCCCCCTTCTGCAGTGCCCTCTGTACCCGCCCCCTTGCTCGCACCCCTGTCCCCTTCCCAGCCGGGAGAGGCCGCAGGCCCCCGGGTTGGTTGGCTGACTACGTGGTGTAGTGTATTTGGTGTAAAATTAGTTTATTTTATTTTATTTTTTTTCCTGCTTGTCTCTTTGTTTTTGTTTTTTTTATGAATGCCTTGTTTTCCTTTTGTTAGTTCAAATGTGCATTGTCATTTCATTTTAACTTGGGGGGATGATGTGAGATTGTGAAATGGAGTACCATCGTACGATATGTTTTCCCATGTGTTGAGGTGGTAGCTTGTCTGTGGCAGCGCCCGGTTGCCAGTCACCATCTGGAGCTGGAGTAGTAAAGTCTGCAAGGAACCTGGTCTATTGTTCAAACCTCACATGGCGCAGTGAGTAGGATGCCTCAAACCTCTCACATAAGTCCAACTTTACTTCTGTAGGTACCAAACATATTGTAAGAAATGAAAATATTATGGATATTTAGTACAGCTATACCCATTAATACAGCCTTAAAACCTGGCTCACTTTTCTCCTCTTAGGTAATATTTGTTCAATCTGGAATTTTTTTCAAAATAATCCAGTCTCATCCACATTAAACACCTGTTCTGGCAGGTAACCCCCCTCAGTGATGATGTTTGTATCTCTGAAAGTTTGTAAGTTGAACGTTCTTAAGTAGAGGAGCACCTGTACTGTAAGTAATTTGTAATATGACTTGAAAATGAAAGGATAAGCTATATCAGAAGGTTGTTTACTCAAAATGCGTTCATGTGAGCATTCAGTAGACTAAATTACAACAGGTGCCACTATAAAACACTGTATAGTATTTGATAAGAAGACACCTTCTTAAAAACTTTATTTACTACCTTTGAGTGTTATATGATGACTCAGTTTGGCTACTTGTACACTTGGACAAATGATTAATGAATATACCAGGGTATATGCAGAAACATAGTAATTTACACTACAATATTACTTTTGAAGTGATGAAAAATACACTACAATAGTATTTATTCAGTGATGATCAATACACAACTGTACTATATTAATTTACTAAGTGTTGAAGACAGACATTGTGGTAAGCCGATCAACTGTTTGCTCTTTGTAAACAAATGACTCATGGTGTTCAGTGTGGTATTTTTTTTCAGGAAAGTTGACTCTTTTAGGATAATATTTAATTAACCTGGCAACAAATGATCCTAAATTATATGAGAATTGTGGTGGAATTGCATAGAGAAGTGTTAAAGGAATCTTGTGGGAGAGGGGGGGGAGGGAGCCACCCACCTCTCTGGCAGCTGCTCCCAGGTAAATGCATCTTCCACACACAATATACTCCTACACTTATTTGTTCTTATTTTTATCTTTATAGTACTGTCCAGTATAAAATTTTATCTTTATTCATAAGACAAATTCTGTGGTTACTTACACATAACACTTTACAGTAAATAACAATCATCTTGTTGACAACCAGACTTACATGTCTGATTTTCAACCCAGAGAGTTCTGTTTCAAATGTATATTTTTTTATTGTTGTTGTAAAATTCTTTTAATAACCTTGATATACACTTAAAGATCTTAGTTGTTGAAGTGCCATAATAATATAGCAACTGATTTTCTTTAAACAGCTCAGATAAGCAGTGTTATCTCCAATTCCCACAATCATTTTAGCTTAAGGTTCACGTAGGTAACATTCCTACAAATCTGGGGTCTGCCCCAATTAGTTGAATTTATAGAGGTTCTCTCTCTCTCTCTCTCTCTCTCTCTCTCTCTCTCTCTCTCTCTCTCTCTCTCTCTCTCTCTCTCTCTCTCTCTCTCTCTCTCTCTCTCTCTCTCTCTCTCTCTCTCTCTCTCTCTCTCTCTCTCTCTCTCTCTCTCTCTCTCTCTCTCTCTCTCTCTCTCTCTCTCTCTCTCTCTCTCTCTCTCTCTCTCTCTCTCTCTCTCTCTCTCTCTCTCTCTCTCTCTCTCTCTCTCTCTCTCTCTCTCTCTCTCTCTCTCTCTCTCTCTCTCTCTCTCTCTCTCTCTCTCTCTCTCTCTCTCTCTCTCTCTCTCTCTCTCTCTCTCTCTCTCTCTCTCTCTCTCTCTCTCTCTCTCTCTCTCTCTCTCTCTCTCTCTCTCTCTCTCTCTCTCTCTCTCTCTCTCTCTCTCTCTCTCTCTCTCTCTCTCTCTCTCTCTCTCTCTCTCTCTCTCTCTCTCTCTCTCTCTCTCTCTCTCTCTCTCTCTCTCTCTCTCTCTCTCTCTCTCTCTCTCTCTCTCTCTCTCTCTCTCTCTCTCTCTCTCTCTCTCTCTCTCTCTCTCTCTCTCTCTCTCTCTCTCTCTCTCTCTCTCTCTCTCTCTCTCTCTCTCTCTCTCTCTCTCTCTCTCTCTCTCTCTCTCTCTCTCTCTCTCTCTCTCTCTCTCTCTCTCTCTCTCTCTCTCTCTCTCTCTCTCTCTCTCTCTCTCTCTCTCTCTCTCTCTCTCTCTCTCTCTCTCTCTCTCTCTCTCTCTCTCTCTCTCTCTCTCTCTCTCTCTCTCTCTCTCTCTCTCTCTCTCATATAATATTTTAAAATTTTCTCCATTCATTTGGTAACAGTTTACTTTTAGAAATAGGGGTGCATGCCCCCCATCATAAAACAAAATCTGCCAATGTTTACTGTTGTATCAAAACTTAATTTAAAATTCTTGTATGTATAGATTGGAAGTTCTATGAAGAGTGTTGGAGAAGTGATGGGTATTGGGCGTAGCTTTGAAGAAGCATTACAGAAAGCTCTCAGGATGGTGGATGAGGCTTTATGTGGCCTTGATCCATATGTTAGTGAAGCTGATGAGGAGGTAAGAGGAAAGAGACATATAGCTACTGTATATATCATGATCAAAATGTTTATATAATGCTGATACATCAATTAACATTTTATATTTAGATTCACTACAGGTAAAGACCCTTGATACTGGAACTCATAAAAATGGAGATTCTTGGACACCAGTCATTTTCTTCCCTGTATTAAGTTTTGTTTCAACACTCGCACAATCTCCGTTGAGTGTTGTCTAGGTAGGTGTAAATCTGTGTGTCTTGGGTTTGGTTGTCTAACTCCCAGAAGTTTCTTCTGTGTGGAGACATTTGCAACAAATAAGAGAGTTCAGAAATAATTATTGTCCGATTGAATTTACTGCCTTATACCTTGATTCTCTTTATTTGTGTTAATAGGTTATTAAAATGTGTTCAAATAGCTTATGAAACTGATATTGGTCATATTAAGCCAAAGATTGTAGGTAACATGCCACGTGTTGCATGTTGTCACGGGGATCCTACAGTCAGTGTGATACTGATGGTTCACTGCTGGGTGATGGTCCTGCCGCAGCTTGATGGTTTCTTGTCAGTAACATTAGTCTTCTGCTGCTGCTGACGTTAACACTTAAGCCCCGGGTTAGGGTGCTGCTGGTAGTAAACCCCACCCCCTCCGGGTTAAATCGTGAAAAAAAATCAACTTTTCAAAAAAAAAAAAAAATGGTGGTAAAATAGGTGGACGTTCTGGAGCGTCACCCGGGGCCTAAGGGTTAAAAGAATAGTGCATGTGATAGCAAATGTTTTGATATAGATAGTAAAACAGGACAGTACATGAAGAGTCCCCAGAAAGTATTGTTAGTCATGAGGTCAATGTGACTCGAGGCTTTCCGAGCAATGTTACTTGACCTGTTTCTGAACGGTTGGGTTTTCAACGAGTACATCTGCAACCTTTGAGTATATATGTTTTTGAACTATGTGAATCCTCTGAGGCTTCAGATCATATATTATATGATGCGGAGTGGATCTTGTAAATGGATACCAATGCCATGCCTATCTTACATGTGAGGGTCACTGAAACTTATCACAAATGTTTTGCTATAGGTGGATGGGTGTTTTGTTGCCTGGAAGTCCCTTGAATTGAAACCATATTTCAGTGTTAAGCTAATGCATCTTACATATCAGTAACATGACAGATCCCATGTAGACTGATATATTGCGTATTGCTGTAGCTGTTTACTCTAATATCAAGTACTATTTACTTTGTCACCTTCATAAATTAGACATACTGTATCATGAACAACAGGAGTAGGCAGATTGCGACACTTTATGAATGAAATTTCATTTAATGTATATTTCAATGTTATTGTAATCATCAGTCAGTGGTTTGTTCACCTATACCTTGCTTCTAGTATGCCATATAAGGATGACCCCCTTCCCTGATCCTCCCTCATCTGTACCTGTAGGTGATATGGTGAGCAGGCTTACCTACTTATGATGATGCATTAAGGCTTGTATCAAAGCATTTTGTTTAGTGTTTTAAATTAAAGTGACAAAATCTAATGATACTTTTTTGGGTACAGTATGCCCCACTAAGTTCGCGGATTTTTACTTCGCGGTTCTCGGTTATTTGCTGATGACACCCTGGATGTACCCAAGAATGTCTGTGGGTAGTTTTAAAGTTGCCGGCATTTTCGCGGCTGGCACAGAGAGCCATTCATTCTAGAGACAGTAATTTCCTTTACCTGTATTGTAAATATGTGTGTGTGTGTGTGTGTGGACACACAAAACAAATGCAAATAAATAATAATAGGAAAATACTCTCAAATAATAAGAAACAAATTTCTTAAAAATGTGACAGTCTACCCTCAAGTCCGTGCGCTATTACTTTATTAATAGAGCATGGACTTGAGGGTAGACTGTCACATTTTTTAATAAATTTGTTTCTGAGTATTTGTGAAAGGATTTTCCAATTATTATTTATTTGTGTGTGTCTACATATACAATATTACAGGTAAAAGAAATAATTGTCCTAAGGGCAAACACAAAGGAAATATACATTTCTTCATACACAAGTAAAAAATTTAACCCTGTAATGGGCCCCTGTCTCATCAACAGAACATATTATATAAATGGGTCAATACATCTGATATTATATTCAGATTCACCACCCTGTAACTTTCCACTGGCTATGAGGTGACATGTTCAATGCACGTGATAAGGTGTGCCCACGGGAAGCTGTGTCATACTATGCTGAGTAAAGGCATAAGTAGCCGGCTCTCTGGCCACCTGAAGCGAGCAGTAGTTTGATATCCTTGACTAGAGGAAGACGTTATTTGAGAGCCGCAGTGGATGGCTCCGTCTTCCCTCGAGGGGGAACGACGTTCTCCCTCGATGGGTCACTACTCATGAGTCGCTCACAGCAAGTTGTATCGTAAGGACGTGACCTAACGTTTATATTACATAAACACCGTCCCTTTCTCATTCACTCATATACAGTGGAACTTACGGTCGATCTACACTCAGGAATTATAGATACAATCCTTTTATAATAAAACAAGGAACTACAGTTTGGGTTTCGTTACTTAAACCCAAATAATAAATATATGTGAACGGCCTGGTTAATTGGACAAAACAGCCGATTCATATAGGTGGCAGCGGTGTGTACGGATTCTCAAACTGGTAGTCGTATCAGACCTTCTGTGTTTTTGTGAAAAACAGAAAACACACAACAGTGATGCTTTACATAATCCGAGTGTTAAAAATGTATCCCGTATGAGACGATACTTAGTGAGTGCTCCTCATCTCTGACACCCTCAAGAGGTGCAGAATTATTCCCAATAACCGCAATTGAGTTATTGTTGACGTGAAATCCCTGTTAACAACAAGTGAAAGGGGTCAGGAAAGCGTCTTATCAGCGCCTGACCATTCTGTGGAGTATTATTCCCATGTCGTGAAGTGGATTCACCCGACGTTCGTCATGCCGCGCGCCCGGACTCGCAGTGGGAGGGAAGAGTGCGGTTATCCACCCACCACCCACTACCCCCCACCTGGATCCATCTGTGGTTTTGCGATTGTTGATTGCAGTATTTCCAGTGTCATCAGCCAGTCCCCCATATATACGGGATTGCAGAAGATTTGACATTCAGTGGAGGCGACATCGTATCAGCGCATAGCCTATAGTTGGAGGGAAGATTGACGTCACCCACATGCCGACACCCACCCCACAACAGATAGCAGCTAGATTGATCGCGTTTTCTTTACAGACGCCTAACTCCTGTAATACTGTAGGTATTTAAAGAGTAAAATACTTTATACACAGTGAAACTCTATAGCTTCTCAAGTGATTGTTACAACTAACAGTCATAACACCATATACACAATTGGTAAAGGTAGGGGAATTATGTTCTCCCCATTACTGTGGCATACTGGTTTAGAAAAAGAATATATATATATATATATATATATATATATATATATATATATATATATATATATATATATATATATATATATATATATATATATATATATATATATATATATATATATATATACATATGTATATATACATACATATATATATATATACATATATATATATATATATATATATATATATATATATATATATATATATATATATATATATATATATATATATATATATATATATATATATATATATATATATATATATATATATATATATATATATACAGTTGTACCCCACTTAACGCGGTCAATTGAACCCAGAGGGTCCCGCGTTAAGTAGTGAAAACCGTGTTAAGTGAATAACAGAACATATGGGATTAATTCCAATAGAACCCAGCCCGACCCCCAAACTCCACTTTTTGACGACAAATAACTATGTTGTAGTAAAAATAACATCTTAATTTTATGATGGTACATGCACACAATTAATACTTAAGAGAAATAGAGAAATACAGTCGCCAAGTTAATGTCCATTCAAATAATGGACTCAACTCCCTCCCCCTCTTCTCACACTACACTCACTGGCTCTTCCCTCTGAGAAATTTTTGGGGGAAAACCAGGTATAGTAATAAATAATTCCTCAAACTAAAGTTAGGATAATATAATTGACATTGCTGGATTCCTTGTAAGACCAGGAATATTTTGAATATAAATGTCATATATTTTTCACAAAAGATAACATATTTACTCAGAATAAACTTTACATCTAAAATTTGTATGTCTAATGCAAAATCTATGATGTTTATATTCAAAATGATCAGCAAATTGTAAGAATTCCAGCAATGTAAATTATATTCTGGCCGGATAATTTGTATGAATTTTATGAGCTAAAACAAATATCTTCAGTTAATAAAAAAAAAAAAATATTCTTCGACACTATCTGTCAATCAAAGTACCCCACCTTGCCTTCCCCCCCTCTTCCAACCGCGTGGTCAGTCCCAACCCTCCCCCCACCCCCCACCAATCCTCCATTCAAGAGTTTTTAACATTTAGTATTAAATAATACCTCAGATTAAAGTTAGGATAATATAATTGACATTGCTGGATTCCTTGTAAGACCAGGAATATTTTGAATATAAATGTCATATATTTTGGACAAAAGATAACATAATTACCTAGAGAACAATTTTTATCTAAAAATTGTATGTTTAATGCAAAATATATGTTGTTTATATTCAAAATGATCACCAAATTATAAGAATTCCAGCAATGTAAATTATATTCTGACCGGGTAATTTGTATGAATTTTATGAGCTAAAACAAATATCTTCAGTTAATAAAAAAAAAAATAATTCTTCACGGGGTAACAGATGGTCGGTCGGTCGGTCCCTCCCTCCCCCCCCCCCCACCCCCCACCAACCGTCCCAAGGAGATGTGTGGGATAACCACTAAATTTTAATAAATAATACCTCAAACTAAAGTTAGGATAATATAATTGACATTGCTGGATTCCTTGTAAGACCAGGAATATTTTGAATATAAATGTCATATATTTTGGACAAAAGATAACATAATTACCTAGAGAACAATTTTTATCTAAAAATTGTATGTTTAATGCAAAATATATGTTGTTTATATTCAAAATGATCACCAAATTATAAGAATTCCAGCAATGTAAATTATATTCTGGCTGGGTAATTTGTATGAATTTTATGAGCTAAAACAGGCAGTCAGGCAGGGTAGCGGGTGGGGGGTGGTGCGAATCTAAAAATAGCTCTCGAGCCGGACACTCACCGCGTATATGATGAAAAATGCCGCGTTAAGTGAAAGTTCAGCTTTGGCAAGGCACCGCGTATATGCGAAAACGCGTTAAGTGAAAGCGCGTTAAGCGGGGTAATACTGTATATATATATATATATATATATATATATATAGATATATATATATATATATATATATATATATATATATATATATATATATATATATATATATATATATATATATATATATATATGCAGTAGCAATCACAGATATTGTTATATGTGTTACATTTACTACACCAAGGAGAGGGATAGCAAGGGTAATTCCCGCCCCTCCTCACAGCACTTCTATAGCGGCATCGTTAATAGCGGCGCTAAGCAAAGTTGAAGTGTTGTCAGTGCCGGTGAGAGTGGATAATACCAGATTGGCTCTTGATATAGACACAGGTGCTTGCGCTAATGTATTGGCCTTGACATCCTATCAAGAGTTACAAAGTAAATTCCCTCACCGAGACTTCATATGGCGACCTAGTAACGCTGAGCTCGAAAGAGTATCAGGTACTCAGCTGAGCATTCATGAAATGGTGACGTTACCACTCAGATTTTCAAGATGTGGTTCTCCCTTATATGCGGACTTTTATATAGTCCAGCAGTTTAAATTGCCAGCCGACGGGTTACTTGGTCTCCCAACTCTTAAAACGAACATGATAGATGTTCTTCCACGTAATAATACTATTACGTTTAAAGGTGTTTCCTACAACGCTATGAGCCATTCTAAACCTATGCTCACCGCTAGATCGAAAGTGTTGTCCACCAATCCTATTAAGAGGAAGGCGGATCGTGCGTCAGAGATACCTCTTGACCTCAACCACACACTTTCACAGCGTGAATACAGCAGCAAGAGTTGGAAGATAGTACCTGCAATTTTGAAGAGTAATCTTCATTACCAGAATGAGGAATTTGCCAACGCAACAATCCTGTGAGTTGAAGTGAACATTAGTTTCTGCAAATGATTCGTTCACTACCCAGGGTGTGACAGGACGTGACTGCAGTTGTTGTGACTGCTCATCAATCAACATCCGGTCAACAAAATTCTTTCGTATGGCGTGAACAACCCCCAGTTACCAGCACCCCAGCACCCACCCTAGTGATGATGACACATCCGGTCTGAGAGATGGTCTCAACATTCTGAGGTATGGTATGGTGGATGTCCTAGTGTGACCAAGAGCGGTGGTTTGCTGTACACAGGATTTTCGTGAACATTGACCCAGTCACCGGACCTTGGAATCAACTGTGTCTACTGTGAGCGACACACACGCAAGTCTACGGGATTGCGGCAACAATTTCACATTATCAAGAAATTCTAGAAACGATTCTTCAAGCAAGCCTACAAGATATAGGTAGTATCTAGGCATACATAAAGTATATACACACATTTACATGTTCAAGACATGCCATCACATTGATAGGACATCAAGAGGTTAATGTCATTGTTGTAAGTGCTTACTATGTTAATATATACTAAAGTTTCAAACTACATATTTTAATGATGTCAATGACACATCTTCTTAAAATGAAAATATGATAGTTCTACAAAAGTATCACAGATTTAAATTTTCAGCCATGCCTTGTAGTACACTTCACAACTCAGTACCATTGCTCTCCGCAAAAATGAATGTTTCATTGAAAGAGTCTTAAGCACCACACACTCATTCATCTCGCGTGATGACAGTAGCAAAAGTTGTACATTGCTCAGAAGGTGCGTTATTAACCACGAAATAGGTGAAGATTATTTCTGCCATGTTGCTTTTGATATTGGCACTAATGTTTGTGTTTTACATCAAGTTCCTGTTCTGTTATTACAAGGCAGTGTCATCCAAATTCAACATTGTTCATAACATACTAACCCGTAAGACACTACCGTATAGGTCCCCTGTAGTAGCTAATACCCCTACAGTAGTAGAATCCCCAGCTTAGTGTCTACATATCTGTTTATAACATGGTTAGGGTTGTCTAGGATGTACTGTACTCTGCGAGTTATTTAGGCCTCACGGAGCTCAGCTGGTAGATGACCGAGCGATGTAATGGGCCCGTCTCATCAACAGAACATGTTATATAAATGGGTCAATACATCTGATATTATATTCAGATTCACCACCCTGTAACTTTCCACTGGCTATGAGGTGACAAGTTCAATGCACGTGATAAGGTGTGCCCGCGGGAAGCTGCGTCATACTATGCTGAGTAAAGGCATAGGTAGCCGGCTCTCTGGCCACCTGAAGCGAGCAGTAGTTTGATAGCCTTGACTAGAGGAAGACGTTATTTGAGAGCCGCAGTGAATGGCTCCGTCTTCCCTCGAGGGGGAACGACGTACCCATACCGTTCTCCCTCAATGGGTCACTACTCATGAGTCGCTCACAGCAAGTTATATCGTAAGGACGTGACCTAACGTTTATAATACATAAACGCCGTCCCTTTCTCATTCACTCATATACAGTGGAACTTACGGTCGATCTACACTCAGAAATTATAGATACAATCCTTTTATAATAAAACAAGGAACTACAGTTTGGGTTTCGTTACTTAAACCCAAATAATAAATATATGTGAACGGCCTGGTTAATTGGACAAAACAGCCGATTCAACCCCCCCCCCCCCCTTGTCTGCAAATGTTATCTGTGGATTTAGTGATTCGCAGCCATTTTGAGAACCTAACCCCCGAGAATTTGGTAGGCCCTCTGTACTGTATAATAGTGTATTAAAGTCCTTCTCAGTAACCAGCCACAGTAGGAGTCCAAATCGCCTGAGGTTAAGTTAGTGACGCAGCTGACAGAAGTGCCTTGATGGTCAAATAGATGTTGGGCCATCAACGCACTTCCTTCAGTGGCTTCATTGTTTCACCTTCAAGTGGTTAAGTCTCAATCTGTGGCTGGTTACTTGGAAGGGAGTGTAGCGACTGAAGAATAATATAACTATGTAATATAATGTAAGGTAAGTATGTAATATAATATAATGTAATGTAACATAGTTAACAGATGCCTATAATTGTTGTAACTAGCCATTATGCTTCTGTAACTGTTGTTAAGTCGGCTGGCTGATGTGGCTGAACTTGCTTCGAGACTTGAGCCGAGACAGCTTCGTTCAGTCAGCTGGTATATATACTCGTGGGCAGCCTCGGAATGGCCACTCACTCTCGCTCCATGCTAGAGCACAGTTCTCCTAGCCACACCAATAAACTGGGAACCGTAGCCTGAATTTTCCTGGACCAAATCCTACAGGAATTGTGTGCATGATAGTAGATTATTATTATTTATTCTGTGCAGCATCTCTGAATGGGGAGGTATAAACTTGGTTAAATTCAACAGTATTAAAACTCAGTACTGTATTTACCAATTGCACTTTCCAGATTAGATGGTCTCCCACCAATCACATTTCAGGACGCTATAATTCTGCCAAATTCTAAAATAGATATGCTAGGCCTCGCCATTTACTCTAATATGTCATGGAAGCCGCACATCCTCAACATTCCTAAGCTGCCTCCCAAAAGCTGGGAATGCTGTACAGATGCCGTAGCTACTTCACTCCTGAGCAGTTGCTTCAAGTATATAAGGGATTCATTCATCCTAACTTGGAGTAATGCTCTCATATCTGGGGTGGCTCTTTTTCTGTCCAACTATTAGATAAGCTGAAATCCAAGGCATTTCGTCTTATTAACTCGTCCTTTAGTTGATAATCTCTCTCCTCTTTCTCTTTGTGGCAGTGTTGCTTCACTCTCTCTCTTTTACATGTACTTAAACGGGCAATGTTCGGTGAATTTGGCATCCTGTGTACCGCTGGCAAGACCGTGTGCTCGTAACACTCGTCTTGCCCGTGGTGCCCACCGTTTCTGTGTGGCTGTCGGTCACACAATCTGTCTCGCTTCAAAAAGATGGTTTTCCCACATCTTCGTGCTGTAGATTAATATAGACTTTTTCTTTTCTATTTTTAATTTCTTTTTGCTCTTATTTTTTTGGCCCCTAGGCCCCATTGTGGGTCGATGACCTGTGCCCCGGTGGGCTATTCCCCGTAATGTAAACGCTGATATATTATACAGTATTGATACAAATAAAGCTAATTAAAGAACTGTAGTAAGCTGTTTATTCAATCCAACAATACATTTATTATGAACTCTCTTATTTCTTCCAAATGTCTCCACACAAGAAGCTTTTGGGAGTCAGACATTGCACGGTGAACGGGAAAAAGTAAGAAATAGTTACAATTTGGGTTAGGAAAAGTCATAAAAAAAATTTAAATTTTATTTAGATATCATTAATAAGTTGAGTTGGGGCAGGTTAGGGTAGGTTGGGTTAGGACAATTTAGGTTTGGTTAATTGGGTTGGGATACATTAGAGTAGTTGGGTTACATTAGATTGGTTAGGTTAGGTGAGGGGTTGGGTTATGTAGGTTGGTTGGTGTTGAGTTTTGTTGGCCGAGTTAGGTTGGGTTGGTTGGTTGATTAGCGTTGGGCTAGGTTGGTTGGTGTAGGGGTATATTGGCTGGGTTAGGTTACGTTAGGTTGACTGGGTTGGGTTTTTTAGGTTTTCTTTGCTCAATAGAAAAACTATCCAAAATTAATTATTTTCAACATGTTGAAAAATGGAAACCTTACCAAACTCTGAATTTTTTGTGACTTCTTTTCTCCTATGAATTTTGTTCCTACAGTCATTGTAAACAAACCCAAGATACAGTGACATCTAGATCTACATAGACATACAAACATACAAAATTGTATCTAATTATTTTTTTTTATTTGTGCAAGAAATGCAACAAACGCTCAACCTAGTTTGTGTGAGTGATGCAGTGTGTGGAAGCAAAACTTGAGGTTGGCTACTGGTAGACCCAAGGTAACATGGATGACCTAGGGCCCTGGAAACTCGAAAATCCTCAAAATCGGTTTGGTCTCGATCCCAAGAGTCCTGGATATGAGGGTCTATACCTGTTCTATGAAAAGACCACTTATTGAAATTTTCACTTTTTTATTTCAGGAACTTCAGCAGCCAACAGATAAACGAATGTTGGTACTGGCTGCAGCTCTGAAACAAGGATGGGATGTTGAAAGATTGTATAATCTAACAAGAATAGATAAGTGGTTCCTGTACAAGATGAAGGTAGGTCTGCTACATATAAAATTTGCTATATTCAAATACTGTACTGTACCCTGTCCATAGAATGTTAAGACTAATTTTAGGTTGATGACTTAAATAGCTATGTTTGTAAATGTATCTACCTGTCTTGGAGCTGAGCAAATGTCACAAGAGCCACTGTCTCGTGGCATAGTCCTAGCAAAAAAATTATATAAATAGATCTGCAGAATTACAAAGGCTGGTGTAAGCAACACACACATGGGAATTAAGACAACAAGCATCCATTGAGGGTCTTGTTGTGTGACTGCCTGGAGGTGAGATAAACGTCAACACGGTGCATGTTCCACTCCTCTCCACTCCATCTCTCTAATCACCCATATATATATATATATATATATATATATATATATATATATATATATATATATATATATATATATATATATATATATATATATATATATATACACACACACAGTATTACCCCGCCTAACGCGGTTTCACTTAACGCGTTTTTATCATATACGCGGTGCCTCGCCAGAGCTGAACTTTCACTTAACACGGATTTTTTCACATATACGCGGTGAGTGTCCGGCTCAAGACGCTATTTTTAGATTTGCCCCACCCGCCACCCTGCCTGACTGCCTGTTTTAGCTCATAAAATTCATACAAATTACCCGGCCAGAATATAATTTACATTGCTGGAATTCTTATAATTTGGTGATCATTTTGAATATAAACATCATATATTTTGCATTAGACATACAAATTTTAGATAACATTTTTTCTCTGGGTAACTATGTTATCTTTTGTGCAAAATATATGACATTTATATTCAAAATATTCCTGGTCTTACAAGGAATCCAGCAATGTCAATTATATTATCCTAACTTTAGTTTGAGGTATTATTTATTACAAAAAAGTTAAGTATTCTGGTTTTCCCACACATCTCCTTGGGACAGTTGGTGGAGGGTGGGGGGCAGGGAGGGTCCGACCGACCATCTGTTACCCCGTGAAGAATATATATTTTTTTTTATTAACTGAAGATATTTGTTTTAGCTCATAAAATTCATACAAATTACCCGGCCAGAATATAATTTACATTGCTGGAATTCTTATAATTTGGTGATCATTTTGAATATAAACATCATATATTTTGCATTAGACATACAAATTTTAGATAACAAAATTTTCTGAGTAACTATGTTATCTTTTGTGCAAAATATATGACATTTATATTCAAAATATTCCTGGTCTTACAAGGAATCCAGCAATGTCAATTGTATTATCCTAACTTTAGTTTGAGGTATTATTTATTAAAATTTAGTGGTTTTCCCCCCAAAATTTCTCAGAGAGGGAAGAGCCAGCAGTGTAGTGTGAGAAGAGGGGGAGGGAGTTGAGTCCATTATTTGAATGGACATTAACTTGGCGACTGTATTTCTCTATTTCTCTTAAGTATTAATTGTGTGCATGTACCATCTTAAAATTAAGATGTTATTTTTACTAGAACATAGGTATTGTGTCGGAAAAAGTGGAGTTTGGGGGTCGGTCCAGTTTCTATTGGAATTAATCCCATATGTTCTGACAATCCCTTATCCGAAATCCTTGGGACCAGAGGCATTTCGGAATTTTTTGGTTTTCAGAATGGTTAGGTTTTTTTTTTTTTTTTTTTGGATCAGCCCATCGGGCACAGGTCACTGACCCACATTGGGGCCTGGGGGCTAAAATATAATAATAATAATAATAAAATAATAATAATAATAATAATAATAATAATAATAATAATAATAATACAGGTAATAATAATAATTCATAGGTCTAGGTCATGTTACTCACTTTTTATCTTTTTTTCATTATTAATTCATTTTTTTCTTTATTATTATTATTATTATTTTATTAATACAGTATTATTATCATTATTATTTTATTTTCGTGTATTTTTTAATTAAAATTTTTATTTTCTATGAATAATTAAGGGTATTATTAGAATTAATATTATTATTATTATTATTATAATTAGTATTACTATTACTATTACTATTACTATTACATTTTCGCCCCCCAGGCCCCGATGTGGGTCAGTGATCTATGCCCGGGTGGGCTAATCCCTGTAAAAAAAAAAGAAAATTAAAAAAAAATTTGCTAAACAAAAAACTTTCGGTTTTCGGAATTTCGGATAAAGGGTTGTCAACCTGTACTATATATATATATATATATATATATATATATATATATATATATATATATATATATATATATATATATATATATATATATATATATATATATATATATATATATATATATATATTTATATATATATATACAGTATTACCCCGCTTAACGCACTTTCACTTAACGCGTTTTATCATATACGCGGTGCCTTGCCAAAGCTGAACTTTCACTTAACGCTGGTTTTTCCACAGCTACGCGGTGAGTGTCCGGCTCGGATGCTATTTTTAGATTTTGACCACGCGCCACGCGCCACCCACCCGCCCTCCTCCCTGCCTGCCTCTCCCTCCTCCTCCCTCCGCTTGGGTAAGCGGCGCGGTAAGGTTGCGCAGTGTGTGTCTTTGTTGCGTTATCACTGACGTCATATGACGTCTCGGACTGTGATTGGCCATGCAGCCCTACCCCCCTCTGCTGCTAGCTGTAATTGGCTTAAAGTATTATGACGTGACTACCCCGGGGAGGGAGGGAGGGAGGAGAGACGACGCTTGACCTAGCCGCGGCAGTTTCATCCCTCAAGGCCACGCCGGGTTAACGCGCATCCATTGTTCCGTAAAATGGCTTCCGCCGGACCACCACCCCCAGAGAGAAACCTTTCCTTACCTGGACCCAGCGCACTAAACCAAAGAAGACACGACGTTCATTAAGCTACGAGCTGAAGTACCAAATTGTTCAAGATTTGGAGAAAGGAAGACGCCAAGTTGATCTCGCGCGCCAGCATGGCGTCAACGAATCTACGATTCGTACAATAAAGAAGGATGCAGCCAAGATAAAGGAGCACATGAAGATCACAAAGTCTGCAGGTGCTTCATCTATCAGGTATTGCCAGAACAGGGTGCTGGCAAAAGTGGAAACTTTGCTGGTGAGTTATTTGGTGCGTCAGGCGCGACGCAACATGGCGGTGGACACGCGCTCAGTGCAGGAGTACGCACGTGAGCTATACGCAGCAGTGACACGTAAACTGGGAATTGCAGAGCCCAAACCCTTCAATGCTTCCCATGGTTGGCTGCATAGGTTTAAGAGGAGGAACAAGGTCACCAACATCAGCATTGTTGGTGAGGAAGCGAGTGCTGACCGTGCGGCGGCTAGAGATTTTCCTCCGTTTTTACGTGAGATTATGGAGGAAGGACAGTACAGTGACGACCAGGTGTTTAACATGGACGAATCTGGTCTTTTCTGGAAAAAGTTACCTTCCAAGACCTTCGTTGTCCAGTCTGCGAGCAAGGTAAGGGGCCGGAAGATGCAGAAGGAACGCATCACCGTCCTGTTTACCACCAATGCCTCCGGTACCTGTAAACCAAAGTTATCGGTGATTCACAAAGCCCGCAAGCCGCACGCCTACAAGAATATGGACATGAACAAGCTTAATTTCCACTGGCTAACCGCACGTAAGGCGTGGATGTCCTCTTCTCTGTCCCTCTTCTGGTTTGACAACTGTTTTGTTCCTGACGTGCAGAAATTCTGCGAGCAACAGAATGTTCCTTTCAATATTTTGTTGCTCCTTGACAACGCACCTGGACACTCGCCCCTACTTATGGATCGTCACCCCAACGTAAAAGTGGTCTTCCTTCCTCCCAATACTACGTCATTAATCCAGCCCATGGACCAGGAGTTAATCTGCAATGTTAAAGCTGCATACTCGGCAAAGAAATTCAAGCTCCTGAACAACTCTACCAACACCAAGGATGAGTTGCGTAAGCTGGGTGACACCGACAGCGAGAGTAAAAGCGACGAGGACAAGGAACAAGAGGCGGCGACTCAAGAACTTCTCGTCAAACAATTTTGGAAGAAGTTTAACGTCAAACAAGCTGTAGACTTCTTGGTGGAGGCATGGAATCTGCTGTCTATTGCTACGATTCGTCACGCATGGAGACATGTGTTGCATGGCATACCAGGTGAGAGGAGGAGTGAACCTGTGACTGGTCAGGTTCAGACTGTTGCAGTAGCAGTGGACCTTGCCAGAGAAGCTGCGCAGACTGTTACAGCTGAAGGCTTCTCCGAGACCACCAACGAAGACATCATGGAGGTGATCAGAGATCCTGAAGTGACTGCCGACGAGATGTTGGAAGAAGAACCCGCCAGTGAAGAGGAGGAAGAAGGTGCGTCATTCTCCGAAGAACCTAGTTTAAGTCATAGTGATATTAAGTGTGTCATAGAGTTAACAGAAAAAATTAAGTCCATCGTTTCCCGCGACACTGACGATGAACGCCATGACGTCTTCCATACCCGACTGGTGCAGGCTATGGAGCCGTACATCACGGTGTATCATGACAACATCAAAGCCAGCCGTCAGCAAAGCATAACCGAGTTCTTCGCCCGCAACCCACCACAGCCAGCCCAAGCCAGTGATAGTGATAGTGAAGTTGATTTTGAGGGATTTGTCAGGGAAGCCATAACAACTGTAAGTGACAGTGATATTGATTCACCTAGTAATGGTGATTCACCTAGTAATGGTGATTCACCTGAGGGGCAGTAATCTGCCCTCTGCCTCGGAACCAGCCTCCATCCCCGTATGCCGACCCATCTCTTCTACTACCGTGAGTGTTCCTCAAAAATTTTCGTTTTTTAACCTATTCTTTATTTTTCCTATGTTAACCTTTATCTTTCCTAACCTAACCTCTTCTATATTACTTGTTTTTCATGCCACCATAAAGTTAAGATAGAATTTTTACTACAACATAGTTATTTGTCGTCAAAAAGTGGAGTTTGGGGGTCGGGCTGGGTTCTATTGGAATTAATCCCATATGTTCTGTTATTCACTTAACGCGGTTTTCACTTAACGCGGGACCCTCTGGGTTCAATTGACCGCGTTAAGTGGGGTACAACTGTATATATATATATACACACATACAGTTGGTCCTCATATTACGCGGTCCCGCATTCCGCGTTTCACCGTTAACGCGGCGCCTTGCCAGAACCTAACATTTTCACATTCCGCGGTCGTGAACCCCATTACACGGAGAGCGGCTGGCAAGCCGCGCCATTTTTGGATCTAAACCTCCCGCCATCCGCCATGTTGTGTAAGAAGCGCGAGAATGGTGCGCACAAGGTCGCCCAGTCATCAAAACATGACCAGTTCTTCACCCGCCACCCACTACAGCCGGCCCAAGTCAGTGATAGTGATAATTATAGTGAGGATATGGACTTATATGAACTTTGGGGGGTTTGACAAAGAGGCCCTGCAAGCCTCTGTGGTGGATAGTGATACAATTGATACAAGTGATACAGGTGAGGGCCAATAATCTGCCCTCTGCCTCGGAACCAACCGCCCATCCCCGTGTGCCCAGCCATCTTTTCTACTAATGTAAGTGTTAAAAAACCTAATATTATTGATATTTCTCTTAATTATTAATTGTGTGTGCATGCCATCATAAAGTTAAGATAATATTTTTACTACAACATAGTTGTGTGTCGTCAAAAAGTGGAGTTTGGGGATCGGCCCGGACTCCATTTCAATTAATCCCATATGTTATGTTATTCACTTTACGCGTTTCTCACTTTCCGCGGTACCCTCCGGGTTACATTAACCGCGTAATATGAGGACCAACTGTATATATATATATATATATATATATATATATATATATATATATATATATATATATATATATATATATATATATATATATATATATATATATATATATATATATATATATATATATATATTCTTAATATAAATGACGCTGTATCCTTAAATGCGCATGTATATATGTTGGCGTTCCCAATCCATCTCTTTAGACATAACAAAATAAATCACTCAACTTCTTCAACCACTCTGTAAGCTGACAGAGATCTTTCTCTAGGTCTTTACAGTCTGTTTGGTACTTAATTTTCTTGAATAACTTGGCATCGTCTGCAAGAAATTGTATGGAAGAATGTATAACTTCTGGCATGGCATTTATGAAACAAACAAGCAACTTTTGGCCCAGTGTACTGCCCTGTGGTACCCCGCTTGTCACGGGTACATATGACGATTTCATGATGTAATAAAATTACATGTTTTCAATGGTGTCAGTACATTCAGAGGTATAGTCTTGTTAGAGAAAAAAGTAGTGGAATGCCATTCTGTTACCACTGTACTTAATGCTGGCTAATATATTTATTATTAGGTAGTTACCACGCTTTGTTTTCAAAGGATGGCTTCAAATTAACTTTATTGTACATTAACTTATTGGATTACTTTAGATTATTTGAACTTAAAACATCTTATGGTGTTTCAGAATATTACATCTATGTATGATCACCTGGAGAATCTTTGTTATGAAGAATTGTCTGAAATATTTCTTCGTCAAGCAAAGCAACTTGGATTCTCAGACAAGCAGATTGGAAAAGCAACACAGTGCACAGAGCTTGCTGTGCGTGCTCTCAGGGAAAAACATGGTGAGTAGAACTTTTATTTTTTTAAGGAATTGAAAATTTTAATGAAGATATAAGATTGCCATAAAAAATTTGAAGGAGAACTTACTGGTGAGCTTACATACTGGTATTAAAAAAAAATAAGGTATAATTTTGTCAATTTCTTGGCCATTACCACTGTCACTTTATCAAAAGAAGGATTGAACTTGGGAATGTCATTTTATGGCTCATTGGAGGAGCAAATTAGCTATAAATATCCATCCAGATCACGCCTTCTCAACATTAGCTTTTCTTTTCATCTAATTTGTCCTTTTCATGTACATTATACTGCACCATATATACAGTATTTTATCAGTTTAACGAACTAATTCGAGCCATCCCTCTCCGTTAAATTTAAAGTTCTGCTAAATTGAATTTCCATTATTTTTCTCGATGTAATAATAATAATAATTTAAAAAAATCAAAATCAATTTTTAATAAAACAATTATAAATAGAAATACACATAGTAAAATAATAATAATAATAATTATTATTATTATTATTATTATTATTATTATTATTATTATTATTATTATTATTATCATTATCGTTATCATTATTATTATTATTATTATTATAATTATTATTATTACATGTATTTTTATTTATAATTTTTTTTTGTATTAAATTTATTATTATTTTAATTGTTATTATTATTACAGTAAAACCTCGATAAATCAAATTTCAATATATCGGAATTCAGTTTTTGGGGACTCTGAGATGCTTTGGTCACCAGAATTTTTTTTTCTTTTTTCTTTTTTTTATAAGAAATGGGTAAGATTAAATAAAAAAAGTTATGAAATGAATTATACTTACTGAATACTGTGCAGTGGTCTAATCAGATTTGCTATACCGTATATCACGGCCTATAAGACGAAATTTGAACATTAAAAAAATCTGCCCAAAGTTAGGGGGTCGTCTAAACCACCAAGTTTAAAATTCTTCCCTCTTAAATATTGTGGTTTAGTGTGTCAAGAGTGGTGATGAAAACATCGTAAGCCACTCACAAGGTCTTACCACTAATTATTTTATACTGAAACTTAAGTTTGGCAAGCTGGATTCAAATTAAGATTACCGGTATATTAAAATAATAAAAATGTATTATAAACCTGTCTAACATACCGTAAAAGAGATTTATACCCCTGTAATAAACACAGCTATCATCACACACCCCTCCCCACGCCCCCCCCATTTGCCAGTGAGGAGACAAGAAAGGGAAAGTGACCCGAGATTGGGCTATTTTTAGCCGTGGAGGTGGTCAGTAATGCATACCGGTATCGGTATATTTACTCATAATAATATTTATCTCCTATAAATAATTGATTTAAATTTTATTTTTTTACAAAGAATATTCAGTAAATGAGTGCATTAATTCTTGAAACTATCGACGGTTAATTACAGACGCTCAAGTGACGTCACTAGTGTTTACACTACACCAGCTGGTAATATTTGATGCCATTACTTGAAGTGAATTGGCCTTATTTTAAGTAACTAACTATAAATAAATACAAAAATTAAAAAAAAAGATCAAAACTGAGAAATAATATACTGTATGTATGTTGTGTTGTCAAAGTAAGAGGAACAATTGTGTAAGTACGTAATATTTTTTCACTCAAATCCTAATGAAACACTACTGGAGAACATTCCTTTGTCGCAAAACAGTTTATAAATTAAAGAAAATAATTACAGTGTGTTTAATATATTACAGTATATTATAAATAAATAAATAAAACAAATAATTCGGTAAATCTATTTAAAGTAAATGGAAAATAAGCAAACATGTTATTTACCAAGACCCTTCCGTCTGGCTCAGGGTGAGATGGAGGGGAGATAAAGAAGGCTATTTATAGCCCATCAGAAGTGACCAGTACCCTAATGCACCATAAATAATTCATTGAACATTCATTTTTTGTACATAGTATATTCAGTATATATATATATATATATATATATATATATATATATATATATATATATATATATATATATATATATATATATATATATATATATATATATATATATATATATATATATATATATATATATATATATATATATATATATATATGTAATAAATGTATGTAGTAAGTACATACTGGTAACCTTTTTCACTCAAATCCTAATGAAACACCACAATTAGAATACGGTGGTTGCTGTTGAACCACATGTTGTATAAATAGTCACACCACCGAGACGAGGGAACACTCCCACCACGCTTCAGTGACGTCACTAGTGTTTACACTACACCAGCGGGTATAATTTGATGACATTACTTGAAGTGAATTGGCCTTATTTTAAAAAATCAAGGATGGTTGGTAAAGGACTACTGAGTCAGTGGGTAAGTGTCACATTTGGGGTACTGGTCTTATACAGCAAATAGAGCTCAAAAGCTACTTTTTAAATGGAAATTTGGGGGGGGCGTCTTATGCACCCCGCCGCCTTATAGGCCGTGATATACGGTAGGCCTACTGAGAACTGAGACACTTGAGTCTGTAAGCAGGCTGGGGATTGATACTTTTACACTACAGTATTACTTAAGTGATGATAAAACACTACAATCGTATTTATTAAGTTATGATAAATACACAGCTATACTGTACTAATTTACTAAGTGTTGAAGACAGACATTGTGGTAAGCCAATCAACTGTTTGCACTTTGTAAACAAATGACTCCTGGTGTTCAGTGTGGGATTATTTTTCAGGAAAGTTGATTCTTTTAGGAAAATATTTAATTAACCTGGCAACAAATGATCCTAAGTTATATGAGAATTGTGGTGGAATCTTTTGGGAGAGAGGGGGAGGGTGCCACCCACCTCTGGTTTCCCCCCCTCCTTTCCCCCACCTCTCTGGCAGCTGCTCCCAGGTAAATGCATCTTCCACACACAATATACTCCTACACTTATTTGTTCTTATTTTTATCTTTATAGTACTGTCCAATATACAGTTTTATCTTTATTCATAAGACAAATTCTGTGGTTACTTACACATAACACTTTACAGTAAATAACAATCATCTTGTTGACAACCAGACTTACATGTCTGATTTTCAACCCAGAGAGTTCTGTTTCAAATGTATATTTTTTTATTGTTGTTGTAATATTCTTTTAATAACCTTGATATACACTTAAAGATCTTAGTTGTTGAAGTGCCATAATAATATAACCACTGATTTTCTTTAAACAGTTCAGATAAGCAGTGTTATCTCCAACTCCCCCCAACTGCCCCAGAATTTCTTTTTACTGGGGCTAGCCCACCTGGGCACAGGTCACTGACCCACATTGGGGCCTGGGGGGCAAAAATGTAATAATAATAATAATAATAATATTAATTACTAGTAAATAAAATTTATAATAAAGTACAAATTTGAAAATAAAATAATAATAATAATAATAATAATAATAATAATAATAAAGAACTACAGGTATAAAGAAATACAAAAATGGAAAAAAAATCAAAAGTGAGAAACATTATATACTGTGTGTAGTACGTGAAACAATTGAGACCCTGCAATTGTATGTAAATGAGGCAGAAAGTCAGATCAGCAACCTGGGACTTGGTCACAATTTTTGTGATGCCATATGGCACTAGGGTCTACCATTAGACAATACATTATACTTCCAATATCTTCCCAGGCAGTAGTAGTACCTCTCTGTTTGATAGCTGCCTATTACCTGCGAACTAGTTTGCTAAGTCGACCATGATTCCATTAAATTTCACGCCAAATGTGCCACTTGGCGCGTTTGGTTTGTTTACATCTTATCGGTCTATGTCCTGCCACCACCACGTGTGTGTTGTTCACTTACCTCTCAGTCAACTAACTACTGTGCTTAGACATCATGCTGAAAATATCTCGGAAGTTTCAGAAAGGGAGTGGTGTGGGGGAGAAAGTCAAAAGAGTGCGCCTATCAATTGGAAAAAGTTTTGAAATTATAGACAAATTTGTAAACAAACACGGAACCCCCTAGTATAAGGTAAGCCATGAATAATGTTTCTGATGTTCCTATGTACATATCATGAATCTGAGGTGTCTCCGTAGGTGTGAGCTTATTAACGGAATTAATAATCGTGCGAAAAATTACGGAAAAAACTCCTTCCGCTAAATTTGAGAGTTCGTTATATCGGATTCCATGAAATTGAGAATATAATGTACTTGAGTACAGGTATCCCCCAATTTATGATGGGGTTACATTTTTCACCAACTTATCCTAAGTCAAAATATCGTAAATTGGGAGTTTTATAACGTGGGGTTTAATGGGATACGTTCGAAGCCAGTCCGACATCCAGACGTATTACCCAAAAGAAAATTCCTATAATAAAAAAATACCTAAAACACAACTAAACAGCACTCGCCACATCATTTAGAACAAGCCTAGTCGTCATTACATGTCCCCTTCGAGGCTAGGGGGACTCTTGAAGGTGGAGTGGTGATGACACTCTGACTCCCAAATAGCTTCACAATAGCTTCACAATGTAGAGCTTTGCCTCCGGAGACACTGGTTTCCTGGGTGCCTTGGCCTTCCCAGTCACTAGAGCCTCAGCAACAGAGTGAAAGCCCTTCACAAAAACTGATTGATATCACCTGTCACAAAGACTGAATACTATCTGAAAGTTAGTGAGGTTCTCTTACTGTAAAGGCAAGAAAAACACTGATGATAATGTAAAAATAATGATAGCAGCTGACACTGCTCGCATCATGTTCACAACAACAGAGGCAAAGGACTTTACAGTCAAAAAAGCATAGCAAAAATCACTTCACAGTCACCAAAACAGAATACAGGAATATTTCAAATTTTGCAACCCCAATATTCACATCCCTGCTTATCCACAATTGATATATTGACTCCCCCAGTGCCAGATTTAGGTATAAGCTAGATAAGCTATAGCTTAGGGCCTCAAAGGTCAGAGGGGCCTCTCCGAGTTGAAAATTGTAAAAACAAATAAGTACATAATGGTAAACAGAAAAATAATAATTTAGCCCTTTTTTTTTCTAAAAAACAGTTTTTGTGATACAGTCCAGAATGCTACGTCTAGCTTTATACCTAGGAATGTTAATGCCTAGCAATAACTCACCAGGCCAACATACAGGCAATTAAAACATCTGGTAATTACTTAATATGTAATAGTAGTAGGACACGTCGCTACCTGGCATTTAATTGCAATTCTCAAAACTTCCTCCCGCACCCTCCATCACACGCATTGCTACCGTCATCTCTTGCCCTAGAGCGAGCAGTAAACAAATGTCAACTCTCAAGGGGTGGAGATGGGTGGGATGTCGACGTCGCATTCTGGGCTACAGTGAACCCTCACTTTACGTGGTCAATTGAACCCACGGCGGCCCGCGTAAAGTGAGAAACGCGTTAAGTGAACAACATAACATATGGGATTAATGGAAATAGAGACCGGGCCGACCCCCAAACTCCACTTTTTCAGACACAATACCTACGTTGTAGTAAAAATAACTTCTTAATTTTATGATGGTATGCACACACAATTAATAATTAAGGAAATATCAATAATATTAGGGTTTTTAACACTTACATTAGTAGAAAAGATGGCTGGGCACACGGGGATGGGGGGTTGGTTCCGAGGCAGAGGGCAGATTATTGGCCCTCACCCGTATCACTTGTATCAATTATATCACTATCCACCACAGAGGCTTGTAGGGCCTCTTTGTCAAACCCCTCAAAGTCCATATAAGTCCATATCCTCACTATCATTATCCTTATCACTGACTTGGGCCGGCTGTGGTGGGTGGCGGGTGAAGAACTCGGTAATGTTTTGATGACTGGGCTACCTTGTGCGCACCCTGCTCGCGCCGCTCTCCGCGTAAAAGGGTACACACACCGCGGAATGTGAGCATTCCGGTTTCGGCAGGGTACCGCGTAAACGTGGAAACGCGTAAAGTGGGACTGTGTAAAGCGAGGGTTGACTGTATATCACAAAAACTGGTTTTTAGACAAAAACGCCTTTTTGTTCAATCCAGAATGCGACGTCTAGCTTTGATTACCCGAGCAGGAGGTGGAGAGGGCGGTGACATTGCGTATAAGGCTCCGCTAGCTGAGGTCCAGATTATACAGTTTGGTCTTCATTTACGCGGTCAATTGAATCCGAGGAGTACCGCGTAAAACGAGAAATGCGTAAATGAAATAACAGAACGTATGGGATTAATTGAAATAGAGATTGAGCCGATTCCTAAACTCCACCTTTTCCCGACACAATACGTACGTTGTATTAAAAATAACATCTTAATTTTATGATGGTATGCACACATAAATAATAATTTTGAAAAATATCAATAATATTAGGTTTTTTAACATTTACGTTAGTAGAAAAGCTGGGTCGGCACACGTGGATGGCGGCTGGTTCCGAGACAGAGGGCAGATTAGTTGCCCTCCGGTGAATCACTTTCACTTTCACTACTCGCAGAGGTTTGCAGGGCCTCCCAGACAAACCCCTCAAAGTCCATATCGTCACTATCACTATCACTGATTTGGGCTGGCTGTGGTTGTGGTGGGTTGCGGGCGAGGAAGTCCTCAATACTATGTTGACGACTAGCATTGATGTTGTCGAGATAGATCTGGATATACGGTTCCATAACTTTTGTCAGATGGTTATTAGACGCTTCATACCGATGCTTGTCTGGGTCGTTGTCAAGAATGAGCTTAAGTTTCTCCCCCAACTCGATGATTTCTTTCACATTATCATGGCTTGGTCCAGGTAATTCAGTGTTTTTCTCTGATGGTGGGGGTCCCGCGGCAGCCATTGTGAGTTGTGAGGGGAATAGTGGGCACAAGAGAGAACTGTATACGCGGACCGAGAACAATGAGACAGGCCCTGCTAGGTCAGCGACTTCTTCTCTCCCGTGGCAGGGCACGTCATATTACATTAAACCAATCACAGCTTGCGGGGAAGGGAGGTAAGGTTGCGTGGCCCAATCACAGTCCGATACGTTATATGACGTCACCGATAACGCAACAGCGACATACTGCGCAACCTTACTCGCGGCGCTTACCCTCGCTTTGGTCAAACATGGCGGGAGGTTTGAATCCAAAATGGTGCTGCGCGGCTGGACCGCCAGCTGCTCTCCGCGTAAATGACCAAATTTACCGCGTAATTAAAGCATTTCAATTCTGGCAAGGCACCGCATAAATGACCAAAACGCTTAAACCAAAACCGCATAAATCCAGACTCAAGTGTAATTATAAACTTTTTGGAATATTTTCCAATATTAGGAACATTTACCGGATGGTAAAATGTTAATTTACATATCCCAATTAGGATACTCACTTTACTCTGATGAGGAAGGAGGTCCTGGTTGTGGAGATTAACTAGGTGGGGGAGGGGACCCCAGTACCACCACATGTGAAGCATCTTTTAGAGATAGATGAAGATAGCTATTTTGAAAGGTTTTTGAAGATTTCCAAAAGCCCACTTCTTTGATCTGACTGAGGCTCATATGCCTCAGAAAGACCACAGACCCTGCATATTTCCTGGTGTCATGTGCCAAAAATTTATTGCCATGGTCTGCTTTACTCACAAACTGAGATAAATATTTTGTCATTTGACTAGGAGACAATTTCTTACCATCCTGTGATGAGAATACATAGGGGCCTCGATTAGGAAATCTGGTTAACCATTCTTGAAGATTCTTAACTAGGCACAATATATGAGGAACCCTCGTCTCATCCATCAGCCGTTTTATCCTGATAAGTTGAGCTCGAAAATGATTCCTTTCATTTTTTCTTAGGATCTCCGTAGGAAAAAGGGTGACATCTTCCTCAGAAAATACCTATAATGATGGATTATTGGAAATTGAAATCAGCTCACTGATTCTCATACCTGTTGCTATTGTTAGAAGGAAGGCTGCCTTCTGGAGCAATCTGACCTTGTTCAGATTTATATTGTAATTAGGCCCCATAAG
The DNA here is from genome assembly GCF_018991925.1 of Homarus americanus. Taxonomy (NCBI): domain Eukaryota; kingdom Metazoa; phylum Arthropoda; class Malacostraca; order Decapoda; family Nephropidae; genus Homarus; species Homarus americanus. The sequence continues at coordinate 307,721 of NW_024718183.1, forward strand.
AAATTTAGTAACTTTATGTAGAGACGAAGGTGGGATTCTCTTAGGCCTAGGGGGTCTCTGAATGAAAAAGGACGATCTGAGCATTTGATAAATTTTTGGGTTCAAAGTAATATTAAAACCCCATGCCAGAGGGTCAACCAATGCTGATTTATAAGATGCAATTGTCGATCCTTGAAGGCCTTTAACTCTGAACAGAAATTCTAAAAATTCTAATACAACTTTTTCCGACAACGATTTTGGAGTTGTTAACTTGATAAATTGTTGAAAAAGTTTCCAAGCTTTCTCATATTGCATAGAAGTTTGGGGCCTATGACCTGCTATCACTTGGTTAACTATATTGGAATTACACAACGATCTATTTAAACATCTTTCGAGATGAATCGGCTGGATTGTCCAATTAACCAGGCCGTTCACATATATTTATTATTTGGGATTAAGTAACGAAACCCAAACTGTAGTTCCTTGTTTTATTATAAAAGGATTGTATCTATAATTCCTGAGTGTAGATTGACCGTAAGTTCCACTGTATATGAGTGAATGAGAAAGGGACGGCGTTTATGTAATATAAACGTTAGGTCACGTCCTTACGATATAAGTTGCTGTGAGTGACTACTGAGTGAGGGCCTCGCTGTGCGGGCTTACAGATATGCTGACGATGGGCTTCTACCCTCTTGGGAGAGTTGCCCTCTCACGGGTACAACTCATGTCTTACTCATAGACAGTGGAAAGTTACAGGGGGTGAATCTGAATATAATATCAGATGTATTGACCCATTTATATAATATTTTCTGTTGATGTGACAGGGGCCCATTACATCGCTCGGTCACCTACCAGCCGAGCTCCGTGAGGCCTAAATAAGCTCACAGAGTACAGTACATCCTAGACAACCCTAACCATGTTATAAACAGATATGTAGACACTAAGCTGGGGATTCTACTACTGTAGGGGTATTAGTTATTACAGGGGACCTAGACTTTAGTGTCGTACGGGTTAGTATGTTATGAACAATGTTGAATTTGGATTACACTGCCTTGTATTAACAGAACAGGAACATAATTGCCAGAATTAACAAAATAGAGGGAATTGTAAGACTTGGTAGTGCAAATTCCCGTGATAGGTAAAATGGCAAGTTATTTTTCAAATCAACAAAATGTGTCTCGCTCAAGAAAGCTAAAACTTTTAATTTCTCTGATACTATTTGAATATCCTTAATAGTGAAATTCATTACAGGAAGTTGAATTAAAGCAGACTTGAGTTTTATATTTAAAGCAAAATGCTGATGAGTAGGCAAGGTCCGTAATGTACTACAAGTGATTTTGCAGTAATCAGGAGCCTTGTAATGCCCTTTCACAACTAGCTGCTTAACACCATCATGGCATTTTAAAATGACATTAGTGAGATTTGGAAAGAACAAATACTGCACATTGTGAAGATGAGCGTGAAACACAGTCTTTAGACTAACTAGCCTATAGCTGCATTGCGCTAACGCTGTGCGTACATTTGGTTGTATGACTGCCAATTCACATATTCCCTCTGCAGCAGGAATAAACGCGAACATGTAGGCTGGACATACGTGTAGGTGTAGGTGTAGATAAGACGACTTACACCGTGACAGTACCTCAGAATCCTCTATTGATAACAAAGAATACTCTTCATCTACTAAGAAAAGTTCTTTAGGCCTATCTAGGGTATACAGTGTGTCGTTCACAAACCAGGGGAAGGGTTCTAAATGCCATGCATTAAACTCATGTTGCCCTCGCATAGGAATGTGGATCAGAATAGCATTGTGCGTGAGAGTTGACTCCAACAGCGGGTAATAATATTGAACCTCATTGTCAATAAAAATAGGAGTTAAATGATACTGCAACTTGGCTATTTTTAAAGCTTCAAGAAGCGTCTGCACAGGCAGAAGCTTCGCTTCCACACGTCCTATCCCGGCATCTACAATGCTGTCTATTAGTTCATTTTTAGAGGTTACAATTTTATGAACTGAAATTTCCGCAGCATGCAAATATTCTGTGAAATAAAGGAGCCATTCTAACGTCGGGATTGCTTTCTGTAACCTAGTAACAATCCTCGAAACTGTGTTAGACTCCACTATGATTGCGTTAACCTTTGATTCTAGAGCAGTAATCACGTGAAAGGTTTGAGAAATAACACGATTCTGTTGAGATACAGCCTGAACGACAACGTTCATTCGGTCCCCCAATTTAGCTACATCATCGGCCGTTGCCATGCCAAACAAGGCGCTTTGGATGAGACCTACAAAATTAAAGAGACCCCTTTTTCGTCGTGCCTGAGAATGCACTTCTTGAGCAAGATCCGCTTGAGACGCAGGTAGATTTATCCCAACATCGACGAGAAGCTCGCGAAGGTTCTGGAGACGAAAGTGTAGAAGGTCTATAGTTTGTGAAACTATTGTCGAATTATCAGAAGCTGTGCTGAGACCATGAAGGATGTCCAAAGCTGATTGTAGTTGGCCGTCGACGTTTTCCATCTAACGCGGAAGTTGGAGTAGTGGATGTAGTTCATACTTGGTGTTCACCACGTCCTCAACTATGAGAACGCGTCCGAGAGGTGCCACAAGTGCACCCGGTTTGAGGACTGATGTGGACATATCTGTCAACACAACGGTGCCACAACAGAGTAGAAGCAACACACTGAAGATCCAAGCCATTCTGTAAGGAATTACAAACGATTTAACGTCTACTTGCAGAACGAAGGTTCATACAATAGTCATTTGGGACACTCTGCTTCTGGACAATCTGTAAGGATGTATCAATCACATCATCATCAACTGGAGGTAATACATTTATCTGGGTCTTCTTCAGATGATCCGTGTGCACGACATCTGCAATCTGTGCATTAGGCTTCCAAATTTAAAATTTGTTGCCTGATTCTTTTGAGATGCGGAATGGACCAGAAAATTTTGCCGAAAGGTTGGAGTTCCTTTCAGGTTCTCTTAACATAACAGCGTCCCCAACGTTTAATGCGACAGGTTTAGCATGGTTATGTTGTTTGATGATCATTTCGGCGCGTGACGCCGCTAGATGTGATCGTACTTGGGCATGAATATCTGTAAAGACATGAATTTGTTTTGCCGCGAAATCATCCGTATTATAAACCGGGTATGGCGCATCTGTAAGGATGTCGTAAGGTAGACGTTTATCTATACCAAAGACAATGTAGTAGGGTGTTTTGCCCGTAGAGCTATTAACTGACCCATTTATAGACGCTGCAACCTGCGGTAACCAATCCTCCTATGCTTATTGAAAACCACTGACAATTGGACGCAGTATTTCTAGGATTTTACGATTGGTTCTCTCAACAAGGCCATTAGCCTGTGGATGATAAGCACTCACAAAAGTTTGTTTAATACCATATTGTGCACATACTGTATATGCGCTACTAGCTGATTCTTGAACTCTGTGCCATTGTCAGAGAGCAGAACTTTAGGCGTAGTATATGGACATATAAGATTCATCACTAATGCATAGGCTACTGCTTCGGTCGTTTTGCTTTTTAGTGGGACCAAGACCACGAACCTTGAAAAATGATCCACACACACTAAGATGTACGCTGATCCCTGATGACTCATTGGGAGCTGTAACAAGTCAATAGCGACTGTGTCAAACGGACGGTCTGGTGTAGGATATTGTAGAATCGGGGCTGGTGATCCTGTTGAACCTTTATGTTGAGCACACGCCAAACAATTAGCTATGTTTAATTCTATGTCTTTCTTCATAGTGTTCCAGAAATACTTCTTTCGTAAATCCGCTAAGCATTTATCACGACCTTGGTGACCTGCTTGTGGGACATCATGGAACAATGTCATTACTGCTTTGCACAACGTGTCAGGTACGACTATTTGAGACACATTACCCTCAGGTGAATTTCTCGTCTTATGGAGTATATGTTGTAATTCAAACTGACTTAAGGGAAGAATTAACTTGGGGAGTTTAACATCCTCACCCGATTCGAGAGCAAAAATAACTGCTGACCAATATGGGTCACGTCGTTGCTCATCTTCCAGTTGCGGAAGAGTGAATGTTGATACAGGCATTACTGGTGCTATATTTCTTGACAGAGCGTCGGCGACAACATTCGCCCTCCCAGGTAAGTACCTAATTTTGGGGTCAAACTCTTGAATTGTCAGATACCAGCATGCTAATCTGCATGATAAGTTTCTGCCATGGAACAGGTCGGTTACTGCCACATGATCAATAAAAACAGTTATCCTTTAGCCAAAGATAATGTCTTTGAACTTCTTAAGTGCCCACACAACGGCTAACGTTTCTAAATGCATTACCGAATAACGTGTTTCAGCATCAATTAGTTTGCGACTTGCAAATGCTATCACTCTAAACTTCCTACGTGTATCCTCTTGCATGAGCACTGCTCCGACTCCAATTCCGGAAGCGTCAGTACAGAGAGTGAAAGGTTGAGTGTAGTCTGGGAATGCTAGAACCGGGGCATTGGTAAGCGCTGTCTTCAATGCCGTAAAACTATCTTCGTGTTCAGCATCCCATACAAACATTGCATCTTTTTTGAGCAACCTTGTTAGGGGCGATGCTAATGTTGCATAGTTCTCGATAAAGGAACGATAATATCCAGATAAGCCAAGAAAGCTACGCACATGATCATTTGAGGTAGGACGCGGGAACTGAGATACAGCTTTGACTTTATCATTAACTGTATGTATGCCTTCACCGTCAACTACATGACCAAGGAAATGGATTCTGGATTTTAAAAACTCACACTTCGAGAGTTTTATTTTGAGGCCTGCTGTGGAAAGTTTGTCCAACACTTCACACAGTTTAATCAGATGGAAATCGACGTCCTTACTGACTACTATTAGATCATCCAAATAAGCGCAGACTGTGGTACCAATCAATCCTGCAAACAGGGTGTTGATCATTCATTGAAATGTTAGTGGGACATTTCTGAGACCAAATGGCATTCGTAGAAACTCAAAGTGGCCTAGAGGCGCGCTAAATGCCGTGATTTCTCGTGATTTCTCATCGAGTGGTATTTGCCAATACCCACTAAGCAAATCTAAGTTGCTAAATACCGCATTATCCTTGCCTAAGGATTGCAATATGTCGCTCAAGATAGGCATAGGGTACCTATCAGGGATCGTTTGATCATTGACTCGCCTGAAATCTATAACGGCGCCATCCACCATCCTTTTTCGGAACGAGGAATAATGGGCTATTAAACGGGGCTTTTGAGTGTCTAATAACATTCTCATCTAACATACCCTGTACCATATCTTGTACTACAGCGCACTGGCTATGAGGTAGTCTATAAGCTGCTACGTAAATAGGGTTGGTTCCCTCCTTTAAGGCTGTATGATGGGATGTTAAATCTGTCTGACCTAGCGTTTCCCTTGGCAAGGCTACTATATTTCTATAGTCGTCAAGCAGCTCTAAAAGGCTTGTCTTGCCCTGGGGATGATCGATCACCTTAACATGTGGTGCTATTTGATCTATCCTGGCCTGTCGAGTCTGTTGGCATTTCGCAACAATACCTCGAATTGGGAATTTAGTAGGCTGTACTTCGACATTGTTGTGATATACAAGAAAATCACACAAATAACATCCTTTCTTTAAGATTCGTTGAACGCCTGTTCGATTTAGAATCAGTACGTCGGTCAAACCACCAGGGCGTATAGTGCTCAGGGTAGATTCACATGACAGCCCTTTTACCTTGCATGTTTCCGGGAGACACACAGCATCTGTGCCCGTGTACACGTTGGGTAGTTCGACAGTTGCTTTGGTGATTTCCTCATTTTGGTAATGGAGAGTACTCTTGAACACTGCTGGTACGATCGTCCAACTCTTGCTGCTGTAATCACGCTGGGAAAGTGTGTGGTTGAGGTCAAGAGGTATCTCTGACGCACGATCTGCCTTCCTCTTAATAGGATAGGTAGACAACACTTTCGTCCTAGCTGTGAGCATAGGTTCAGAATGACTCATTGCTGTGTAGGGAACACCTTTAAACGTAACACTATTATTACGTGGAAGAACATCTATCATGTTCTTTCGAAGAGTTGGTAGACCAAGTAACCCGTCGGCTGGCAATTTAAACTGCTGGACTATGTAAAAGTCCGTGTAGAAGGGCGTACCACGTCTTGAGAATCTGAGTGGTAACGTCACCATTCCTGTGATGCTCAGCTGAGTACCTGAAACTCCTTCGAGCTCAGCGTTATTAAGTCTCCAATTGAAGTTGCGGTGAGGGAATTTACGTTGTAACTCTTGATATGATGTCAAGGCCAATACATTAGCGCAAGCACCTGTGTCTATATCAAGAGCCAATCTGGTATTATCCACTCTCACCGGCACTGACAACACTTCAACTTTGCTTAGCGCCGCTATTAACGATGCCGCTATAGAAGTGCTGTGAGGAGGGGCGGGAATTACCCTATCTATCCCTCTCCTTGCTGTGGTGTGCGCTGGTCTTCCCCAGACGACTTGTCCTGGGGACGTTTCTGCTTACGCCTATACGACACCTCCGTTCCACTAAGGTCCACACCCCTAGCCTTTATTAGCACATCGCACTCATGTGAACTATGAGTTGTTGATTTGTGAAGTGCGCACCATTTGTGTGACTTCTGGATAGGAGGAGGTATCTTCTCAGCTGCTTCCGAAAATGACCTTGAGGAGTGCTTGGCACTGTTTCCATGGAGCTAATAACAATCTTCCATTACATGGCCACGTTTATTACAGTGTGCTCATCGTAAAGGAGTTTTTTGTTTATAAGTCCGGCGGGGAGGTGCAATCGGAGCTAAGTGTGTCGCATAAGGAGTCTGGGAGGGAGTCATGTGCGCCATCTGAGGTATCTGGGGTTGCTCCATACACGTCAAGGGTTGCGGCGTCTTCACTGAAGGCTGCGCCATTATGGAATGTGTCATTAAGGACTGTGCCATTAAGGGGCCCGTAGCCTGGGGACAGAGCTTATTTGCGTACTCCACCATATCCAGGGGTGGTTCATACTGTACTTCTTGTGCCCGGCTATATAGAGGACGACGGACGGAAAGCAGAAAGCTTATTAGCTCTATCAACGTTTCCACATTGTCCGCTGACATTTTACCCTGATCGTTGTACCAATCTGAGGTCCGGAATATCGCTTGCATGTCCTGGCAAACCTCGCCTGCGATGTCGACAGCGTCGACAGGCATTTCATTGCATATCCCTGGCGTACAACGATCCATCCATCTGAAGATTCATTGAAGCTGGCCCAGCTGTGACCCACCCCCAAAGATCCCAATTAACGTTAGCTTAAATTTCTCATAATCAGGGCTCTGCAAACCAAACACATTTAAATGACTACCGGCATAAGAACCCTACGTAATGTGGGAACGTACATATGCCTTTTTGTCTTCGTCAGTCGTTATTTGCCCAGTGCACATGTTATCTTCACATGCACGAATGAAATGTGCGACCCGATAATCATCTTGACCCGTAAAATTTCGAACATTGTCACCACGCTGCATAATATTAATAACTCTATCAGGTTGAGTTGACGTGGTAGTAGCATTGACGTGAGGGTTTGTGGAAGACATTATAGTGTTGGTATTAGATAAGTTAGTATCCTTACTCCTAACAGAAGGCTGGGTTAATAAGGTTGTTACTGGTTTAGCAACAGACACACTATCACCTAAAACAGGGGTAACTGCTTTTGTATACTGAGGTGAAGTACTATATTGATTACCAGATCGTAAGGTACGACGGATTAAGTCGTCAAATGATTCCTCAATTACTTTCTCACTACTTCCTACTGAATTGTCTAACTGTGTTCCCGACTCAACATCAATGTCAGTCTGTGCTTGATCATCGACGAGTTGGTTATATGCAAACAGTTGCACGCATACGCGCAGAGTGTCCGGCTCGAGACGCTATTTTTAGATTCGCCCCACCAGCCACCCGCCCGCCTGCCTGCCTGCCTCTTTTAGCTCATAAAATTCATACAAATTACCCGGCCAGAATATAATTTACATTGCTGGAATTCTTACAATTTGATGATCATTTTGAATATAAACATCATAGATTTTGCATTAGACATACAAATTTTAGATCTACTCTAAGTATTTTGTTTACTCTGAGTAAATATGTTATCTTTTGTGCAATATATATGACGTTTACATTCAAAATATTCCCTGACCTGCAAGGAATCCAGAAATGTCAATTACTGTATATTATCCTAATTTTAGTCTGAGGTATTATTTATTACTAAAAGTTAAAATCTAGTTCTTTCACCCAACATTTCTCTGATAGGGAGGGAAGGTGGGGGTTGGGGGGGAGGGTTGGGACCGACCGACCATCTGGCGCGGTTGGAAGAGGGGGGGAGGCAAGTTGGGGTACTTTGATTGACAGATAGTGTCGTGAAGAATATTTTTTTTTTTATTAACTGAAGATATTTGTTTTAGCTCATAAAATTCATACAAATTACTGGACCAGAATATAATTTACATTGCTGGAATTCTTACAATATCATGATCATTTTGAATATAAACATCATGGATTTTACATTAGACATACAAATTTTAGATCTACTCTAAGTATTTTGTTTACTCTGAGTAAATATGTTATCTTTTGTGCAAAATGTATGACGTTTGCATTCAAAATATTCCCTGACCTGCAAGGAATCCAGAAATGTCAATTATATTATCCTAACTTTAGTCTGAGGTATTATTTATTACTAAACGTTAAAATCTAGTGTTTCACCCAATCATTTCTCAGAGAGGTAGGGGCCAGTGAGCTGGGAAGAGAGGGGGGGGGATTTGAGTCCATTATTTGAATGGACATTAACCTGGTGACCGTATTTCTGTTAAATATTAATTGTGTGAGCATACCATCATAAAATTTAGATGTTATTTTTACTACAACATAGGCATTGTGTCGGAAAAAGTGGAGTTTGGGGTTCGGGCCAGTCTCTATTGGAATTAATCCCATATGTTCTGTTGTTCACTTTAAGGGTTTTCACTTTCCGTGGTACCCTGTGGGTTCAATTGACAATTGAACGCGTACGTAATCGGGGTACTACTGTATACAGCATATATAATAAAATTTCATTTGTTTTTCATTTAGTGTTTAATTTTCTTTGTTTAAAGGACTGTACAGGTAGTCATTTTCTGTTAAACTTATACAGCATATATAACCATCAGTGTTCCGGCATTTTCGAAAATCCGGCACTCCTCAGGTCCCGAGGTTGCCGGATTTTTGATAGTCAACCCGGTATATATATATATATATATATATATATATATATATATATATATATATATATATATATATATATATATATATATATATATATATATATATATATATATATATATATATATATATATATATAGTATATATATATATATATATATATATATATATATATATATATATATATATATATATATATATATATATATATATATATATATATATATATATATATGTGTATATACATATATATATATATATATATATATATATATATATATATATACATATACATATATATATATATATATATATATATGTGTATATATATATACATATATATATATATATATATATATATATATATATATATGCAAGTAAATCACTGTAGGTGCGCGATCCAGGTATATGCTGATAACCACAAGAAGAAGAAACACGGGTTCCCGCTTTGTAATTCACATCTTCAGGGTGAGTACAGACTAGAGAGAGTAATACAAATCAAGGTGTATATATACAGAGGAGGGTGAGACCAGGTCCACAATGGTCAGGTATTGTAATGACCCTACTAATCTTTAAATAGCCCAACGTTTGGTGGTCAGGTCAGATGGTCAAGTGACCCGCCTTCTCACCTGATCACAAATCTTCTTAATTACAAATTTGTCCAGCTTGTACAGTGCTTACTCAAATTCATGTTGAATGCTCGTATGTTTAATAAGACTAGATTCTATGATGTTCCTACTATCAATTGAATTACATGGTAATATTGAGGAGGCATTATCCCAGTCAATGCAATGCTTGTTATCCCTCAAATGAACAAACAGAGCATTGGATTCCTGGCCTGTCCTAACACTGTATTAAACAACACACTGTATTAAACAACACAAATATATATATATATATATACAGGTTGTACCTCTCTAGTCCGGCATTCTGTGGTCCGGAACGATTTTAGTTTGTCCAATAGGTAGATAGGCATTTTTTTTTTTTTTTTTTTTTTTTTTTTTACTTATCTAATTATTATTATTATTATTACAGGAGTATTAAATTTTTGCCCCTCAGGTCCCAATGTGGGTCAGTGACCTATGCCGGGGTGGGCTAATCCCTAAAAAAAAAAAGCCGCAGGAAATTAAGGTTTGTTTACATCCGGCAGTTCGGCTGCTCTCTCTCTCTCTCTCTGCTTGTCTATACAGAGTACAACATTTAACCCTTCAATATATATGAGCAGTAAATAAGTGTTGCTTTCATATTCTTATGTAGAGTAATGACGATATATTTTCACATGTGCGCACTTACATACGAGCAGTCTCACTTTTTTTTTTGCCATTAATGGTTAGCTACTTATATTGTTCTATTTATGAACATTAAATAACATTACAGGTACTTCAAGCAACCATATTCATTTTTTTACATTAATTTTACTACAGCTAAACTCAGGGTCTTATTTTCTTCAGTTTTATATATAGAACCAATCAGTCACTGGTTTCGTAAGCTTTAACATAAACAATGCCGGCAGCCGTCTCGTCTCCTTTAATATTCCACGTATTATTAATAAATTGTATTGTTAATTTTGCACACACGTACATTGATTCAATAAAAACAAATTCAGAAACATTAATTAAAATATATATGAACAGTAAATAAGTGTTGCTTTCATATTCTTATGTAAAGTAATGACGATATGTTTTCGCGTGTGCGCATGCGCACTTACATATGCAATCTCTCTTTTTCTTTACCATTATCGTTAGCTACTTCTATTGTTCCATTTATTAACATTAAATAACATTACTTAAAACAACCATATTAATTTTACTACAGCTACAACCAAGGTCTTATTTTCTTTAGTTTTATATGTGGAACCAGTCAGTCACTGGTTTTGTAATCAACGAAAACAATGCTGTGTCATTTCCTCGTGTGTTTTAATATTCTACGTATTATTAATGAATTCTATTGCTCATTTTGCACACATAAACATTAATTCAATAAAAAAGACATTCAGTAATAAACAACAATGAATCTTTTGTACATAAGAGAAATGACGCTGTTTACATGATTATGCACGTCGTCTGCACGTTGGCGGGCCGTTCAAACCGGTCGAAATTCAAGTTTCCGCCGTCAAAATTTTTATTTATTTATTTTTTTGTGTGTTCCAATAAAATACGTTAAGAATTAAAAACTCGCGAAATTTAAGAAGCTACTATACGACATTTAACCCTTCAATATGTCTTCAAAGAGACCATGACGCAGAGAAAGTGGTGCTAGTGCTTCCAGGCATAAGCACAAGTCACTATCTATCCAGGAAAAGGGTGAATTTCCATGGTCCGGCACCGGTCAGGTCCCGAGGTTGCCGGACTAGAGTGGTACAACCTGTATATATATATATACAGTATTACCCCGCCTAACGCGGTTTCACTTAACGCGTTTTATCATATACGCGGTGCCTCGCCAGAGCTGAACTTTCACTTAACACGGATATTTTCCACATTTACGCGGTGAGTGTATGGCTCGAGACGCTATTTTTAGATTTGCCCCACCCGCCACCCTGCCTGACTGCCTGTTTTAGCTCATAAAATTCATACAAATTACCCGGCCAGCATATAATTTACATTGCTGGAATTCTTATAATTTGGTGATCATTTTGAATATAAACATCATATATTTTGCATTAGACATACAAATTTTAGATAAAAAATTTTCTCAGAGTAACTATGTTATCTTTTGTGCAAAATATATGACATTTATATTCAAAATATTCCTGGTCTTACAAGGAATCCAGCAATGTCAATTATATTATCCTAACTTTAATCTGAGGTATTATTTAATACTAAATGTTAAAAACTCTTGAAGGGAGGATTGGTGGGGGTGGGGGGGAGGGTTGGGACTGACCGCGCGGTTGGAAGAGGGGGGGAGGCAAGGTGGGGTACTTTGATTGACAGATAGTGTCCTGAAGATTATTATTTTTTTTATTAACTGAAGATATTTGTTTTAGCTCATAAAATTCATACAAATTACCCGGTCAGAATATAATTTACATTGCTGGAATTCTTATAATTTGGTGATCATTTTGAATATAAACATCATATATTTTGCATTAAACATACAAATTTTAGATAAAAAATTTTCTCTAGGTAACTATGTTATCTTTTGTGCAAAATATATGACATTTATATTCAAAATATTCCTGGTCTTACAAGGAATCCAGCAATGTCAATTGTATTATCCTAACTTTAGTTTGAGGTATTATTTATTAAAATTTAGTGGTTTTCCCCCAAAAATTTCTCAGAGAGGGAAGAGCCGGCAGTGTAGTGTGAGAGGGAGTTGAGTCCATTATTTGAATGGACATTAACTTGGCGACTGTATTTCTCTATTTCTCTTAAGTATTAATTGTGTGCATGTACCATCATAAAATTAAGATGTTATTTTTACTACAACATAGGTATGTGCCTTCAAAAAGTGGAGTTTGGGGGTCTGGCCGGTTTCTATTGGAATTAATCCCATATGTTCTGTTGTTCACTTAACGCGGATTTCACTTAACACGGGACCCTCTGGGTTCTATTGACCGGGTTAAGTGGGGTACAACTGTATATATATATGTATATGTATGTATATGTATATATATGTATATATATGTATATATATGTATATGTATATATATGTATATGTATATATATGTACATGTATATATATGTACATGTATATATATGTAGGCTACATGTATATATATGTATATGTATATATATGTATATATATGTATGTGTATATATATACTGTATGTATATATATATATATATATATATATATATATATATATATATATATATATATATATATATATATATATATATATATATATATATATATATATATATATATATATATATATGTATATATATGTATATGTATATGTATATATATGTATATACAGTGGTCCCTCGGTTAACGAACTCAATCCGTTCCAGCAGGTTGTTCGTTAACCGAAACCATTGTTTCAATGGGTTTTTGGGTAATTAGTTTCAGCTCACCGAAAATTGCCTAAATTCAACAAAATTGGTAGAAAAGTTCACTTACTTTGAGGTGTGTATGTAGAAGGCTCCTGGATGATGATGATGATGATGGGAATTAGAATGGGGGTGGAGGAGAAGGCAGAAGAGAAGGCATTGGGGTGGAAAAGAAGTCACCCCATGGCACCATTTCACCCATAAAATTTTAGTTCTCTTGGTGTATTTTCAAGATTATTTTCTTTAAATCAACACTGCACTGCATTATATATTGTCAATATGTAAAATATATTTCAAAATGACCAATAATTTGCTTGGAAACAAAAAAAAGCATTTAGTTGAAGAGAGTCTCAAGCAAGATGTTACCTCCAGTGAAAACAGAGAGAGACTAACGCCTGTTTGCTGTGTTAAGAGGCTGGATGCCGCGCATTAAACTAGTCACTTTACCTTCAATTATGTTCAATAATTGTTAAAATGACTAAAAAATTGAATATTAAACTTTTAAAATTATTGAATAGTATAAACTTCTTGATATTTACTGAAATAGTAAGGAATTTAAGCCCTAGAACCGATTAATGTATTGGCGGACTGATATTAAAGCTGGTTGCCCGGTCATTGCAAGCGAAAACATGTTGAGGTCAGTTCGTAAGAAATTTGTTAACCGAATTTTTGTTCGTTAACCGAATTGAAGATTCTTATGGAAGGCAGTTCGTTAACCGAAATTTCGTTAACCGAGGCGTTCGTTAACCGAGGGATCACTGTATATGTATAGGTATATACAGTGGTCCCTCGGTTAACGAACACAATCCGTTCCAGCAGGTTGTTCGTTAACCGAAAAATTCGTTAACCGAAACCATTGTTTCAATGGATTTTTGGGTAATTGGTTCCAGCTCACCGAAAATTGCCCAAATTCAACAAAAATGGTAGAAAAGTTCACTTACTTTGAGGTGTGTATGTAGAAGGCTTTTGGATGATGATGATGATGTGCATTTGAAGTGGGAGGTGGAGGAGGAGAAGGGAGAAGAGAAGGAAGTGGAGGTGGAGGAGAAGCATTTACTGCTTCTTGGAAGGTGAGTCACCTTCCATGAAAATGTCAGTAACCTCTGGACTGACAGATTCTCCACCATGAACATCCTCTCTCCTTCTTGAAGTGGAAGGCTGAGGGATAGCATCTTGTTCCCTCTGCCTTTTACTGAAGAAAGTGTCAGTTGTGGTCTGTGGGGCATCTGTCCTCACCATTAACTTATGTTTAAAGAAGGAGACCACTGAGTCCTCAACATTACACAAAGTTAGTTCAGTTTTTTCCACATCTGGGTGCTTTGAAGCCAGTTCCCTGAACTTCTCCCAGTAGTAAATCACATCTTTCAACTGTTTAGCTGACATATGGTCATCACTTTCAATTTCCTCCTCACCACTGTCAGCCTCTACCTGTAACATCTCATCCAGTTGCTTCAAGTCATCAGGAGTAAGTTCCTCCTCATGAGACATCACAAGCTCTTCCACATCCTCCTCCTCCACTTCAAGGCCCAATGACTGACCAATGGACACAATCTCCTTGCCCAACTCTGTTTCTTCCTCAAATCCCTCAAAATCATGGACTACTGATGGCCACAGTGCTTTCCATGAAGAATTGAGGGATCTAGTGGAGACTTCTTGCCATGATGACACAATCAATTTTACAGCCTCCAGGACGTTGAATTGTGTCTTCCAGAACTGTTTCAGTGTTAGTTCAGGATCATTGGAAGTTGCCTGATGACACCTCCTAAACATTTTCTTCATGTACAACTTCTTGAAGTTGCTGATCACATTCTGGTCCATTGGCTGTATGATTGATGTAGTGTTTGGAGGCAAAAACAACACTTTCACAAAGTCAAATTGATACTCCAAATTGCTGGCAAGGTCAGGGTCATGACCAGGAGCATTATCCATGAGGAGAAGAACCTTTAAAGGGAGTTTTTGGTTGTTAGGTAGCTCTTGACAGAAGGGCAAAACACATCAACAACAGTCTTGTCACCCATGCCTTACGGTTGGACTTCCAATAAACTCCAAGCTTTGTTCTTACCACTTTCTGTTGCTTGAACACCCTGGGGTTTTCAGAGTGGTAGACAAGCATAGGCTTCAGTCGGAAATCCCTTGAAGCATTGGCACCAAGCAATAGAGTGAGACGGTCTTTCATGGGTTTATGCCCAGGTAAAGAGGCTTCATCTTAGGTGATGAATGTTCTTTTGGGCATCTTTTTCCAGAACAGATCAGTCTCGTCCACATTGAACACTTGCTGTGGAAGATAATTTTCTTCCATCAGTTTTTTAAATGCAACTAAAAACTTTGCTGCCCCTTCTTTATCAGCACTAGCAGCTTCACCATGCCTAACAACACTAAAAATGTCACTTCTTTTCTTAAATTTTTCGAACAAGCCTTTGCTGGCCCGAAAATCTTCAAATTCTGTGCCTGAAGAACCAGGTTGATCTGCCTTTAAAAGTTCGTAAATCTCCCTGGCTCTTTCACAAATGAATTCAGTAGAAACTGAATCACCTTTCATCTGTTTTTCCCTTATCCAGATGATAAGTAACCTCTCAGTTTCTGCGATTAGGGATCTACTTTTAAACACTCTTGTAGATTTGTCTCTCACTTTCACTTCTTTAAATTTGTCTTTCTGTGCAAGAATTGTCGACACAGTTGATGCCGACATGCCATATTCTTTGCTGACCACATTTGATTTAATGCCTTGTTCATGTTTTTTTATGATTTCCTGCTTGGTTTGGATTGAAGTAGCTTTTCTTGATCTCTTAGGCCCCATGCTGGATTCAAACAATGTCAACACGTGTTTTTCAAAGTTAAACTTGTTGTAAATAAAGAATATTTTCTTTAAAATAACACTGCACTGCGCTATATATTGTCAATATGTAAAATAAATTTCAAATTGACCAATAATTTGCTTGGAAACAGAAAAAAGCATTTAGTTGGAAAGAGTCTCAAGCAAGATGTTACCTCCAGTGAAAACAGAGAGAGAAACTAACGCCTGTTTGCTGTGTTAAGAGGCTGGATGCCGTGCATTAAACTAGTCACTTTACCTTCAATTATGTTCAAAAATTGTTAAAATGACTAAAAAATTGAATATTAAACTTTTATAATTATTGAATAGTATAAACTTCTTGATATTTACTAAAATAGTAAGGAATTTAAGCCCTACAACCGATTACTGTATTGGTGGATTAATACTACAGCTGGTGGACTGCCAAATGCAAGCGAAAACATGTTGAGGTCGGTTCGTAAGAAATTCGTTAACCGAATTTAAGAATCTTAAGGGAGGCAGTTCGTTAACCGAAATTTCGTTAACCGAGGCGTTCGTTAACCGAGGGACCACTGTATATGTATATGTATATATATGTATATGCATGTATATGTATATGTATATATGTATACAGTATTACCCCGCCTAACGCGGTTTCACTTAACGCGTTTTATCATATACGCGGTGCCTCGCCAGAGCTGAACTTTCACTTAACACGGATTTTTTCCACATATACGCGTGAGTGTCCGGCTCGAGACGCTATTTTTAGATTTGCCTCACCCGCCACCCTGCCTGACTGCCTGTTTTAGCTCATAAAATTCATACAAATTACCCGGCCAGAATATAATTTACATTGCTGGAATTCTTATAATTTGGTGATCATTTTGAATATAAACATCATATATTTTGCATTAGACATACAAATTTTAGATAAAAATTTTTCTCAGAGTAACTATGTTATCTTTTGTGCAAAATATATGACATTTATATTCAAAATATTCCTGGTCTTACAAGGAATCCAGCAATGTCAATTATATTATCCTAACTTTAGTTTGAGGTATTATTTATTAAAATTTAGTGGTTATCCCACACATCTCCTTGGGACGGTTGGTGGGGGGTGGGGGGGAGGGAGGGACCGACCGACCATCTGTTACCCCGTGAAGAATTATTTTTTTTTTTATTAACTGAAGATATTTGTTTTAGCTCATAAAATTCATACAAATTACCCGGTCTGAATATAATTTACATTGCTGGAATTCTTATAATTTGATGATCATTTTGAATATAAACATCATATTTTTGCATTAGACATACAAATTTTAGATAAAAAATTTTTCTCAAATTAACTATGTTATCTTTTGTGCAAAATATATGACATTTATATTCAAAATATTCCTGGTCTTACAAGGAATCCAGCAATGTCAATTATATTATCCTAACTTTAATCTGAGGTATTATTTAATACTAAATGTTAAAAACTCTTGAAGGGAGGATTGGTGGGGGGTTGGGGGGAGGGTTGGGACTGACCGCGGGGTTGGAAGAGGAGGGGGGGAAGGTGGGGTACTTTGATTGACAGATAGTGTCGTGAAGAATATATATTTTTTTTTATTAACTGAAGATATTTGTTTTAGCTCATAAAATTCAGACAAATTATCCGGCCAGAATATAATTTACATTGCTGGAATTCTTACAATTTGGTGATCATTTTGAATATAAACATCATAGATTTTGCATTAGACATACAAATTTTAGATGTAAAGTTTATTCTGAGTAAATATGTTATCTTTTGTGAAAAATATATGACATTTGTATTCAAAATATTCCTGGTCTTACAAGGAATCCAGCAATGTCAATTATATTATCCTAAATTTAGTTTGAGGAATTATTTATTACTATACCTGGTTTTCCCCCCAAAATTTCTCAGAGGGAAGAGCCAGCGAGTGTAGTGTGAGAAGAGGGGGAGGGAGTCGAGTCCATTATTTGAATGGACATTAACTTGGCGACTGTATTTCTCTATTTCTCTTAAGTATTAATTGTGTGCATGTACCATCGTAAAATTAAGATGTTATTTTTACTAGAACATAGGTATTGTGTCGGAAAAAGTGGAGTTTGGGGATGGGCCAGTTTCTATTGGAATTAATCCCATATGTTCTGTTGTTCACTTAACGCGGTTTTCACTTAACACGGTACCCTGTGGGTTTTATTGACCGCGTTAAGTGGGGTACAACTGTATATATATATATTTCAAGTAAATGGAAAAATTTTACTCAACACAGACATTAGTTCCAGTTACCGGTAAATAGCAGACGCTTCAGTGACGTCACTAGTGTTTACACTACACCAGCGGTTAACATTTGATGACATTACTTGAAGTGAATTGGCCTTATTTTAAAAAACCAAGGATGGTTGGTAAAGGACTAATGAGTCAGTGGGTAAGTGTCACATTTGGGGTACTGGTCTTATACAGCGAATAGAGCTCAAAAGCTACTTTTTAAATGGAAATTTGGGGGAGGCCGTCTTATGCACCCCGACGCCTTATAGGCCGAGATATACGGTAGAATCATCAGCATAAAAATGGATAGAATTAGTTGTAGTGTGAAGTAAATCATTTATAAAAAGAAGGAAGAGTGTAGGTGAAATAACAGAGCCCTGTGGGACACCACTATTGGTAGAGAAAGAGTGAAAGATCGATCCCTCAACAACATCTGCCATGGATCGATTTTCAAGGAAGCTAGAAATTAGAGAACAAATTTGGGGAGAGAAACCATAAGAGGGAAGTTTAGAAAGCGAAGGCTTTGTCATACTCTGTCAATGCTTTGGAGATGTCGAGGGCCACGACAAAAGATTCCCCATAATCCCTAAGAGAGGATGACCAAAGATGGGTGCAATAGGAGAGCAGATCACCAGTAGATCTCACCTGCCGAAAGTCATACTGGTGATCCGACAAAAGAGAAAGGCGTTCAAGGTGACAGAGAAAATGAGAGTTCAAGATAGTTTCAAAAATCTTAGAGAGGGATGAAGTTAGGGCAATGGGGCGATAGTTAGAGGAATTAGAATGGTCACCCTTCTTTGGGATGGGCTGAACCAAGGCATGCTTCCAAGAAGAAGGAAATTTTTGGGTTTTCAGGCAAAGGCGAAAGAGGCGAGCAAGCACGGGGGCTAGAATTTCAGCACACTCCCTCAGAACACGAGGGGGTATTTTGTCAGGGCCATGTGCCTTGCTCACATCCAACCTTAAAGATATCAGGTCGGAAGAGAGGAGGGAGTGCAGAAGTTGTTACAGATGTTTTGGGTTAAGGACCAGAAGGATTTAAGAGCAGAAGATTTAGTCAGGACAGCGGTCTTTCTTGGCCCTCCAAAGAACAACCTTACAATGATTCCTAGAAGTAATGAAAGGAGTAAGTAACAGGAGAAGGAGATAGTTTCATAACTTGATATGCTCTATCTCTCTCCTTATATGCAAGAGAAGAGGAGTGATCAAGCCATGATTGTGAAGTGAAAGTAATATGACATGTAATGATAAGAATTCACCGCAAACATTTCATGCCCTATCTTTAGGGATGGCAGCACGGTTGTTTTACATGGATACAAGTATTACATTAACACTCAAGAGTATAGTGTGGTAGATATGAGTGATCGAGGCATTGTGATTTAGCTACTGATTCACAGTGGCTGCTATCATTGATAATATTACTGTATATTAAAAGTAATACAGTATAAAATACACCTTACCATTTTACCAATAATCTTCGGTAAATTTTGTAGTTCATAGAGGATATGAACATAGAGACACCATATAATGGATTGTTCACATAATCGGGGTCTCTGGCACTCGCCTTGTGTGTGAGACATTGCCACATAACCAGGTTAGCCAAAACTGCCTTGCACAAGACTTTTGGCCAGGACTGTATACATACTCATAACACCAAGTGAATCACAGGTGTTCATAATGATCCCAAGTGAATCACAGATGTTCATAATGATCCCAAGTGAATCACAGATGTTCATAATGATCCCAAGTGAATCACAGATGTTCACAATGACCCTCAAGTGAATCACAGATGTTCACAATGACCCTCAAGTGAATCACAGATGTTCACAATGACCCTCAAGTGAATCACAGATGTTCATAATGACCCTCAAGTGAGTCACAGATGTTCATAATGACTCAAGTGAATCACGAAATTATTCATAATGACCTTCAAGTGAATTACAAAAGTATTCATAATGATCTTCAAGTGAATCACAAAACTATTCATAATGAACCACAAGTGAATCACAAAACTATTCATAATGAACCACAAGTGAATCACAAAAGTATTCATAATAGCCACAAGTGAATCACAGGTGCATGTGATGACTCCACTCCTTTATTTGGCCTTTTGGTTATACTTCGCTGATTATTCTCGATTTCTTAGATCTTACTGATACTTTGCATTATGTGAAGGGATTTTATTGTTTATTAATGCCCCTGTTGCCCTTGTTTTTATGGCTTTTGGCTGTTATAAATTTTTATTAGAATTTAAAACAAAAGTGGAAAACAACCTCAGAGTTATGGGCAGCAACTGACAATAATAGCCACATTTGATATGATTAATATGTGTCATGTTTTTCCCTCAGGTATACTTCCTGTTGTAAAGCA
Organism: Homarus americanus; assembly: GCF_018991925.1. Taxonomy (NCBI): domain Eukaryota; kingdom Metazoa; phylum Arthropoda; class Malacostraca; order Decapoda; family Nephropidae; genus Homarus; species Homarus americanus. Next base: position 328,367 of record NW_024718183.1, read on the forward strand.
AGTAGATACAGTGTCTGCTGAATGGCCAGCAGCAACCAATTACCTTTACCTCACTTACTGTGGCAAGAATCATGACCTAAATTTTCCTGCTGGTGCTACAATGGTCTTAGGTATGTAAAGATGTTCTGTACTGAGTTTATTTCAGGTGAACTATGGTGGTGTATAAAGCATGTTGGGGCCTAGTTGTTGTTTCATGAAGATGTGTAACTTATACTAAATTGGTATAACCATGTTGTTGTACACAGGCATGGAAAATGTTGAGGATATTGGTGGTGGTGATGATTATTGCATGTTGGGATATAATAATGATAATTGCATGTTGATATATAATGTTGAAGTGATCTATATATATGTTGATATATTTTGTTGTATAAATGTTGATATATGATTGTGTGTGTGGCAAACTGTGGTGTCATCAGCATGCTCACCTCACAAGAGAGTGGATCCGGGTTTGATCCCAGGGCACGGTGAAACTATGGGCATGTTTCTTTATGCTATTTGCCTCTGTCTACCCAGCAGTAATTCAGAACCTCCCTCCCTCCCACCCTCTGCATCTCACTACCTCTCTCACTCATTATACCAAGACTGCCATTCATGATACAATATTGTACAGTACATTATTTATTTGTTATTCATTAATTAGTAAAGATACATTACTGTTATAATCTGTGTTTATCAATACAGTACCTGTACCCTTCATATACAATACAATGGGGTCTCATTTAATGCGGGTTTCGCGTGCAGTTATCGCTTATGTGATTGGTTGAAATGTGACAATAGTGAGAGCTTATGTGGAAACCCATGAGTATTGCAGGTAGCGGTAAGGCAGTAATTTAGTGATCTCTTGCTTATTTAGGTTATTCAACAAAAAGGGGGCTATGGGTCACTCGAAATACTGAAAATCTGGCATAAACATGAGACTGCACTATCTCATCTGGGGTTGAGTGTTGGATTTTTTAGGGAAAATTAATAATTTTTGAAATGTTTCATTAACCCAGCACCAATTGAACCTAACTAACATGGGAATTATGATGAAATTGTATGCTCTTATTATAAAGGGATCGCGGGCTGCGGGGCGGGAGGTAGCGAGTTGCTCTCCCGCCCTCCTTCCTCCACCACCCCTCCCGTATGCACACAAACGTAGTTTTGTATCTTGATATTATTAATATTTTATTCCTATAATGCTTTTATCTTAATTTCATAATATATTCCTATAAAAGTAATCAACTCTTAGGAACTGCATGGTTATTTCAGATTCATTCCCAATTCAAATTGTTCATTCATAAAAAAAAGAAAAAAGAAGCTGGGATCCGAATTAACGAAGTTACAGTGTATATGACTTTCATCTTTATTTGAGACATCTTCAGGTCATGACTCCCTAATTCCCCACCCCAATGATGGGTAACCTGGCAATGCATCAGGTCAGCAATATGAGACTACTAATCCGTTAACCCATTTTCACCACAAATAAGAGAAGAGTTTATATACTGTACAATGGATGACCTGATATTGCATCAGGTCAGGTCAGTAACATGAGAGAATGAGGAGAAATTTACTCCTTTTCCACAGATATAATGTTTCATTTTTATCTCCATTTTTATTAATTCTTTAATTACTATACAGTATTTCTTTCTCTCTATTTTTCTTTATATTTATTTACACGCTTTCTCCCTTATCTCTTATTCTTGTTCTTATTTACTTAAACAATTATGGAGGGTATAGATAGGTGGTGGAGGCAGGGTGTGGTGGGGGAAGGGAGGGTTGATGTGGTCAGTTTTTCCTCACTCCCCCACAAGGGTCACTTGTCCTTCCTCTCTTGTAACCGAGTGTATGCACCTCACATGCCCGTATCATGTAGATTTAAAAAAACTAAAATTTAACCAAACTCTTAGATAAACAATTGAGCATTATTCAAGTGAAGAATGGTGTTTTTAACTGAATTATAACTGATTTTGTAGACTCTGGTATCAACAAGAGGTGACACCATGTCTAAATGTGTGGGTGGTGGAGGGGGGAGAGAGGGGAGACTGGCTGTTGCCAGTCATGAATGAAATCTGGGAGAAGCTTCCGCCAAACTCCACTCAAGCAGTCCTTACTTACATCACCCCAGGCCGCCTCCACAATGAAGTCAATTGCATGCTTGATGTTGAAATTTTCCAAAACGGAAGAACTCTGGCCTTATCATCTCCTTCCTCAGTAGCTGCAACAAGTTTCTAAATGTATGCCTCAAATAATAGGCTTTGAAGGCTGCTATTACTCCTTGGTCCATTGGTTGAAGGAGAGATGTTGTATTTGGAGGTAGAAAGAGCACTTTGATATTGTCAGAAAGCTCAGCAATGGTGGGAGGGAGGCTTGGCGCATTATCTAAAATGAGGAAAATTTTAAAATCGGTATTTTTCTTCTTGCAATAACCCCTGCCAAGCGACAGTACATTTAAAACGTTAGAGTGGAATCGCGTTTCAGCCAACACGCGTTCGCGTTTTACAAATATCGTTCTTCTATTCATCAATTGCGTTATAGCCAATTCGCGTTGACAAAACACGCGTAGTAGCAGAAATGACTGTATTTGCATTATTTTAAATAAAAAGTGCTCAGCGACACACAAACGTGCAGTCTGTCGTCAGGCTTTATGTTTGGGAGAGCAAGAAGGTCATACAAATAATTATCGGAATAATAATTCCACAAGTAAATGCATTTATAACAGTCATAGCATTATCATCTAGTAATTTTAAACTAAAATAAAACTACACAATTTTGGTTATGTTACTTTGATTCAGCATGATAAAATGGGCAAACAATGAAAATAAACAAAGGAAGTTATTTACCAAGAAGCTTCCACCTGACCGCACGTAAGAGAGGTGGTGGTGGTGGTGTTTGTGCGAAGGGAGAGAGGGAGGGTGATAAGAGGGCTATTTTTAGCTTTTCTTTGTGTTCGAGATGGCCAATAATGCATATATTTACTGATCATTTAGAATTATTTTTTTTAATTATTTTTCATAAAAAGTGCTTGGCGACACACAGCAGTCAGTCGCCAGCTGTCTGGCTGTCTTTGTGTTTGGTAGAGTAAGTACTGCATAAAATAATAATAATTCCACAAATAAATACATTTATAACATAATCATAGCATTATTTTCCAGTAATACTACGCTACAGTACAACTACACTACTATTAGCAATATTTCTTTGATACAACCTGATAAGATGGACAAACAATGAAAATGAAAAACAAAAGTAGGTAATTACATTCAGGAAGCTTCCCTGTGGCTGAGGTGTGGCGTGACAGGCAAATATTCACATGGGAACCTGATAACCAGCTCTGGGCATTTAAACAGTTGTGGGAAAAGGCGCACTTTCTGGAACATTACCCAGGGCTTAAGGGTTAATGAAATACTATTTTATTAAATTTAGTGGTGCAGGTTTTGAATTAATAATTGTATACAATACATTATTTTTCTTAGAACCTAAATTGTTAAGGATCTAACTTAATAATAAATTTTTATATACTAGGATCAGGTGTATACAGAATTGGATCATCTGTTGAGTTTGACTGGTGTGCTGTTCAGTGCATTCGAACTCTTCGCAAACTAGGCCACAGGACCATCATGGTGAATTACAATCCAGAAACTGTATCGACTGACTATGATATGTGTGATCGACTGTATTTTGATGAGATTTCATTTGAGGTATGATGATAATTTATAGTTCTATTAATTCAGATTAAAATTATCAATAATTAAATATAATTGTTTGCATGTGTTAAGACTAAACTTTTAGGAATGCAATGTAATTGGTGCTCGGGTACCTTTTGTGTTTTTTATACAAATTTAAAGACATTTTAAGTATAATAATTACCTTTTTAAAGCTCTCATAATATGTAATTCTGTTTGTCAGGTTGTTATGGATATATACAACCTTGAAAATCCCCAAGGAGTGATCCTGAGTATGGGTGGACAACTTCCCAACAATATTGCTCTGGACTTACACCGTCAAGGAGCTCACATTCTTGGTACCTCCCCAGAATCCATAGATGGAGCAGAAAACAGATTTAAATTCTCTCGTATGTTGGATCGCATTGGTATTTCTCAGCCTCGGTAAGTATTCAGACATTTAATCAGTGTTTTTGAATAGGTCCAAAGCATCTCACTTAACCTCTTTACTCTTAGGGGCCATATGACCCTAAACCCCTTATCAGAGGAACCATATTTTACGTGTACAGGTACTTGGTTTTCAATTATTAATTTCTATATTATATTACCTGTTATACTTACTGTTGTATTGTCAGTCTGTTATTTACTGTTTCTCAGTGAATATTTACAGCATATACTCTTCATTACTTACAATACTGTATTTATGATTATACAGGGATAAAAAGCTACTGTATTTTACGGCATAAAAGATGCACTTTTTTGTCTGAAAATGGCTAAAAAAATCGGCCTGTGTCCGATATGTGAAGTTGTGGTCTCCTGCAAGCTAATGAATCCCCCCCAGTTGCTGTCTCCAGTAGGCTAAATTCTACCTAACCCAACTCCAGAATTAAAAATGTTATTGCTTACTTAAACACACTACTATTATTTTTAATTAATTAAAAAATACTTATTGTAAATATAAAAGATAGATGTATAACTACTCGGTACTGTACTAATGATGATAACCCGAGATAATTAACGTCCATACGGCAGACACCAAACTCTTCAAAGGTTGCTATGCAGTAACCATGACTGAACTCTTACAAGCATTACAATCTATTAATTCCATACCTGCAACATTTATTTTTCAATCTACAAATACCTGATACATATGAAGATTTACAGATACTGTAACTTTGTTCTAACATTTACATCTGTTAACATCGCTATCTGTATTGTAGCCAGGTTAGACTCATCTTTGTAACCAGGCTACTGGGCCAAGCTGTTCATTTTCAACTTGTATTTTCAGGTAGATACAGTATACAGTGGTCCCACGGTTAACGAACACAATTCGTTCCACAGAGTTGTTTGTTAACCGAATCCATTATTTCAGTGCGATATTGGGTAATTGGTTCCAGCTCACAGAAAAGTACAGTGGTCCCTCGGTTAACGAGCACAATCCGTTCTAGAAGGTTGCTCATTAACCGAAAAACTCGTTAACCGAAACCATTGTTTCGATGGGTTTTTGGGTAATTGGTTCCACCTCACCGAAAATTGCCTAAATTCAACAAAAAAGGTAGAAAAGTACACTTACTTTGAGGTGTGTATGTAGAAGGCTCCTGGATGATGATTATGATGATGGGAATTAGAATGGGGGTGGAGGAGAAGGGAGAAGAGAAGGCATTGGGGTGGAAGAGGAGTCACCCCATGGCGCCATTTCACCCATAAAATTTTAGTTCTCGGTGTAATTCAAGATTACATTCTTTAAATCAACACTGCACTGCATTTTATATTGTCAATATGTAAAATAAATTTCAAAATGACCAATAATTTGCTTGCAAACACAGAAAAAAAGCATTTAGTTGAAGAGAGTCTCAAGCAAGATGTTACCTCCACTGAAAAGACACAAAGACTGACGCCTATATGGTGTGTTCACAGGTTGGATGGTATGCATAAAACTAGTTTCCTTACCTTCAATTATGTTCAATAATTGTTAAAATGACTAAAAAATTTAATATTAAACTTTTAAAATTATTGAATAGTATAAACTTCTTGATGTTTACTAAAATAGTAAGGAATTTAAGCCCTAGAACCGATTACTGTATTGGCGGACTAATACTACAGCTGGTTGACCACCAAATGCAAGCGAAAACATGTTCAGGTCAGCTCAAGAAACTCGTTAATCGAGGGATTGCTCGTTAACTGAAGTTAAAAATCTTATGGAAGGTAACTTGTTAACCGAAATCTCGTTAACCGAGGGACCACTGTATTTATATATATATATATATATATATATATATATATATATATATATATATATATATATATATATATATATATATATATATATATATATATATATATATATATACACACACACTTACGACTACCCGACTTACGACCGTCGGGACTTACGACCGCCTCAGATATAGATTAAAAAAAATGACACACGCATTTTCTATACCGAAACGTTTCCAGTTAATGTAGTCTCCATGTATAATTAGAAAATTATGGGGGCCCCATGTGCATTCAGCTGACTACATTAAAGGTTAAGTGCTCAGTCACACTGTATCCATTCCTTATTATTTATTACTTTCACTGTACTGTATCCATTCATCATTATTCATTACTTTTACTGTACTGTATTTCATTGTAGATTTTCTATTAATTTTTTTTTTTATCTATGTCGGACTTACGACCTGGATTTGGGTCCCTAACCCCGTCGTAAGTCGGGGTCTAGGTGTGTATATGTATATGTATGTATATATATATATATATATATATATATATATATATATATATATATATATATATATATATATATATATATATATATATATATATATATATATATATATATATATATACATACATACACACAGTTGTACCCCGCTTAACGCGGTTTCACTTAACGCGATTTCTCATATACGCGGTGCCTCGCCAGAACCGAACTTTCACTTAACGCGGTTCATCTACTCATATACGCGGTGAAGTATAATATTTTTATTTTTTTTATTTAGCTCATAAAATTCATACAATTACCCGGCCAGAATATAATTTACATTGCTGGAATTCTTACAATATGGCCAGAATGAATTCATTTGATGATCATTTTGAATATAAACATCATAGATTTTGCATTAGACATACAAATTTTAGATATAATGTTTACTCTGAGTAAATATGTTATCTTTTGTGCAAAATATATGACATTTATATTCAAAATATTCTTGGTCTTACAAGGAATCCAGCAATGTCAATTATATTATCCTAACTTTAATCTGAGGTATTATTTAATACTAAATGTTAAAATTTTGTTTTTTCACCCAACATCTTTTGAAGGGAAGATTGGTGGGAGGTGGGGGGGAGGGTTGGGACTGACCGACCACCTGGCGCGGTTGGAAGAGGGGGGGAGGCAAGGTGGGGTACTTTGATTGACAGATAGTGTCGTGAAGAATATTTTTTTTTTTATTAACTGGAGATATTTGTTTTAGCTCATAAAATTCATACAAATTACCCGGCCAGAATATAATTTACATAGCTGGAATTCTTACAATTTGATGATCATTTTGAATATAAACATCATAGATTTTGCATTAGACATACAAATTTTAGATACAATGTTTACTCTGAATAAATATGTTATCTTTTGTGCAAAGTATATGACATTTATATTCAAAATATTCCTGGTCTTACAAGGAATCCAGCAATGTCAATTATATTATCCTAACTTTAGTTTGAGGTATTATTTATTAAAATATAGTGGTTTTCCCCCAAAAATTTCTCGGAGAGGGAAGAGCCAGCGAGTGTAGTGTGAGAAGAGGGGGAGGGAGTTGACCCCATTATTTGAATGGACATTAACTTGGCGACTGTATTTTTCTATTTATCTTAAGTATTAATTGTGTGCATGTACCATCATAAAATTTAAATGTTATTTTTACTAGAACATACAGTAGGTATTGTGTCGGAAAAAGTAGAGTTTGAGGGTCCGACCAGTCTCTATTGGAATTAATCCCATATGTTCTGTTGTTCACTTAACGCGGTTTTCACTTAACACGGTACCCTGTGGGTTCAATTGACCGCGTTAAGCGGGGTACTACTGTATATATATATATATATATATATATATATATATATATATATATATATATATATATATATATATATATATATACAGTACTCCCTCTTTATCGACGGGGGTTACGTTCTGTAAACGGCCTCGATAAAGAAACCGTCGATACCGTGATGGTTACGTAATTTTTCTAACTATTATTAGCATATGTTGAATAAATGTACCTTTAAGCATTAATGCGTTTCCTTTACACATAACCTTAAATAATAGTGTATAAATAATAATATAATAAGTGGACAAAAATACTAGCAAACTTACGATTTCATTTATTGAAGTGAACATCGGTCCTTACAGTAAACAAAACAGTGTACAGTACAGTAAAAGTCCAAAAATCCGGATGCCCAAGGCAAATTGTTTACCATTTATTATTACAACACTTTACACTGAAACGCGGGTAGTTTCAACAAAAATATTGTATATTTCCATTCAAGTATTTATTCAAGTCAATTAGGAGGGAATATTATTGTAATACAACAGTTTTTTAACTAAACCATTCGAAAAGTGATTACGGTAACATCTTTTGAACGAAAGAAAGTGAGTCATTGTTTTCGTCACGATTTGATCCCACTTTCCACTTTAATACGTACGTCATTTCAACAAAAATATTACATTTCCGTGAATGTATTATATCAAGCACAGTATGAATAGAATATCATTGTAATATAACAGAATTTTAACCGAAAACTATTAAAAAAACGAATAACATCTCAAGAACATCGGAAGCATAGGTAAAGTCTTTTGTTTTCGACATGTATTTTATCCTATTTTACATTGAAATACATCACGTTTCAGCAAAACTACTATTTATTTCCGAGAATATATTCATTCAGGCGCAGTTTAGGTAAAATATACGTGTGATGTAATAATTTTTTAACTGAAAACGATTCGAAAAACACGTGTACCCTCTAGCCCTGTTCAAGGAGAGGACTGGGAGAAGCTGTTTGGTGCTGCAGACGATGACAAGGAAAATGATTTTGATGGATTTTAATGAAAATATTCAGAAATATGGTATCGTAATATTTATTCAAGTCAATTAGGATATTATTGTAATACAATACAACAGTTTTTTAACTAAACCATTCGAAAAGTGATTACGGTAACATCTTTTGAACGAAAGAAAGCGAGTCATTGTTTTCGTCACGATTTTATCCCACTTTCCACTTTAATACGTACGTCATTTCAGCAAAAATATTACATTTCCGTGAATGTATTATATCAAGCACAGTATGAATAGAATATCATTGTAATATAACAGAATTTTAACCGAAAACTATTAAAAAAACGAGTAACATCTCAAGAACATCGGAAGCTTAGGTAAAGTCTTTTGTTTTCGTCATGTATTTTATCCTATTTTACATTGAAATACATCACGTTTCAGCAAAACTACTATTTATTTCCGAGAATATATTCATTCAGGCGCAGTTTAGGTAAAATATACGTGTGATGTAATAGTTTTTTTAACTGAAAACGATTCGAAAAACACGTACCCTCTAGCCCTGTTCAAGAGAGGACTGGGAGAAGTTTTGTGCCAAAATAAAAATCCGGCTAAATAATCCGTCGATAATCGAAACCGTCATTAAAAAATCCGTCGATAAAGAAGTACTGTATATATATATATATATATATATATATATATATATATATATATATATATATATATATATATATATATATATATATATATATATATATATATATATATATATATATATATATATATATATATATATATATATATATATATATATATATATATATATATACAGTTGGTCTTCATATTACGCGGTTAATGTAACCCGGAGGGTCCCGCGGAAAGTGAGGAACGCGTAAAGTGAACAACATAACATATGGGATTAATTGAAATGGAGTCCAGGCCGATCCCCAAACTCCACTTTTTGACGACACATAACTATGTTGCAGTAAAAATTTTATCTTAACTTTATGATGGTATGAAAAAACAAGTAGGCCTACCGTATATACTCGTCTATAACCCCCCTTCGTATATGGTCGACCCCGATTTTATGACCAAGAAATCGTTAATTTATGATATTCCTCGTTTATAAGTCGACCCAAGTTTTTGAGGGTAAAGGAACAACAAAACCTTCAGAGAAACACTACGTCCTATAAACTTGTTTACCATTTATTATTACGACACTTTACACTGAAACGCAGGTAGTTTCAACAAAAATATTGTATATTTCCATTCAAGTCAATTAGGAGGGAATATTATTGTAATACAACAGTTTTTTAACTAAACCATTCGAAAAGTGATTACGGTAACATCTTTTGAAGGAAAGAAAGCCAAAGTCATTGTTTTCGTCACGATTTTATCCCACTTTCCACTGTAATAAGTACGTAATTTCAGCAAAAAATATTACATTGCCGTGAATGTATTATATCAAGCACAGTATGAATAGAATATCATTGTAATATAACAGAATTTTAACCGAAAACTATTAAAAAAACGAATATCTCAAGAACATCGGAAGCTTAGGTAAAGTCTTTTGTTTTCGACATGTATTTTATCCTGTTTTACATTGAAATACATCACGTTTCAGCAAAACTACTATTTATTTCCGAGAATATATTCATTCAGGCGCAGTTTAGGTAAAATATACGTGTGATGTAATAGTTTTTTAACTGAAAACGATTCGAAAAACACGTACCCTCTAGCCCTGTTCAAGGAGAGGACTGGGAGAAGCTGTTTGGTGCTGCAGACGATGACAAGGAAAATGATTTTGATGGATTTTAATGAAAATATTCAGAAATATGGTATCGTAATATTTATTCAAGTCAATTAGGATATTATTGTAATACAATACAACAGTTTTTTAACTAAACCATTCGAAAAGTGATTACGGTAACATCTTTTGAACGAAACAAAGCGAAAGTCATTGTTTTCATCATAATTTTATCCCACTTTCCACTGTAATACGTATGTCATTTCAGCAAAAAATATTACATTTCCGTGAAGGTATTATATCAACCACAGTATGAATAGAATATCACTAATATAACAGTATTTTAACCGAAAACTATTAAAAATACGAGTAACATCTCTTGAACATCGGAAGGTTAGGTAAAGTCTTTTGTTTTCTGCATGTAGTTTATCCTAATTTACATTGAAATACATCACGTTTCGGCAAAACTACTATTTATTTCTGAGAATATGGAAATGTAATATTTTTGCTGAAATGACGTACGTATTATAGTGGAAAGTGGGATAAAATCGTGACAAAAACAATGACTCGCTTTCTTTCGTTCAAAAGATGTTACCGTAATCGCCTTTTGAATGGTTTTCATTTAACAACTGTTATATTACAATAATATTCTATGCTAATTCACTTGTGATGTAAAAGTTTTTTAACTGAAAACGATTCGAAAAACACGTGTACCGTCTAGCTGATACGGCAGAGCCCTGGTCGCTGAGGCTTTGTGTTTGCATCGGCCCTTCTTAAGCAGCTTTTAATTTTAGCGTACGTTGAAATTGTGTTTACCGGTGTATTCTTATTTTCCAGAAATATGACAAGTTTTTATATAATACAATGTTACGGTACTTTTAATTTACAAGTATTCATTTTTAAAAATACAGAAGACACCAAACAAATACTAATACGGATATTTGCGTGACTCTCCCGCCAAAAAAGACCAAACAGCTGGTACTCTCTCCCTCAGCCCTACCAAAAATAGCCCAACACCTTTCTTGTTTATTCTCTTCCAATTTCTCACTTTAACTGGTATTTTTTACTTCATATTGCCTACATCAGATAAACTACAGTAATTGAGGTTAGATATTGTTATAAATTTGATTACCGGGTCCTGGCAGGTACCGTTAGAACCACCTGACCCTACCAACAGTGTTGCAAGTCAGACAGCATTTTTTTTTTTTACATTTTTGGTGTCTCCATTTGTTAATTTTTTTTCTGTGGGGTTTGCACAATAGTATACTGTTTTACCTACAGTATTGTAAAACGATTTGGGAAAAGAAATACTCGGTAACTTAAAATTTTAAAAGGAAAATTTTGAAACTGGCAACTGTGTGTAGATGACCTGACTCACATCATATTGATGTTTCAAATTTAATTAACAAAAATTTATGTATCTATAAATAAACTTTTAAAAATTAATACTTTATGTTTTACATACTCCTGTGCATACCATACCATGCATTTGGCTACTTTGGGCTTGCTATGATGACGCAAGAGATGTGCCCTGGCAACTGTACCGACACTCACAGCGGGCGGTGCGTTGGTGCGTTGTTTCCATTGTCTACTGGTAGTTACTGGTAAATATTTTTCAACCTAACGAAACTATTACCCGTATAGAGGTCGACCCCCAACTTTTTGCCCAAAAATTTGGTCTTAAGAACTCGTGCTATACACGGGTATATACGGTAATATAGAAGAGGCTAGGTTAGGAAAGATAAAGGTTAACATAGGAAAAATGAAGGTTACCTTAGAGAAACTAAAAGTTAGGTGGAACACTTACGGTAGTAGAAGAGATGGGTCGGCATACGGGGATGGAGGCTGGTTCCGAGGCAGAGGGCAGATTACTGGCCCTCAGGTGAATCACCATTACTAGGTGAATCATCATCACTGTCACTTACAGTTGTCAGGGCTTCCCTGACAAATCCCTCAAAGTCAACTTCACTGTCACTATCACTGGCTTGGGCTGGCTGTGGTGGGTTGCGGGTGAAGAAATCTGTTATGCTTTGCTGACGGCTGGCGTTGATGTTGTCGTGATACACCTTGATGTACGGCTCCATAGCCTGCACCAGCCGGTTATGGAAGACTTCATAGCGGTCATCGTCATTGTCGCGGGAAAGGAAGGACTTCATCTTCTCTGCACACTCCATGGCACCCTTAATATCACTATGACTTAAATTGTGTTCTTCGGAGACTGCCGCACCTTCTTCCTCCTCTTCACTGGCGTGTTCTTCTTCCAACATCTCGTCGGCAGTCACTTCAGGATTTCTGATCACCTCCAGGATGTCGTCGTCGGTAGTCTCGGAGAAGCCTGGAACTGTAACAGTCTGCGCAGCTTCTCTGGCAAGGTCCACTGCTACTGCAACAGTCTGAACCTCACCAGTCACAGATTGACTCCTCCTCTCACCTGGTATTCCATGCAACACATGTCTCCATGCGTGACGAATTGTAGCAATAGACAGCTGATCCCATGACTCCACCAAGATGTCCACAGCTTTCTTGATGTTAAATACTCTCCAGAATTGTTTGAAGAGTATTTTTTGCTGTTCTAACCGTTGTTCCTCATCTTCGTCGCTCTTGCTATCGGTGGTGGTGTCACTCAGGTCACGCAACTCTTCCCTGGTGTTGGTGTAGTCGTTCAGGAGCTGGAATTTTTTTGTTGAGAATGCAGCTTTCACATTGCAAATCAACTCCTGGGCCATGGGCTGGATTAAAGACGTAGTGTTGGGAGGAAGGAAGACCACTTTTACATTGGGGTGACGATCTAACAGTAGGGGCGAGTGTCCTGGTGCGTTGTCCAGCAGCAACAAAATATTAAATGGGACATTCTGTTGCTCACAGAATTTCTTTACATCGGGAACAAAACAGTCATCAAACCAGGAGAGGGACAGTGTAGAGAACATCCATGCCTTACGTGCTGTCAGCCAGTGGACATTTAGCTTGGTCATGTCCATGCTCTTGTAGGCGTGCGGCTTGCGGGCTGTGTGGATCACCGATAACTTGAGCTTACAGGTACCGGAGGCATTGGTGGTAAACAGGACGGTGATGCGTTCCTTCTGCATTTTCCGGCCCCGAATCCTGCTGGCATTCTTCACAATGTAGGACTTGGAAGGTAGTTTTCTCCAGAAAAGACCAGATTCGTCCATGTTAAACACCTGGTCGTCACTGTACTGTCCTTCCTCCATAATCTCACGTAAAAACGGAGGAAATTCCCGAGCCGCAGCACGATCAGCACTCGCTTCTTCACCACCAATGTTTATATTGGTGATCTTGTTCCGGATCTTAAACCTCTGTAACCACCCAGAGGAAGCATTAAAGGGTTTGGGCTCTGTAATTCCCATCTTTCGTGCCACTGCCATGTACAGTTCACGTGCGTAGTCCTTAACAGAGCGCGTGTCGACCGCCATGTTCCGTCGCGCCTGACGCACCAAGTACCTCACAAGTAATTTTTCTGTCTTGAGAAGCACCTGGTTGTGAAAATACTTGATCATAGAAGCACCTGTAGACTTTGTGATCTTCATGTGCTCCTTTATCTTGGCTGAATCCTTCTTTATAGTCCGGATCGTAGATTCGTTCACGCCATGCTGGCGCGCCAAATCAACCTGCCTTGTTCCTTTCTCCAACTCTTGGATGATGGTATACTTCACCTCGTAGCTTAAGGAACGTCGTGTCTTCTTTGGTTTAGTGCCGCTGGGTCCAGGTAAGGAAAGGTTTTTCTCTGGGGGTGGTGGTCCGGCGGAAGCCATTTTACGGAACAATGGATGCGCGTTTACACGGAGTGGCCTTGAGGGATGAAACTGCCGCGGCTAGGTCAAGCGTCGTCTTTCCTCCCTCCCTCCCTCCCCCTGGGTGGACACGTCATAATACTTAAAGCCAATTACAGCTAGCAGCAGAGGAGGGTAGGGATGCCTGGCCAATCACAGGTCTGATACGTCATATGACGTCAGTGATAACGCAACAAAGACACACTGCGCAACCTTACCGCGCCGCTTGCCCAAGCGGAGGGAGGAGGGAGGCAGGTAGGCGGGTAGGCGGGCGGGCGGGTGGCGCGAGGGGAAAATCTAAAAACAGCGTCGCGCCGGACACTCTCCGCGTAATGGCGTTCGCGACCGCGGAATGTAAGAATGTTAGGTTCTGGCAAGGCACCGCGTTAACGGTGAAACGCGGAATGCGGGACCGCGTAATATGAGGACCAACTGTATATATATATATATATATATATATATACAGTATTACCCCGCCTAACACGGTTTCACTTAACGCGTTTTTTCATATACGCGGTGCCTCGCCAGAGCTGAACTTTCACTCAACACGGATTTTTTCCACATATACGCGGTGAGTGTGCGGCTCCAGACGCTAGTTTTAGATTTGCCACCCTGCCTGACTGCCTGTTTTAGCTCATAAAATTCATACAAATTACCCGGCCAGAATATAATTTACATTGCTGGAATTCTTATAATTTGGTGATCATTTTGAATATAAACATCATATATTTTGCATTAGACATACAAATTTTAGATAAAATTTTTTCTCTGAGTAAATATGTTATCTTTTGTGCAAAATATATGACATTTATATTCAAAATATTCCTGGTCTTACAAGGAATCCAGCAATGTCAATTATATTATCCTAACTTTAGTTTGAGGTATTATTTATTACAAAAATTAAAATATTCTGGTTTTCCCACACATCTCCTTGGGACGGTTGGTGGGGGGTGGGGGGAGGGAGGGACCGACCGACCATCTGTTACCCTGTGAAGAATATTTTTTTTTTTTATTAACTGAAGATATTTTTTTTAGCTCATAAAATTCATACAAATTACCCGGTCAGAATATAATTTACATTGCTGGAATTCTTATAATTTGATGATCATTTTGAATATAAACATCATATATTTTGCATTAGACATACAAATTTTAGATAAAATGTTTTCTGAGTAAATATGTTATCTTTTGTGCAAAATATATGACATTTATATTCAAAATATTCCTGGTCTTACAAGGAATCCAGCAATGTCAATTATATTATCCTAACTTTAATCTGAGGTATTATTTAATACAAAATGTTAAAATTTATTTTTTTCACCCACTCTTCTCTTGAAGGGAAGATTGGTGGGGGGTGGGGGGAGGGTTGGGACTGACCGCACGGTTGGAAGAGGGGGGGAGGCAAGGTGGGGTACTTTGATTGACAGATAGTGTCGTGAAGAATATTTTTTTTTATTAGCTGAAGATATTTGTTTTAGCTCATAAAATTCATACAAATTACCCGGTCAGAATATAAT
>NW_024718183.1:349110-400544 GCF_018991925.1 Homarus americanus
TACGATTTTAAAGAATAAAGAGGAGTTGAAAACAGTGCAAGTGGCTAAGGGAATCTTTAGACTTAGCAAAGCAAGGTGTAATGTGATTGAGGAGATGGAAAATTTACTCTTAGTGTGGATAAAGGAGAAAGAAATGGCAGGTGACAGCATTAGTGATGCTATAATTTGTGAGGAGGCCAGACAATTGTTTGAGGACCTTAAAGCCAAGACTCCCAGTGCAAGTGATAGTGATGTGCCAGTGTTTAGGGGTACCAAGGGGTGGTTTACTGGTTTCAGAAGGAGAAATAAAATACATAGTGTTGTGAGACATGGTGATGCTGCTAGTGCAGATAAGGAAGCAGCTAAGGAACACCATGACATTTTTTGAATATTATTAAAGAGGGAGGCTTTGTTTCTCAGCAGGTATTTAACTGTGATGAAACTGGACTTTTTTGGAAAAAAATGCCTCGGAAAAAAATGCCTCGCCGTAGATACATTACCAAGGAGGAAACTTCTGTCCCTGGCCATATGCCAATGAAAGACAGGCTTGCCCTCCTTCTTTGTGCTAATGCTTCTGGTGAGTGCAAAATAAAGCCACTCCTTGTGTACCATGCAGAAAACCCCAGAGCTTTAAAAAACACTAGGAAGACCCGCCTTGGTGTTATGTGGCGGTCAAACCCAAAGGCTTGGGTGACCAAGAATTTATTCTCTGAGTGGGTGATTGAGGTATTTGGACCCAGTGTTCGGGAATACCTCAAGGAGAATAATCTTCCACTGAAAGCTTTGTTGGTGATGGACAATGCACCAGCCCACCCTCCTAATTTGATGGTTGAATTGTCAGAGGAGTTGAACTTCATCACTGTGCACTTCTTGCCACCCAACACAACACCTCTCATCCAGCCCATAGATCAACAGGTAATTTCTAACTTTAAGAAGCTGTACACAAAGGCACTGTTTAGAAAATGTTTTGCGTCCACTTCTTCCAGTGATGTTAGCTTGAAGGAATTTTGGAAGAGTCACTTCAATATAGCAGATGCTGTATTTTTAATTACCTCAGCCTGGAAAGAGGTTACTGTGAGGTGTCTTTGTGCTGCTTGGAGGCCATTGTGGCCTGAATGTGTGCTTCAAAGAGACTTTGAAGTCTTCGAAGAGTTGGAAGAAGAGGCTGTTGTTCATGAAATTGTGGCTCTGGGCAATTCCATGGGCCTGGAAGTGGATGATGATGATGTTGAGGAGTTGGTGGAAGAGAACAGTAAGGAATTGTCCACTGAGGAGCTGCTTGAGCTTCACAAAGAGGAAAACGAGACACTGAAGCGGAGCTTAACTTCTGAGGAGTCAGGGGAGGAGGAGGACAAGGAGGAAAGCCACATCATTCCAGCCAAAGATCTCAAGGATGCGTTCTTTTGCTGGAGCAAACTGTCTAAGCTTGCTGAGGATTATCATCCTGATGTTGGTTCTGTGCAAAAGGCCATCAGTGTGTTCAATGACAATGTTATGAACTACTTTTGGAAGGTCCAGAAATCAAGGTTGAAGCAGCCAACCCTGGATTCCTTCTTTACAAAGGTAACAAAAGAACCTACAGACAAAGTGCCTGTGAGACAGTCACCAAAGAGGGCTAGGAAGGATGACTCCTCTCCTTCCACCTCTTCTCAATAATTCTCTCCTCCCCCCTCCCCCTCTGCTTCCTGTCCTGCATGCTGAACAACACTAAGGTAAGATAAAGTACCGTATTTTTTACATGTTCCATAGAATTTTTTTCAGTGTTAAGTGGTTGTATTTGGGGACCTGGAACGGATTAATCCTATAACGAACGAATACTATAACGAACGAGGTTCTGGAACCAATTACGTTCGTTATAGCATACCCCACTGTATGAACAGTAAATAAGTGTTGCTTTCATATTCTTATGTAAAGTAATGACGATATGTTTTCACGTGTGCGCATGCGCACTTACATACGCGATCTCTCTCTGTTCTTTACCATTATCGTCACCTACTTCTATTGTTCCATTTATTTCCATTTATTAACATTAAATAACATTACTTAAAACAACCATATTAATTTTACTACAGCTACAGCCAAGGTCTTATTTTCTTCAGTTTTATATGTAAAACCACTCAGTCACTGGTTTTGTAATCAACGAAAACAATGCTGTGTCATTTCCTCGTGTGTTTTAATATTCAACGTATTATTAATGAATTGTATTGCTCATTTTGCACACATAAACATTAATTCAATAAAAAAGACATTCAGTAATAAACAATAATGAATCTTTTGTACATAAGAGAAATGACGCTGTTTACACGATTATGCCCGTCGTCTGCACGTTGGCGGGCCGTTCAAACCTGTCGAAATTCAAGTTTCCACCGTCAAAATTTTTATTTATTTTTTTTTGTGTGTGTTCCAATAAAATACGTTAAGAATTAAAAACTCGCGAAATTTGAGAAGCTACTATACGACATTTAACGCTTCAATATGTCTTCAAAGAGACCATGATGCAGAGAAAGTGGTGCTAGTGCTTCCAAGCATAAGCACAAGTCACTATCTATCCAGGAAAAGGGTGAATTTCCATGGTCCGGCACCGGTCAGGTCCCGAGGTTGCTGGACTAGAGAGGTACAACCTGCAAATATATATATATATATATATATATATATATATATATATATATATATATATATATATATATATATATATATATATATATATATATATATATATATATATATATATATATATATATATACACACACTACAGATAGACCCCCGACTTACGACGGGGTTAGGGACCCAAATCAGGTCGTAAGTCCGATAAGTCCGACATGAAATAAACATAATAAAAATTTTTTTTAAATAAATAATCTACAATGAAATACAGTACAGTAAAAGTAATGAATAATGAGGAATGGATACAGTACAGTGAAAGTAATAAATAATAAGGAATGGTTACAGTGTGACAGCACTTACCTTTAATGTAGTCAGCTGAATGCACATGGGGCCCCCATAATTTTCTAATTATACATGGAGACTACATTAACTGGAAACGTTTCGGTATAGAAAATGCGTGTCATTTGAAAAAAAAAAATTATAAAAATCTTTCTGCGGTCATAAGTCCCGACGTCGTAAATCCACGTAGTCGTAAGTCGGGGTCTGGTTGTATATAAATATATATTATATATGAATATATATATATATATATATATATATATATATTTATATATATATATATATATATATATATATATATATATATATATATATATATATATATATATATATATATATATATATATATATATATATATATATATATATATATATATATATATACACACACACACACACAGTGAACCCTCGCTTTACGCGGTTTCACTTTCCGCGTTTCCTACATTTACGCGGTACCCTGCCAGAACCGGAATTCCCACTTTACGCGGTGCATCTACTCATATACGCAGGTGAAGTATAATTTTTTATTTAGCTCATAAAATTCATACAAATTATCCGGCCAGAATATAATTTACATTGCTGGAATTCTTACAATTTGATGATCATTTTGAATATAAGCATCATAGATTTTGCATTAGACATACAAATTTTAGATCTAATGCAAGTATTTTGTTTACTCAGAGCAAATATGTTATCTTTTGTGCAAAATATATGACGTGTATAATCAAAATATTCCTGGTCTTGCAAGGAATCCAGCAATGTCAATTATATTATCCTAACTTTAGTTTGAGGTATTATTTATTACTATACCTTAAAATCTAGTGGTTTTCCCCCAAACATTTCTCAGAGAGGGAAGAGCCAGGAGTGTGAGAAGAGGGGGAGGGAGTTGAGTCCATTATTTGAATGGACATTAACTTGGCGACTGTATTTCTCTTAAGTATTAATTGTGTGCATGTACCATCATAAAATTAAGATGTTATTTTTACTAGAACATAGGTATTGTGTCGGAAAAAGTGGAGTTTGGGGGTCAGCCGGTCTCTATTTCATTTAATCCCATATGTTTGTTGTTCACTTTACGCGGGCCTCCGTGGGTTCAACTGACCGTGTAAAGTGAGGGTTCACTGTATATGTGTGTGTATGTATATATATATATATATATATATATATATATATATATATATATATATATATATATATATATATATATATATATATATATATATATATATATATATATATATATATATACTCACACACACAGCTAGACCCCAACTTACGGCGGGATTAGGAACCCAAATCCAGGTCGTAAGTATGACATAGATAAAAAAAAAATAATAATAATAATAAAAAATCTACACTGAAATACAGTACAGTAAAAGTAATAAATAATGAGGAATGGATACAGTGTGACTGAGCACTTACCTTTAATGTAGTCAGCTGAATGCACATGGGGCCCCCATAATTTTCTAATTTTACATGGAGACTACATTAACTGGAAACGTTTCGGTATAGAAAATGCGTGCGTTATTTGGGGGGGGGGGAAAATGGTCACAACTGCGGCGGTTGTAAGTCCCGACGGTCGTAAGTCGTAGCAGTCGTAAGTCGGGGTCTAGCTGTATATATATATACATATACACAACACCATCACTGACCACTATCAACAACACCATCACTCGTCACTATCAACAACACCATCACTCACCACTATCAACAACCATCACTCGTCACTATCAGCAACACCATCACTCACCACTATCAAAAACACCATCCCTCACCACTATCAACAACACCATCACTCACCACTATCAACAACACCATCCTCCAAAACTATCAACAACACCATCACTCAAAACCATCAACAACCCATCACTCACCACTATCAACAACACCATCACTCAACTATCAACAACACCATCACTCACCACTATCAACAACACCATCACTCACCACTATCAACAACACCATCACTCACCACTATCAACAACACCATCACTCACCACCATCAACAACACCATCACTCACCACTATCAACAACACCATCACCCTCACCACTATCAACAACACCATCACTCACCACTATCAACAACACCATCACTCACCACTATCAACAACACCATCACCCTCATCACTATCAACAACACCATCACTCACCACTATCAACAACACCATCACTCACCACTATCAACAACCATCACTCGTCACTATCAGCAACACCATCACTCACCACTATCAAAACACCATCCCTCACCACTATTAACAACACCATCACTCACCACTATCAACAACACCATCACTCAAAACCATCAACAACACCATCACTCACCACTATCAACAACACCATCACTCACCACTATCAACAACACCATCACTCACCACTATCAACAACACCATCACTCCACCACTATCGACAACACCATCACTCACCACTATCGACAACACCATCACCCTCACCACTATCAACAACACCATCACCCTCACCACTATCAACAACACCATCACTCACCACTATCAACAACACCATCACTCACCACTATCAACAACACCATCACTCACCACTATCAACAACACCATCACTCACCACTATCAACAACACCATCACTCACCACTATCAACAACACCATCACTCACCACTATCAACAACACCATCACTCACCACCATCAACAACACCATCACTCACCACTATCAACAACACCATCACTCACCACTATCAACAACACCATCACTCCACCACTATCAACACCATCACTCACCACTATCAACAACACCATCACTCACCACTATCAACAACACCATCACCCTCATCACTATCAACAACACCATCACCCTCACCACTATCAACAACACCATCACCTCCACCACTATCAACAACATCACTCACCACTATCAACAACACCATCACCCTCACCACTATCAACAACACCATCACTCACCACTATCAACAACACCATCAATCTCACCACTATCAACAACACCATCACCCTCACCACTATCAACAACACCATGACTCACCACTGTCAACAACACCATCACTCACCACTGTCAACAACACCATCAACCTCACCACTATCAACAACACCATCCTCACCTATCAACAACACCATCACTCACCCTGTCAACAACACCATCACTCACCACTATCAACAACACCATCACTCACCACTATCAACAACACCATCACTCACCACTATCAACAACACCATCACTCACCACTATCAACAACACCATCATTCACCACCACCGACCTCACCACTATCAACAACACCATCACTCACCACTATCAACAACACCATCACCCTCACCACCTATCACCAGCACCATCACTCACCACTATCAACAACACCATCACTCCCACTATCAACAACACCATCACTCACCACTATCAACAACACCATCACCCTCACCTATCAACAACACCATCACTCACTACTATCAACAACACCATCACTCACTACTATCAACAACACCATCCTCAAACCTCAACAACACCATCCTCACCACATCAACAACACCATCACTCACCACTATCAACAACACCATCACTCATCACTATCAACAACACCATCACTCACCACTATCAACAACACCATCACTCACCACATTAATAACACCATCACCCTCACCACTCAACAACACCATCACTCACCACTATCAACAACACCATCACTCACCACTATCAACAACACCATCACCCTCACCACTGTCAACAACACCATCACTCACCACTATCAACAACACCATCACTACTATCAACAACACCATCACTCACTATCAACAACACCATCATTCACCACCACCGACCTCACCACTATCAACAACACCATCACTCACCACTATCAACAACACCATCACCCTCCACCACTATCAACAGCACCATCACTCACCACTATCAACAACACCATCACTCCACTATCAACAACACCATCACTCACCTATCAACAACACCATCACACTCCACCACTATCAACAACACCATCATACTCACCACTATCAACAACACCATCACCCTCTCCCACTCTCAACAACACCATCACCTCACCACTCTCAACAACACCATCACCTCACCCTCTCAACAACACCATCACCCTACCACTCTCAACAACACCATCACTCACCACCATCAACAACACCATCACTCACCACTATCAACAACACCATCAACAACACCATCACTCACCACTATCAACAACACCATCAACAACACCATCACTCACCACCTATCAACAACACCATCACTCACCACCATCAACAACACCATCACTCACCACCATCAACACTCACCACTATCAACACCATCACTCACCCTATCAACAACACCATCACTCACCACCATCAACAACACCATCACTCACCACCATCAACACTCACCATCAACAACACCATCACTCACCACTATCAACAACACCATCACTCACCACCATCAACAACACCATCACTCACCACCATCAACACTCACCACTATCAACAACACCATCACTCACCACTATCAACAACACCATCACTCACCACCATCAACAACACCATCACTCACCACCATCAACACTCACCACTATCAACAGCACCATCACTCACCACCACCAACACTCACCACTATCAACAATATCCCTTGCAGAGCCAAGCCACTCTCTGTGATGTACAGTACTCCCTCTTTATCGACGGATTTTTTATTGACGGTTTCGATTATCGACGGATTATTTAGACGGATTTTTATTTTGGCTTTATTTGAACTCTGCGGGCCTTGTTTGTACTTTCGCCGCTAGGCGGCACTAGTGGCGTGACTAGCGTCTACCCGCGGCCCGCCTTCCCTGAACACAGACATCAGCCAAGCCGCGTGGGCAACAGTCTTTGATTTTAAACTTTTGCTGGTGGTTCATCACATCAACTTATATCACCATGCCTCCCACTATTATTTAAGGTTATGTGTAAAGGAAACGCATTAATGCTTAAAGGTACATTTATTCAACATATGCTAATAATAGTTAGAAAAATTACGTAACCATCACGGTATCGACGGTTTCTTTATCGACGGCCGTCTACAGAACGTAACCCCCGTCGATAAAGAGGGAGTACTGTACTTTGAAATCCCCTAGGTAGAGGATCTCGGTGTTAGGATGTGTGGATAGCAACGACTCATGGCAAGAAGTGAGATAGTCAAAGAGTTCCAAATAGTTGGTAGAGTTGGGAGAACAGTATAGGAAACAAAGAAAAATAGTCATAATTGATAAAGATATTTTGAGCCTGATGACATCATAAAGAGAAGAGTCAAGATCCAGGAGTTGAGCTCTAGGTGTACTGTATGTGTGTTCCATTAGGCGCATACACCTCCCTTAAAATGGAAAGACGTACGTATAAAGGTTTTAGTTGGAGACTGAAAAGGCTTGGGTGAAGCTGTTTTGGTCAGTTGAATTTCATACAGTAGTAAGAGGTCGGAGGAAGAGGTTAATGGATGGAGTTCCACAAAAGAAAAATCGGATCTCAGGCTGTGAATGTTGGAAAAAGGAAATGTGAAAAAAGCTGATCCTCCAGCAACCGCGATGACGTCAGTTGAGGTCCCAATAGTTTGATGATGATCAGGTCAGCCCTGCAGTCCACAACCTTCCCGACCAGTGGGACCCATCTGAGAAGGTCCCTCTTTAATATTATTGTCAACCGATTTCATAGGAGAATAAAAGAATAGAAAAATAAACAAATCAAGAGTGAAAAAAGTTATATATGTTGTGTCGCTGAAGTAAGAGAAACAGTTGAGACCCTGCAATTGTGTGTAAATGAGGCATAAACTGAGATCAGCAACCTGGGACTTAGTCAAAATTTTTGTGGCACCATATGGCAGCAGGGTCTACCATTAGACAACACATTATGCTTTCAATATCTTCCCAGGCAGTAGAACCTCCCTGTTGGATAGTGACTGAACATTCAAGCGCCAAGGATTTGAGGGAAATCATTTAATAAAGATGGGAATCTTGGGGTAGCTTACAGTACACTTTTTTCCTAATTTCAATGCGCAAACAACCTCGGGACCTGACCGGTGCCGGACCATGGAAAT
The DNA here is from genome assembly GCF_018991925.1 of Homarus americanus. Lineage (NCBI taxonomy): Eukaryota > Metazoa > Arthropoda > Malacostraca > Decapoda > Nephropidae > Homarus > Homarus americanus. The sequence continues at coordinate 358,075 of NW_024718183.1, forward strand.
TCACCCTTTTCCTGGATAGATAGTGACTTGTGCTTACGCTTGGAAGCACTAGCACCACTTTCACTGCTTCGTGGTCTCTTTGAAGACATATTAAAGGGTTAAATGTTGTACAGTAGGTTCTCAAATTTTGCGAGTTTTTTATTCAAAGTTTTTTATTTTGACACAAAAAAACACTACATAATTAAAAATTTTGAAGGCGAAAACTCAAATTTTGATGGGTTTGAGCAGCCCGCCAACGTTGAGACGTGCACAACCGTGTAAACTGTGTCATTTCGCTTATGTACAAAACTTTTTACTTTTATCCTCTTTGCCACTGATCTGCTTGTTAGCCGCATGGGCGATCAGTCACGTCTCTGATTACTTTTCCTTTTCATTTATCTTCTTCACCAAAAGATCGGCTCGCTAGCTTCCCGGGCGATAGGTCACGTCTCTGTCACGCACTGTTGGCAAATACTGGGCATGCACCGGCTCCTGAATGTACCTGAACCCGCTCCAGTGTTAGTCAAGTCTTGTCTTGAAAGAGCTCACACTTGGTGCTGTCACAACACTCTCTGGTAGATTGTTCCAAGAGTTTACAACCCTCACTCCGAAAAAGTTTGCCCTCACGGTTTTCTGGACTTGCGGCTTCTTCAATCTTGAGCTGTGACCCCTTGTGGGGCGAGCGTCCGCCAGCTCCAAGTAAGGACACTCAACTGAGTAGTGCCCCCTGAGATGCTTATACACCTCAACTAAGTTCCCCCTTGCCCGTCTGTAGTATAAGCTAGGCAAGTTCAGGCGCTCCAATCTCTCAGGGTAGCTGAGGTGCCGAAGTGCAGGCACCAGTCTGGTGGCCCTCCTTTGAACATTTTCAACCAACTGACCTTCCCTAGCTTATCTCGGGGACCAGATGGGGAAGCACTTCACTCCTGAAGATCGTTACGAGGGACGGACCGTCTAGATATCTGAACGACCTTCTTATAAGACCCAATAATTTATTTGCCTGGTTTACCTTCTTCTCGCAATGGCCCGATAACTTTAGCTCAACATACACACCTTGGTCCTTTTCACATTGTCTCAAATAGTGCAGTTTCTTCATCCCATTGGGACTTATGATACGCCTCCTTACCGTTGGTACACCACAGGTGCATCCTCTTACACTATGTGACATTGAATCTCAGCAGCCATTTCTTCGACCATTCTTGGAGCCCACAGGGGTCCTTCTGCAGCTCTTCACAGTCCGCTTGGTTCTTGATTTCCCGAAATAACTTGGTGTGATCGGCAAACATTTATATGGAGGAGTGTACAACGTCAGGCATGTCATTTATGTAACAAACAAACAACAGCGGGCCCAATACACTGCCTTGTGGTACCCCGCTTGTGACAGGTACAGATGATGATTTCATGCCATTAATCACCACACACTGCTTGCGGTCATATAGAAAGTCTTCTATCCACACTAGGACATTTCCCCGAATTCCGTACCCTTCCAGTTTGATTTTCAGCCTTTCGCGGGGATATACTGTCGAAAGCCTTGGCAAAATCTAGGTAAATATTGTCTATATTACCACCCCGTCCCAGAATATTGGTCCAAATATCCAATACCTTGAGCAATTGTGTTAAGCAGGAGCTCCCCGGCATAAAACCGTTTTGGCAATCCTTTTCAAGGTAGTTTCGTAGTAGATGTTCCATCGCGGCATCTCTGATAATACTCTCAAATACTTTACATATTATGCTGGTCAGGCTCACCGGTCTATAGTTGTTCGTGGAATAACGATCGCCCTTCTTGAAGATAGGACTCCCATAAGCCACTTTCCATTCACTGGGGATCTTTTGTTCATCCATGCATTTACAAAACATGATCTTCAGGGGCTCGGCAAGCTCGTTACACAACTCTCTCAGCACTGTAGGATGTACCATGTCAGGGCCGGTACTCTTATGGTATGATTACCTGGGAAGTGTCCCATCTACTTAGCAAGAGTAGAGTGTGAGCGAGGTACCTGGTATGTGTACCTGAAGAAAACCGAGGAGTTCCATACTTGTAGGTGTGGAGGGTACCTGAGATGTGGTGCTATAATATAACATGTGGTGCTATACTCTAACATGTGGTGCAGTCTGATGTGTTGGGTGCTATGGTAAGAAGGAATTACCGAGGTAAGGAGGTCATTGGTTGTTATGCAGAATGTAGATGATAATAGTAGTTATTTGATGAAGGACGTGTACTGGTGTTAAGTGTAATGAACCAAATAGTAGTTATTTTCATGAAGGCCAACTATTTTTGTATTGTGACGGAATGAAATATGTTTGGTTAAGGAATAAATTAGTTAAGTCATGATTAATGTTTCACCCTTCCTCCCACTCTCAACTTGGTCAATGAGAAACCCAACCCAATGCCTGGATTTCTCTGCCAGCTACTTAAACAAGCTATATACTGTCCAGGGGGTCTGGTGGCAGTGACCTTAAAATTAACAGTAGATTTAAGTTATCCTCTTGGGATTAGTGACCCCAGAATGGGCAGTTGTTTGGTGTTAATGGGTCAGTACTGCAGGAACCAAATTTTACCAGGGAGTGCAGAATAATAATTCTGGTGCCCTAGATGCAATGTACAGTATACAGTGGTCCCTTGGTTAACGAACAATTCGGTTAATGAAATTTCGGTTAACGAATTACATTCCATAAGAATCTTCAATTCGGTTAACGAGCAAAAATTCGATTAACGAAATCCTTTCGAACATCACGTTTTGTTGTGAGCATCAGCTGATTAGCTGATGGGCTAGTCTGCCAATTCAGTAATATGTTCTATGTTTACATTTGTTTCCAGTGGAGTAAATATCAATAAAGTTGTGTTCTTTAATGTTTTTTGCATTTTTTATATTAAAATTATTAACATTTATTTAACATAATATATGCAATACAGGGAACTAGTTTTTGTGCACCCATCAGATGCTTGACTCGGCCACAAGGCGTCAGTTGGGCTCTGTTGATAGTGGAGTGAACATCTATTTTGTTGGTGTCTTGAATATTTTTGCATTTTACATTAAAATTATTGGTCATTCTGAAATTTAGTTAACATATTGATAATATATAGTGCAGTGCAGTGTTGATTTAAATAAAATAATCTTGAATTACACCTAGTGAACTTAGAATTTTATTGGTGAAATGACTGCATCAAGCATGGGTCCCCTGAAAGATGATTTCTCCTTCATCCCCACTTCCTTCTCTTCTCCCTTCTCCTTCACCCCCACTTCTAATTCCCATCATCATCAACCAGGAGCCTTCTACATACACACCTCAAAGTAAGTGTACTTTACTGCATTTTTTTTTTTTAACTTTGTATGTACTTTTCCGTGAGCTGGAACCAATTGCCAAATATCCCATTGAAACAATGGATTCGGTTAACAAACGACCCTCTGAAACGAATTGTGTTCGTTAACCGAGGGACCACTGTAGTACTTTATCCCCAAAATATTGGGGTGTTACAGCACCCTCCCTTGCCACGTCCATGTACTGGATGGAGTGAGCCAGCACACACCCGACCACAGCAATAACAAATGCCAGACTGACCAAACATGGAGCGCAGCATAGCGAGTGTTTGTTACCTATGCAGCCAAATATGCCAAGTTTTTTCCAGATAATTTTATATAACTCTGTATTTCCCAAGTTATTATATAATAAACTCCTAGACCATATACATGCTGAATTATATGAAATTCTGAGATATTGAATGCCAAGTTATCAAGTTTCCGGCTGGAACCGTTTCCCCCCTCCCCAGCCCATTTACATTAGTTCTTATGGGGAAAATTGCCCCGATATTTGTAGTTTCATTAATTACATTGACTTTTAGAAACACACCCCTTGCAATAACCGGGGTGGTCCTTTATTGTATTGATTTTTCCACAACTTTTTTGGCTTCATTGCATGTAACATCAGCATCATGCATAGCTGTTTCAGTCCAATCATCCTACACCATCATCCTCCTCCAGTCTACATAAAAACCAGCCTGTATTGATTTATACTGTATTTCTATTAAATTATATTTATGTATTATTTGTGTGCTTTTTGTGAGAAAACAGTTCAGTATTGGGTCTTAGTACAGGGACTAACCTATCCCCCTTGTACCATGTTAGAAGTCCACTTTAAATGAATTTACTTTCAACTCTTTTCTAGGAATGCATCCCTCCTTTAAATTATGGAAGTACAGGAACACCTCGCTACTCTCAACCCCACGTATTTGCAATTTACATTTTAACACCCTTGTTCGATATTCGCAAGTGCCGGCAGGCAATTATTAATTGGCGCAGAGCCTATGGTTGCTATCGGCATCATAGGATGGATTTTTAATATGTGGAATACAAACGGGTCGGAGTCCAAGCTCGTCGAATTTTAAAGAATGCCTGTCACCATTTTTTTTCTCTTATGTCTCCTCTCTAAATGTAAAAATTCCCTTGTCCCAGGTATGGAAACGTGTAGAGTTCATGTTGGCAGCTGTGTTATCACCCCTCATGAAGTTGCTGAGCTTTTTGCCACATTGTTTGTAGGGGTTTCTTCTATGGCAGCTTGATCCTGAAAGTTTACTTAGACATGTAGAGTAAAGGAGTCACAGGCCCTGGATTTTTGAGTGGGACCTGGAGAGACATACAAATTCATGTTCTCAATGAAAGAATGAGAATGCGCTCTCACTCACTGGAGATACATCACCAGGCCGAATGGTATTCCATTGTCAATGCTCTGCCACCGTGAAGTTCAGGGACAGACCTTTGTACTGGATTGATTAATTGTGGTAATTACATCCCTGGCGATGCAACAGCTAAGGTCATATGTTGCCGAATTAAAATAAAAGCTTAGAAGACTAAAATCTAATAATGCAAGGTAAAAAACAAAAATAGTGAATAGCATAAAACTTTTGTAAAATCCATTTAAACATTAATACAGTAGATAAAATTCAAAGCTTGTGTAGAAGACCAGTTTCCTCCATGAAGGAGAGGACGTCCTCTCCCACACTACCCACTCCCTCCCCCAGCACCAAAGAAAGGCAGTGAGACCTGTCTCCTTCCTAGTACTGGGAGAGGTGCTTATGACTGAGGTCTCTGAGAATGGGGCACTCCACCAGGTGTTGAACATTCAGTGGGACCAGACAGTCATCACAATGGGGCAATGGGGAGGAGGCGCCCTCTCCATTAAAAAACCATGAGACAGTCGTGTGTGGCCAATGCAGGGGCGGGCCAAAGCAGTCTCCCAGTGCCGTGACATTTTTGATGTTCAGAACAGACATTATAACTTGTTTCTGAAGCATATCAAACATCCTGGTAACGATGGTCTGGTCATTGGTGCTTCATTTGAGGTATCACGGATCATTCTTCTCTTCTCTACTTTGAAATGAAAAGTCATATTTGTCTATTTTTTCTGGTTTTACTTTAATGTTTCTCACCTGGTGTAGCTCTTCCATTACACTTGGTTAGAATGTGATAAAGTTGATAGTATGACTCAACTGTACTTCAACTTGTCATTATTGTAAGATTGAGTTCAAACCAGTAAGTATATGTACACTCAATACATTTTACTAATTTTCAGTCACTGACCTTTCCATTACTGTAATTCCTTTTCTATGATACCTTCCTCATCCCAATACAAGAGGTGTTGATGTTATAATGTATTACTGTATTCATTTTTCAGCTAGTCAGCAACAATTAGAGTGAGAGAAAGATATCTTTCTGGTACAATTGGGAAAATTTACAGAAAGAGATGTTTAAATTCATATACTAAATGAAAATCATTCAAATGAGATCAGGAGGATATGATTGAATGTTTTTTTTTCCAAACAGATGGAAAGAACTGACAAATTTAAAGTCGGCTCAAATATTTTGTGAAGAGGTAGGCTTCCCATGCCTTGTGCGGCCTTCATATGTGCTTTCGGGTGCCGCCATGAATGTAGCACATTCTCACCAAGACTTGGAGACATACCTCAACCAGGCTGCTGCTGTCTCCAAGGAACACCCAGTTGTCATCTCAAAATTCATCCTAGAGGCCAAAGTATGTTGTTTGGTTCATATGTAATTAATAGAAACACTCTTTTTTTATAAATTGAACAGTTAGAGTACAATACAGATACCATCTACAGTATCCTGTATCTTTGTGGAGATGGAGAAATACAAAATCCCAAGCTCTAACAGATCTGTGTATTTCATTTCATTAATATCCTGCTCGTTTCAATAACTGTTTTTGTTTTTTTAAATGTTGACATAGACAACTTCCCATATGCGTGAATTATAAAATTATGTCTACCCACCCACTACTAGGTGGCTCAAGTACGGTGTAAGTGTTCATTAAGCTGTTTGTCTAGGAATGAGGAGTCCTTCATATGAGTAGCTGGAATTAGTTCATACCATTCATGAGACCCACTAAAGTAACTCTAGCCTTAAAAATAGAGTAAGAAAATGTCCAGGTTACTTGCGCATATTTTTCTTAAGCTGTTTCAACTATACGTGGATTTAAATTAGTTTACAATTTCCAATTTGAAGCTCAAAACTTTCAAAATGGGTTTCAAGCCCACCAAACGCACCACCTTGCCATCCCACCTGGCCACCTCTGTCTGTCTCAGTTGCTGCGTGTGTATCGTCGGAGTAATAGCTGCTTCTCGTGTGTGTCAATTTAGTGCACTTAAACCTCTCGCATACTCGTTCATAATGTCCAAACACAAGCCAACCTCTGCCTCTGGTCATCCAGCGAAGAAACAACGCTCTGTGATGAGTCTGGAAGAAAAAGTGGCCGTGACTTGATAAAAGGCGGCATGTCAATCACTGCTGTGGCACGGAGGTACGGGCGGAACGAATCAAGTGTGAGATCCATCAAAATTCGGAGAGGGAAATTCGTGAAACCGTGTCTACAAGTGCCTCATTTACTGCTAAGTGACTAGCCAGGTTAAAGACGTAACTCTAGTGAAGGTGGAGAAGGCATTAAACATCTGGGTAGAGGATATGAACCAGAAATGTGGTCCCATCGACGGCAATGTGCTCAGGGAGGAGGCACTGAGTCCTTATGTCCAGTTTAAATCTGAGGTCCCTGAGGGCAAAGCATCCACCAGCTCTGAGAAGAATTTTAAAGCCAGTACAGGTTAGCTCAACAGTTTCAGGAAGCGTTTTAACCAGAAAAATATTAGAATCACTGGCGAATTGACATCGGCGAACGAGGCAGCTGCACGGGTGTTCCCAGACTAATTCAGGAAATTGATCGAGGAAAATGGATATCTTCTAGAGCAGGCCTTCAACGCTGATGAAACAGGTTTGTTTGGGAAGAAAAGGCCAACCAGAACCGACATTTCCAAGTCTGAGAAGCAGGCCCCCGGGTTCAAGGTTGCGAAGGATAGCGTTAACCTCCTGCTATGTGGCAACGCAGCAGGGCATATGATAAAGCCAGGCTTGATTTATAGATCTGCCAATGCTCGTGCTCTGAAGGGAAAAAATAAGAATCTCCTCCATCTACTGGCAGTCAAAAAAGAAAGCCTGGGTGACAGCAATGCTTTTCCTCGAGTGATTCCACAAATGTTTTATCCCTGAGGTAAGGAGCTACCTAGAGAAGCCGGGCCTGCCTCTTAAGGTGTTGCTGGACGTTGAAAATGCACAAGGCCACCCGGATGCCATAAAATTCGCACACAATGATGTCGAGGTAGGGTGGGTGTGGCCATTGCTCCCTTTTTTCTACGGCACCAAGTGAACCTAAATAATATGAAAATTATGGTAAAATTGCATGCTGTCATTATAAAGGGATCACAGGCTGATAACTGCAGGAACTGTGTTGTCCTTGCAGTCTAACTAGAACTGTCATGGAACAGAATCAATGGTTAACAAATTTAATAAGTGAAAAGAATATGGAACTATTAACACACTCAAAAACTAATATTAAGCAAGAATATTAACCATAGGCTCCACTCGTGAACAAATAAATTTTGACCCAGAGAAAAGTATAAATAATAATTGTGATAATATTACCAAGCTCAGACTTCACTTCTGAGGGTTAGTTAACCTCTACGCCCCGGGCTAGGGTGCCACTGGCCGTATCAGACACACGGGGTAAATGGAGAAAAATCAACTTTAGCAAAAAAATTTTTTAACGTTTTTAAATGATAAAACTAAAAAAGAAGTAAGAAAAACTATATATTGACCCTCTAGAAACTTCCCTGAGGCAGCAGTGACGAGGGAGATAAGGCGACAGTGTTGTTTTGACATTTTTTTTTACGGGGATTAGCCCACCCGTGCACAGGTCACTGACCCACATCAGGGCCTGGGGGGCGAAAATGTAATAATAATAATAATATAATAATAACAACAACAATAATAATAATAATAATAATAATAATAATAATAATAATAATAATAATAATAATAATAAAGAACCATAAAGAAATACAAAATGAAAAAACGATCAAGAGTGAGAAACAATATATGTTTGTTGTGTTGTCAATAGTAAGAGAAACAACTGAGACCCTGCAATGTGTGTAAATTAGGCAGAAAGTCAGATCAGCAACCTGGGACTTGGTCACAATTTTCATGATGCCATATGGCAGCAGGGTCGACCATTAGACATCACATTATGCTTCCAATATCTTACCAGGCGGTAGTACCTCCCTGAAGATGTCACAACTTGATCACTGCATTTGCCTTTCCCCTTTGTCGTCTAAATAAAGAAATCACGTTACTTATTGAGTGACCTTCGTACATACAAGTCAGCTGTTCACTTGCATCTGGCAAAGCAGGGGTCATTATTATGCATAATTTTCCTCCTCCAACCGATACTGTTGTCCTACTAATGTGTAGAGCAACTTTGTTTCTTCTATTAACCTGCAGACCGCCACTCCATCGCTCCAGTTTGAGCAAATTCTCAACTTGTAAACACCAGGTGGTGGTGGTGGTGGTGAATGTTGGTGGTGGTGAGTGTTATTGGTGGTGGTGGTGAATGTTGGGGTGAGGCTAGTTTTGATGGTGATATTGAGTGTTGGTGGTGATGGTGAGTGTTGGTTGTAAAAAGTGACCATGTTGGTATAGTGTAATGGACTGAGTCCATTATTATTGTGGATCCCGATATAAAGGACTTTCGGCGCTAGCGGACTGGCCTTACCCCCAGTTGGTCCAGGGTAGAAGAAGCTTACTGTAATTGTTAATAAACAAAATATAAATCTTTAGACTATATAAATAAACTAAATATAATAATACAAATATACATTATAAATAAACAAATTAATGTATATTGTACTTACCAGCAGATGCTGTTGCCTTGAGCTTGTGATGCAGGCAGGCCAAATGGCAAGTGGTGATATAATGATACAGAATGGCCTGCTTTGTCCTGTACCATCTTATGACAGTTGGTGGTACTAACTGTCACTCTCCTCTCCCTCCATGAAGCAGAGAGGCAAGTCAGGATTGACATAAATGACTTCCACTGTTATGCACGGTACCGTTTGTGCGGTGCTTAGGCTGTAGTATGCAAATCACTGTTCACTCTGTTATGCACGGTACCGTATGTACGGTGCTCACACAAACAATGTTAATTTACTAGAAATTACTACACTTTTGTCACTGTTTATCTTAACACTGCTTTAACACTGTATTCTTGGCCAATTGTGTCCTGGTACAGCAAAGTACAGTTGCAATCAAAAGTAATCATCCATTTCACCACCTAACCCCTGTGCCTGGCCTGTCCTTTTCTGCACGGTAAGTCACTTGGGAGGGGATTGAAGAATGCAGAGAAATTCATGAAGGAAGGAAGGGAAGGATGTATATAATTTTTTTCATTATATTATCTTAGGTTTGCATGTTTGAAAGAGTAAGAGATGAGGTCCTTTGTTTTTTGATTAATGTGCCACCCATTCCCTTATATATAATTTTTTTTTCTGGTAGTTGTTCAGGTTTTAAACAGTGGTAATAAGATATTTATAATAACTTTGATATGAGGAGAAATATTGATTTTGAGGGTAGAAATAAATTTATTTTTAATATTTACTGACACAGGTCATACAAAATCTCATTAGCCCATCCAATGTCCTCCTCGTCTGTCAGTTGTGGTCTCCCCGAATTAAGAGTTCCAATATGTTTTGCTTACAATAGACACCATGGCCGGTTTCCCAATTTCCCAGACTCCTCCCAGCGGGTTAACCAACGTCTCACAGTGATCCCAACCTCCCTTGCAGTTTCTGACACGTTGTAGCCAACTGCACACAAAGCCAATAATTTGCCCGTTACTTGCCAATTGACATTCTTTCAGCATCCTGGTCTGGGTGCGGAACAGCAGCAAATCACCATTGCCACCTCATTACCTCGCATTGATTTTCACAAGTCTAATAAACATACAACAGGGTGGACAAGTCACATTCTATCCAGCAATTCAATCTTATTTTTTTATCAATTAATATAAAAAGAATTCAAGAACACTACTGGCAAGAGGGGGAAGTGAGCAAGAAACATTTCATTTTTATTTATTTGTCTTCAATTAACTGATTACAGTAGTACCCGATTTAAGCGGTCAATTGAACCCACAGGGTACCGCGGAAAGTGAAAACCGCGTAAAGTGAACAACAGAACATATGGGATTAATTCCAATAGAGACTGGCCCGACACCCCAAACTCCACTTTTTCCAACACAATACCTATGTTGTAGTAAAAATAACATCTAAATTTTATGATGGTATGCTCACACAATTAATATTTAAGAGAAATACAGTCGCCAGGTTAATGTCCATTCAAATAATGGACTCAAATCCCCCCCCCCCTCTTCCCAGCTCACTGGCCCCTACCTCTCTGAGAAATGATTGGGTGAAACACTAGATTTTAACGTTTAGTAATAAATAATACCTCAGACTAGAGTTAGAATAATATAATTGACATTTCTGGATTCCTTGCAGGTCAGGGAATATTTTGAATGTAAACTTCATATATTTTGCACAAAAGATAAAATACTTGCTTTGTGTAAACCAAATTATTACATTAGACCTAAAATTTGTATGTCTAATGCAAAATCCATGATGTTTATATTCAAAATGATCATCATATTGTAAGAATTCCAGCAATGTAAATTATATTCTGGTCCAGTAATTTGTATGAATTTTATGAGTTAAAACAAATATCTTCAGTTAATAAAAAAAAAAATATTCTTCACGACACTATCTGTCAATCAAAGTACCCCAACTTGCCTCCCCCCCTCTTCCAACCGTGCCAGATGGTCGGTCGGTCCCAACCCTCCCCCCCCACCCCCCACCTTCCCTCCCTACCAGAGAAATGTTGGGTGAAAAAACTAGATTTTAACTTTTAGTATTAAATAATACCTCAGACTAAAGTTAGGTCCTCTCGCGCCGCGCCACTTTTGGATCCAAACCTCCCGCCATCTCTCCCGCCATCCGCCATGTTGTGTAAGCGGCGCGAGTAGGTTGCGCAGTGTATGTCTTTGTTGCGTTATCGGTGACGTCATATGAAGTACTGGACTGTGATTGGGCAAAGCATCCTTACCTCCCTCCCTGCTAGCTGTGATTGGTTTAATGTACAGGTTGTACCTCTCTAGTCCGGCATTCTGTGGTCCGGAAACTCCCGTGGTCCGGAACGATTTTAGTTTGTCCAATAGGTAGATAGGCAGCTTTTTATTTTTTTTACTTATCTGAATTATTATTATTATTACAGGAGTATTAAATTTTTGCCCCTCAGGCCCCAATGTGGGTCAGTGACCTATGCCCGGGTGGGCTAATCCCCTTAAAAAAAAAAAAAGCCGCGGGAAATTAAGGTTTGTTTACATCCGGCAGTTCGGCTGCTCTCTCTCTCTCTCTGCTTGTCTATACAGAGTACAACATTTAACCCTTCAATATATATGAGCAGTAAATAAGTGTTGCTTTCATATTCTTATGTAGAGTAATGACGATATATTTTCACATGTGCGCACTTACATACGAGCAGTCTCACTTTTTTTTTTACCATTAATGGTTAGCTACTTATATTGTTCCATTTATTAACATTAAATAACGTTACAGGTACTTCAAGCAACCATATTCATTTTTTACATTAATTTTACTACAGCTAAACTTAGGGTCTTATTTTCTTCAGTTAGATATGTAGAACCAATCAGTCACTGGTTTCGTAAGCTTTAACATAAACAATGCTGGCAGCCGTCTCGTCTCCTCTAATATTCCACGTATTATTAATAAATTGTATTGTTAATTTTGCACACACGTACATTAATTCAATAAAAACAAATTCAGAAACATTAATTAAAATATATATGAACAGTAAATAAGTGTTGCTTTCATATTCTTATGTAAAGTAATGACGATATGTTTTCACGTGTGCGCATGCGCACTTACATATGCAATCTCTCTTTTTCTTTACCATTATCATTAGCTACTTCTATTGTTCCATTTATTAACATTAAATAACATTACTTAAAACAACCATATTAATTTTATTACAGCTACAACCAAGGTCTTATTTTCTTCAGTTTTATATGTAAAACCAGTCAGTCACTGGTTTTGTAATCAACGAAAACAATGCTGTGTCATTTCCTCATGTGTTTTAATATTCTACGTATTATTAATGAATTGTATTGCTCATTTTGCACACATAAACATTAATTCAATAAAAAAGACATTCAGTAATAAACAATAATGAATCTTTTGTACATAAGAGAAATGACGCTGTTTACACGATTATGCACGTCGTCTGCACGTTGGCGGGCCGTTCAAACCTGTCGAAATTCAAGTTTCCGCCGTCAAAATTTTTATTTATTTATTTTTTTGTGTGTTCCAATAAAATACTTTAAGAATTAAAAACTCGCGAAATTTGAGAAGCTACTAAACGACATTTAACCCTTCAATATGTCTTCAAAGAGACCATGACGCAGAGAAAGTGGTGCTAGTGCTTCCAGGCATAAGCACAAGTCACTATCTATCCAGGAAAAGGGTGAATTTCCATGGTCCGACAATTTCCATGGTCCGGCACCGGCCAGGTCCCGAGGTTGCCGGACTAGAGAGGTACAACCTGTAGTACTATGACGTGCCCCGCCGCGGGAGCGTTCAAGCCCATTGACCTACCGCGTCAGCTACACCCCTCCCGGCTACACCGTGTATATCGGTCTCCATTGTTCTATAAGAATGGCTTCCACTGGACCACCACCACCACCACCACAAAGAAACCTTGCATTACCTGGACTCAGCCGCCCTAAGCCAAAGAAGACACGACGTTCCTTAAGCTATGAAATAAAATATAAGATCATACAAGAGTTGGAGAAAGGAACAAGGCAGGTTGGTCTCGCGCGCCAGCATGGTGTTAACGAATCAATTATTAGGACAATTAAGAAGGATGCAGCCAAGATAAAGGAGCACATGAACATCACAAACTCTACAGGTGCTTCTATGATCAAGTATTTCCACAACCAGGAGCTTCTCAAGACGGAAAAATTACCATAGCTACTTGGTGCGTCAGGCGCGACGGAACATGGCGGTGGACACACGCTCAGTTAAGGAGTACGCACGTGAACTGTATGCTGCAGTGTCACGAAAGATGGGAATTACAGAGCCCAAACCCTTTAATGCTTCCTCTGGGTGGCTACAGAGGTTTAAGAAGAGGAACAAGATCACCAATATCAACATTGGTGGTGAAGAAGCTAGTGCTGACCGTGTTGCAGCTAGGGAATTTCCTCCGGTTTTACGTGAGATTATGGAGGAAGGACAGTACACAGACAACCAGGTGTTTAACATGGACGAATCTGGTCTTTTTTGGAAAAAGCTACCTTCCAAGACCTTCGTTGTGAAGAATGCCAGCAAGTGTCGGGGCCGGAAGTTGCAGAAGGAGCGCACCACCGTCCTGTTTACCACCAATGCCTCCGGTACCTGTAAGCTCAAGTTATCGGTGATCCACACAGCACGTAAGCCGCATGCCTACAAGAGCATGGACATGACCAAGCTAAATATCCACTGGCTGACCGCTCGTAAGGCGTGGATGTTCTCTACACTGTCCCTCTCCTGGTTTGATGACTGTTTCGTTCCCGATGTGAAGAAATTCTGTGAGCAACAGAATGTGCCATTCAAGATTTTGTTGCTGCTTGACAACGCACCAGGACACTCGCCCCTACTGTTAGATCGTCACCCCAACGTAAAAGTGGTCTTCCTTCCTCCCAACACTACGTCTATGTTACAGCCCATGGACCAAGAATTGATCTGTAATGTAAAAGCTGCATTTTCTGCTAAAAAATTCAACCTCTTGAACGACTACACCAACACCAAGGAAGAGTTGCGTAACCTGAGTGACACCAACACCGATAGCAAGAGCGAAGACGACGAGGATCAACAGTTGGCAGAGCAAGAAGTACTTTTGAAACAATTCTGGAGAACATTCAACGTCAAGAAAGCTGTGGACTTCTTGGTGGAGGCATGGGATCAGCTGTCTGTAGCAACTGTTCGTCACGCATGGAGACATGTGTTGCAAGGCATTCTGGGTGTTAAGCAGAGTAAATCTGTGACTGGTGAGGTTCAGACTGTTGCAGTAGCAGTGGACCTTGCCAGAGAAGCTGCGCAGAGTGTTACAGCTGCAGGCTTCTCCGAGACCACCAACGACAACATCCTGGAGGTGATAAGGGATCCTGATGTGACTACCGACGAGATGGTAGATGATGATGACGCCAGTGAAGAGGCAGGTGGTGTGTCATCCCGAGAAGAATGCCGCTTATCCCATAGTAATGTAAGGGGTGCCATCGAGTGTATTGAGAAAGTCAAGCTCCTCCTTTCCGACGACCCTGACGCGAACAGGTATGAAATCTTCACTACCCAGCTGTTGCAGACTATGGAGCCCTACATCAAGGTTTATCACGACAACATAAACACCAGCCGTCAGCAAAGCATAACAGAGTTCTTCGCCCGCAACCCACCACAGCCAGCCCAAGCCAGTGATAGTGACAGAGGTAGAGACAGTGATGATGACTTTGAGGGATTTGTCAGGGAGGCACTAGTAAGTGTGGATGACACCGATGAAGACTCACCTGAGGGCCAGTAGCCTGCCGTCTGCCTCGTAACCAGCCTCCATTCCCCTACGCCGACCCATCTCTTCTACTAACGTAAGTGTTAACCCCAACCTTGTTTTTTTCTAACCTAACCTTCAGTTTATTATTCTCTTATTGATTGTTCCCTTCTATATTATGTGTGGGTGAATACCATCATAAAGTTAAGATATTATTATTAGTAAAACGTACGTATTGTGTCGGGAAAAAGTGAGTTTGGGGGTCGGCCCGGTCTCTATTTCAATTAATCCCATATGTTATGCTGTTCACTTTATGCGTTTCTCACTTTACGCGGGCCGTCGTGGGTTCAATTAACCGCGTAAAGTGAGGGTTCACTGTATTATGGTTTTTTTAACACTATATATGTGTCATATTCGGGTACACACAGACTTGGTACAAAACAGCGGAGGATGCATATGATGTACGTATATGTGAAAGAATTGATGTACAGGTATATATAACAAGTGATGACTATTAACTAAATGAATGTTTAATTTCAGGAAATTGATGTAGATGCAGTGGCAGCAGACGGAGAACTCCTATGTATGGCAGTAAGCGAGCATGTTGAAAATGCTGGTGTCCATTCTGGTGATGCTACTCTTGTCACTCCTCCTCAAGATCTGAACTCTGAGACCCTTGCAAAGATCACATCCATCTGTGCTGCCATTGCCAGAGCTCTTGAAGTTAATGGACCATTTAACATGCAGTTAATTGCTAAGGTAAGTTAAGATATTGTTAATAATTTAACATCTGTTAGTAATTTGGATGATTTCTACATATCACAAAGAAGCATGCATACCCTGACTCCTAAGTTACCTTTTTAATTCCCAGACCTCTTCAGGATATACAATAGATCAGGCGAATGTCAAAGTTTCTTTACTTTTTTTCTTAGTTTACTTTTAATCTTAAAATCTAAAGGTTTTCTTTACCAGTCAGTGTCTCTGGGCTTTTTGAGGGAAATTATTTCATTATAATACCTTGTAATACTTTTGCCCAATTATGTCACAAAAGCCAATCTGTTTGTATTTTCAACTCTGGCAGTAATTAAATTTCACTGTAGGGTTAGTCACAATTTCCCTAGGTGGTTTAATTCAATATTTGACAACATGAACACAGTTGACATGAAGATGCTTAACACAGTATAAATAGTTAGAAGGAAAAATGTGCAAACGTTTTTATATAAAATTATTAATACAAGGTTAACACAAAACACATGTACAGTCCTAAAAAAAGCCAGTTTTTGTGATATAGCTCAAATGCGACGATCAGCAATGGTACCTAGGTATGTTAATTCCTAGCCAATTCGCCAGGCCAACATACAGGCAATTAAAACATCTAATAATTACTTAATAAGAAATATTAGGACCCATCGCTTCCTGGCATTTAATTGCTATTTTGAAAGTCCCTCCTTCAACCAGCCTCCATGCGCCCTGCAAAGCTCATCTCTTGCTTCAGAGAGAGCAGTAATTAAAAGTCAATTCTCGAGGGGTGGAGATGGGTGGGTTATGGACGTCGCATTCGAGCTATATCACAAAAACTGGTTTTTAGAAAAAACGGCTTTTTGGTCAATGCTCTGAATGCGACGTTCAGCAAGAATACCCGAGTAGGAGGTGGAGAGGGAGGTGACTTTGCATACAAGGCTCTGCTGACTTAGGTCCTGATTATATTATAAATTATTTTGAAAATTTCCAAAATTGAGAACATTTACCGGAAGGTAAAATGTTAATTTACTCATAAAGGATACTCACTTTATTCTAATGAGGAAGAAGGTCCTGGTAGTGGAGATTGAATACATGGGGGAGGGGAACCCAGCACCCCCACATTTGGAGCATCTCTCAGAGATAGATGAAGATGGCTGTCTTTGAAAGTTTTTGAAGATTTCCAAAAGCCCACTCCTTTGATCTGACTGAGGCTCATATGCCTCAGAGAGACCACAGACCCTGCATATTTCCTAGTGTCATGTGCCAAAAATTTCTTGCCAGGGTCTGCTTGATTCACTAATTGAGATAAGGATTTTGTCAATTGACTAGGAGATAATTCTTACCATCCCTTGATGAGAAAACATAAGGGCCTCTATTAGGGAATCTGGTTAACCATTCCTGAAGATTTTTAACTGGACACAATATGTGAGGAACCCTAGTTTCATCCATTAGATGTTTTATCCTAATAGGTTGAGCTTGGAAACCTTCCCTTTCATTTTTTCTTAGGATCTCCGTAGGAAAAAGGATAACATCCTCGTCAGAAAATACCAATAATGATGGATTATTGGAAATTGAAATCAGTTCACTGATTCTCATACCTGTTGCTATTGCTAGAAGGAAAGCTGCCTTCTGGAGTAATTTATCCCTGTTCAGATTTATATTGTAATTAGGCCCCATAAGAAGATTAGTAACTTTTTCCACAGACCAAAGCGGGATTCTCTTGGGTCGAGGAGGTCTCTGAATGAAAAAGGACGATCTTAGCATTTGATTAAGCCTTGGGTTCAAGGTAATATTAAAACCCCAAGCCAGAGGGTCAACCAACGCTGATTTATAAGATGCAATTGTCTACCCTTGAAGGCCTTTAACTCTGAACAGAAATTCTAAAAATTCTAATACAACTGTTTCCGATAATGAATCCGGAGTTGTTAACTTGATAAATTGTTGAAAAAGATTCCAAGCTTTCTCATATTGAATAGAAGTTTGGGGTCTATGACCTGCTAATACTTGATTAGCTATATTGGAATTACCTAACAACCTATTTAAACTTTTTTTTGAGAAACTCCAAGCGTGAAGTGCCAAGGATATCTCGAACTGAGAATGTAGTACCTGGTCTAGACATCCTTGTTGCAATTGTAGAGGATTCGGGCACCAGTCCAATAGATCCAGGCACCAAGGTTGTAGGATCCAATATGGTGCAATTAAGAGGACTTTGCCTCGGAAGGATCTAAGTTTGTGAACCACTTTGTGCAATATTTTCACAGGTGGGAATAGATAGATTGAATTCCAAAGGTTCCAATCTAAGAGGAGGGCATTTCCTAAAAGATTTGACCTTTCCAGAGATGCATAAATTGGCATCTTGTAATTTGATAGGGAGGCAAACAGATCTATCTGTGGAGTTTCAATCTTCTTCACTAGACTCTTGAACTCCGATACCTTTAGGGACCATTCTCTTTCTGTCGATACTGGCTGGAGACGGGACAGCGCATCTGCCCAATTGTTTTGCACTCCCGCTATATAAGTTGCTTTGAGGTAAAGTGTGTGTGTTGTACAAATACTGAAAAATTTTTCTGATAGTTGTAGAAGGGGCCAAGACCTTGTTCACCCTTGATGATTGAGACAAAAGACTGCCGTTTTGTTGTCCATGGCAAACAGGATCGTCATGTTTTGTAAATTTGGGTTTGCCGACAAAAAGAATAGGACCACTGTTAATTCTTTTATATTTACCGTATATCTCGGCTTATAAGATGGAATTTGAACATTAAAAAAATCTGCCCAAAGTTAGGGGGTCGTCTAAACCACCAAGTATAAAATTCTTACCTCTTAAATATTGTGAGTGGTGATGGAAACATCGTAAGCCACTCACAAGGTCTTACCACTAATTATTTTATACTGAAACTTACGTTTGGCAAGCTGGATTCAAATTAAGATTACCGGTATATTAAAATAATAAAAATGTATTATAAACCTGTCTAACATAACGTAAAAGAGAATTATACCCCTGTAATAAACACAGCTATCATCACACACCCCTCCCCACGCCCCCCCCATTTGCCAGTGAGGAGACAAGAAAGGAAAAGTGACCGCGAGATTGGGCTATTTTTAGCCGTGGAGGTGGTCAGTAATGCATATCGGTATATTTACTGATAATTATACTTAAAATTTATTTTTTTACAAGGAATATTCAGTAAATGACTGCATTAATTCTTGAAACTACTGACAGTTAAATACAGACGCTTAAGTGACGTCACTAGTGTTTACACTACACCAGCTGGTAACATTTGATGCCATTACTTGAAGTGAATTGGCCTTATTTAAAGTAACTAACCATAAATAAATACAAAAAGTAAAAAAAAGATCAAAAGTGAGAAAGAATATACTGTATGTATGTTGTGTTGTCAAAGTTAGAGGAACAATTCAAACTGCAATTGTGTGTAAATGAGGCAGAGTCAGGTCAGCGCTGAACCTGGGACTTGGTCACAATTTTCGTGATGCCATATGGCAGCAGGGTCTACCATTAGACAACACATTATGCTTCCAATATCTTCCCAGGTGGTAGTATCTACCTGTTTGGTAGCTGCCTACTACCTACACAATTTTTCGTAATATTACTTTGATACATGATAAATTAGACAATGAAAATAAACATCAAATTTAATTACCAAGACGCTTCCCATTGGCAGCTGTAAGAAGAGGGGGAGATGGGCTATTTTTATCCCGTCTTTGTGTCTGAAGTGGCCAGTAATACCATATATTTACTGATCATAATACTTACGGTATCTCCTATAAATAATTAATTTAAAATTTATTTTTTACATAGAATATTCAGTAAATGACTTTTAAATAAATAAACAAATAATTCGGTAAATCTATTTCAAGTAAATGGAAAATAAGCAAACAAATGTTATTTACCACCACCCCTTCCCTCTGGCTCAGGGTGAGATGGAGGGGAGATAAAGAAGGCTATTTATAGCCCGTCTTGTGTCTGAAGTGGCCAGTACGCTAATGCACCATAAATAATTCATTTAACATTTATTTTTTGTACATATATTTTGTTATATACATACATACATATACATATATATATACATATACATATACATATATATATACATATACATATACATATATATATATATATATATATATATATATATATATATATATACTATATATATATATATATATATATATATATATATATATATATATATATATATATATATATATATATATATATATATATACAGTCAACCCTCACTTTACGCGGTCCCACATTCGGCGTTTCCACGTTTACGCGGTGCCCTGCCAGAACCCAGGATGCTCACATTCCGCGTTGGGTGTACCGCTTTACACGGTGAAGTATAATTTTTTTATTTAGCTCATAAAATTCATACAAATTATCCGGCCAGAATATAATTTACATTGCTGGAATTCTTACAATTTGATGATCACTTTGAATATAAACATCATAGATTTTGCATTAGACATACAAATTTTAGATATAATGTTTACTCTTGAGTAAATATGTTATCTTTTGTGCAAAATATATGATATTTATATTCAAAATATTCCTGGTCTTACAAGGAATCCAGCAATGTCAATTATATTATCCTAACTTTAGTCTGATTTATTATTTATTACTAAAAAGGTAAACAGTCTGGTATTCCCACACATTTATCTAGTAGGGACGTTGGTGGGGGGGGAGGGAGGGACCGGCGACCGACCATCTGTTACCGTGTGAAGAATATTTTTTTTTTTATTAACTGAAGATTTTTATTTTAGCTCATAAAATTCATACAAATTACCCGGCCAGAATATAATTTACATTGCTGGAATTCTTACAATTTGATGATCATTTTGAATAAAAACATCATATATTTTGCATTAGACATAAAATTTTTAGATATAATGTTCACTCTGAGTAAGTATGTTATCTTTTGTGCAAAATATATGACGTTTTTATTCAAAATATTCCTGGTCTTACAAGGAATCCAGCAATGTCAATTATATTATCCTAACTTTAATCTGAGGTATTATTTAATACAAAATGTTAAAATTTATTTTTTTCACCCACTCTTTCTCTTGAAGGGAGGATTGGTGGGGGGTGGGGGGGAGGGTTGGGACTGACCGCGCGGTTGGAAGAGGGGGGAGGCAAGGTGGGGTACTTTGATTGACAGATAGTGTCGTGAAGAATATATATTTTTTTTATTAACTGAAGATATTTGTTTCAGCTCATAAAATTCATACAAATTACCCGGCCAGAATATAATTTACATTGCTGGAATTCTTACAATTTGATGATCATTTTGAATATAAACATCATAGATTTTGCATTAGACATACAAATTTTAGATGTAATGTTTAATCTGATTAAATATGTTATCTTTTGTGAAAAATATATGACATTTATATTCAAAATATTCCTGGTCTTACAAGGAATCCAGCAATGTCAATTATATTATCCTAACTTTAGTTT
Organism: Homarus americanus; assembly: GCF_018991925.1. Taxonomy (NCBI): domain Eukaryota; kingdom Metazoa; phylum Arthropoda; class Malacostraca; order Decapoda; family Nephropidae; genus Homarus; species Homarus americanus. The sequence continues at coordinate 379,249 of NW_024718183.1, forward strand.
GAGGAATTATTTATTACTATACCTGGTTTTCCCCCCCAAATTTCTCAGAGGGAAGAGCCAGCAGTGTAGTGTGAGAAGAGGGGGAGGGAGTCGTGTCCATTATTTGAATGGACATTAACTTGGCTACTGTATTTCTCTATTTCTCTTAAGTATTAATTGTGTGCATGTACCATCATAAAATTAAGATGTTATTTTTACTACAACATAGTTATGTGTCGTCAAAAAGTGGAGTTTGGGGATCGGCCTGGACTCCATTTCAATTAATCCCATATGTTATGTTATTCACTTTACGCGTTTCTCGCTTTCCGCGGTACCCTCCGGGTTACATTAACCGCGTAAAGTGAGGGTTAACTGTATATATATAATGTATGTATGTATGTACGTACGTATGTATGTATGTATGTATGTAATAATAATAATAATAATAATAATAATTAACGGTTTATTGAAAAAGTTCTGCATCCTGAAGGCTGAAAATATACATTGGACATAAATGATTATTACATACATTGGTGGTTTAACAAAAGCCTTCATTAGAGAAAGGTAAAGGAACATTCAGATTAATGTAGGTGTTGAACAGCAAACACGTAGTGTAGTAACTCTCTCCCACATGGTGTTAGGAGGGACCTGATGTGGTGTAGTAATTCCCTCACAGATGGTGTTATGAGGGGCCTCACGTGTAGTAATTCCCTCACAGATGGTGTTATGAGGGGCCTCACGTGGTGTAGTAGTTCCCTCATAGATGGTGTTACGAGGGGCCTCACGTGGTGTAGTAACTCCCTCACAGTTGGTGTTATGAGGGGCATCACGTGGTGTACGAATTCCCTCACAGATGGTGTTATGAGGGACCTGACGTGGTGTAGTAATTCCCTCACAGATGGTGTTATGAGGGGCATGACTTGGTGTAGTAATTCCCTCACAGATGGTGTTATGAGGGACCTGACGTGGTGTAGTAATTCCCTCACAGATGGTGTTATGAGGGGCATCACGTGGTGTAGTAATTCCCTCACAGATGGTGTTATGAGGGACCTCACATGGTGTTGTAATTCCCTCACAGATGGTGTTATGAAGGACTTGACGTGGTGTAGTAACTCCCTCACAGATGGTGTTATGAGGGGCATCACGTGGTGTAGTAATTCCCTCACATATGGTGTAATGAGGGACTTGACGTGGTGTAGTAATTCCCTCACAGATGGTGTTATATGAGTGAGGTGTGGCCCCAGGCCTTCCTATCGTAGACGGATTAACACATCGCCGGTTGTTGGGTCTCACGGGCCGTTATCACTGGGTACCTGGGACCTCACTGTCTGAAGGTTAACTTGAATACGACTTTTACTGTTGAGTTGTTCTCACTGACTCAAGCACTGTTCACCAATGTTCACCTCTGTTTAACACTGGTTCCATTCCTTTCCCAAATGAAATTGTAACTTCTGGCGAGAACCTGTTGATACTCCGGTGGGAAGAAGTGGTTCAGGGGAGGGGGTTGGTATGGGCCAACTTAACAGTTGACCTGGCTGCTCCGAGAGGAGCGCCAGGTACGTCTTGACCCTTCGGTGGTCAAGGATGTAGTATGTATGTATATATATATATACTATATATATATATATATATATATATATATATATATATATATATATATATATATATATATATATATATATATATATATACTTTCTTTATATATATATATATATATATATATATATATATATATATATATATACACAAATGTATCCCGCTTAGGGTTTCACTTAGCAGCACTTTCTCATATACCTTGATTACTTGCCAGAAACCGAACTTTCCTTAATGCGGTTGTCTACTCACTACTCTTGGCGGGGAAGCGTAGCGACACCGATGCTGGGTCGCTGATCATCAAGCTTATTACGAAGTTCTTCACCGCCACCCACCACAGCCGGCCCAAGTCAGTGATAGTGATAATTATAGTGAGGATGTGGACTTTTATGGACTTTGAGGGGTTTGACAAAGAGGCCCTGCAAGCCTCTGTGGTGGATAGTGATACAATTGATACAGGTGAGGGCCAATAATCTGTCCTCTGCCTCGGAACCAACCCCCCATCCCCATGTGCCCAGCCATCTTTTCAACGAATGTAAGTGTTAAAAACCTAATATTATTGATATTTCTCTTAATTATTAATTGTGTGTGCATACCATCATAAAATTAAGAAGTTATTTTTACTACAACGTACGTATTGTGTCTGAAAAAGTGGAGTTTGGGAATTAGAATGAAGTCTCTATTGGGTGTCCCTGCCTTCTGTTGTTCGCCTTGGGTTTCACTGCTTGTGGTACCCTAATGGGTTCAATTGACGCGTTAAGCGAGTACTACTATTACAGTATATATATATATATATATATATATATATATATATATATATATATATATATATATATATATATATATATATATATATATATATATATATATATATATATATATATATATATATATATATATATATATATATATATATATATATATATATATATATATATATATATATATATATATATATATATATATTATTTTTTTCAAGTAAATGGAAAAATTTTACTCGACACAGACATTAGTTCCAGTTACCGGTAAATAGCAGACGCTTCAGTGACGTCACTAGTGTTTACACTACACCAGCGGGTAACATTTGATGACATTACTTGAAGTGAATTGGCCTTATTTTAAAAAACCAAGGATGGTTGGTAAAGGACTACTGAGTCAGTGGGTAAGTGTCACATTTGGGGTACTGGTCTTATACAGCGAATAGAGCTCAAAAGCTACTTTTTAAATGGAAATTTGGGGGGGCCGTCTTATGCACCCCGACGCCTTATAGGCCGAGATATACGGTATGTGTTTGTCCCAAAGGAAGTTGCTCCACCTTCCTTGATTGAATTCCCCTTTTGAAGAATGGTATCCCCATCCTATTTTGGATGTATCCGTACAAACGACCAAACCTGTTTGAGGTGGAACCCAGGGAGAGGGACCGATTAGATTGTCCCAGTTTGTCCACCATAACAGATGATTCTTTACCTGAATAGGTAGAGAAGAAGCAACTTTTCTGTTTCTGCAAAGTAACTTCGAGCCCAGATGAGATAGTTGCTTTTTCCTTAACTTTCCCAATGGAACCACTATTGTGGCAAAATTCAACAGACCCAGAAGTTTTTCCCAATTGTGCCAAGAAATCTTGTGCTTTACACAAAAGGCTTCTACTTTGTTTATCTAATCTGTTACTTTTGTTCCTGGTAAACTGACTGACTGTCGATTTGTATCCCACTGGAGACCTAACCAATCCAACTTTTGATATGGTATTAAATTTGATTTTACCTGGTTTATCTTTAAACCAAGGTTTTGAAATAGTACTAGTGTACGTTGGGTCGCCCTTTGACAATCTTCGAAAGAGTTTCCCATTATCAGCCAATCGTCTAGATAAGCAAAGGTTCTTATGCCCTCCTTTGCAAGGATCTTTCTGGGAATATTTGCCAGTTTTGTAAAGACTTTTGGTGCAATTGTCAGACCGAATGGCATCACTGTGAATTGATAACTTAATTCCCCTACTTTGAACACCAGAAATTTTCTGTACCTGGGAGCAACAGGAACGTGATAATAGGCATCTTCGAGATCCACTTTTGAGATCCAAGCATTGGGCGGAAGTAGATGCCTCAGATGGTCGTAAGTGAGTATCTTGAAACTTCTTTAGGGAATAAATTTGTTTAGGATTGAAAGATCCAAAATCCATCTTAATTTGTCGCTGCCTTTCTTGGGGACTCTTGGAATAGGCGAGATATGAAACATTTCTCTGACTGCAACGGTTCTATGACACCTCTGTTTATTAGTTGACTTACAAATTTTGTAAGTAATGGGGTTGGTTTTTTACCCTTCTTTGGGGATGCTAGGGGAGGGCGCCTCAACCAAGTCCATGTGAGGCCCCCTTTGATTGTTTTGTAAGCCCATATGGAAGAAGTTCATCTGTTCTCCCAACCCCCTAGACGACCCAGCTGTCTGGCTTCATTGGAAGGGGGAAGTTGCTCAGGTGGTGGAATAAGGTCTCCTTCCGTTTCTGAACAAACGGCCTCCTCTATTACTCTATTACTCTGGGCAGCTGGTCCTGTTCCGCTGTAAAACCTTCCTCTCCTAGGTTTCCGAAAGGTCTGAGGACTCCTGGGGACATTAATATTAATAGTATTCTCCAAGGATGATCTATAATTAATCAATGATTGCTCACCAAACAAAGCAGGAGAAAGGAGAAGAACGTATCAACAAATAAGCGCTCCCACTTGAAGCATTATTTGCAACTTGTTTCCTTAGCTGGACTTTCAGTCTTAGGGCTTTCAACAAATGATCTAAAAATGAGTTGTACAGGGAATATGGGATTCCTTGTAGAGCAGCAGCAAAACATTTGTCCACTTCTGAATTTTCTTCATAGTCCAGCACAAACTTAGTTAATAACTGACACATCATAATTGCAGATCAAACATCTGCTGCCAATTTCCTAATTTTAAATTCTTCAAGCAGCAGTGCAGGGGCAACTGGTTTCAAATTTTTTTCATAACTTTTATCAACATATTTTGAAGCCGACAAATATTGGGAAAGATCATATAAGGAACTCTTTTCGTCATTAAATTGGAACTTAAAAAACTAAACGTGAGCATTCCAGTCAGCGGGAATGAATGTTAAGGCCTTCAATAAATTAGCTCAGACTTCTTCTATTTCAGAGATCATCTTTGGGCAAATATCAGGCCAAGAAAGTGTAGTATCACCCTCCAAAAACAATGAATGATGACCCAAAGTCGCTTGTCCTTCCTCTCTCTTTGTAGTTGCTGAGATATGAGGAAGCTTAGAGACATTTTCATAAAATATCTTGAATAAGGAATCCACAGATTCAGATGGATTAGCGAACAAAGAAGACTTAGCTCTTACCAATATTATCCATGGCCTGTTAGAATCAACCTTACACTCAATATTATCCAGCAGCTGCGTGTCAGTCGACAGCAGCCTGTTTCCACTCGCAGTAACCAACACTTTTGCCCCAGGTGGAAGTGGTTGCCAAGATGTGGATAGGATGAAATCAGTCTCAACAGGTTCTTCCTGCTCAAGAGACTGAATACTATGATTAGAACCAGGCTCATCGTCCCGATCCTGGAACCCACTGAAATCAGATTGAGTAGATAGAGGTTTCTGTGGACTTCCTACTGCCTCACAGTCTGGAGGGTCCAATAACTTATTTTTCTTAGCAGGAGCAGTCTTGCCTAAGTGGGGATTAAGTTCTTTACCTAACACCAATAATCCTAAACTTTCTGCCAACTTGGGATCTTTCCATTGTTGTACATTCAAAAATTTACTCTTCAAGGCCTTATTCCACCTATTTTTAATTTGCAATTGCAATAAATCTTTCTTATCACCTGTAGCTTGATGAAATTGAAAAATTTGATCATAACAAATTGCACAATCCATTGGTGAAAATAAGTTATTTGAGACACAGCTGCCATGAATTATGCAAGCCACATGAGGATCTATCTTAGTAATCCAAGTCGCTTTACATGTTTTATAATTACATGTAGTATGGCCCCCTTGGGTCTTGGGTGAAACTACTACTACTGAATTCAAATTCTCTACTGACAGACAATTCCTTGAATGTAGTGCCTGAGCTGAACTTCCTAGTCCTTGTAGCTCAGCACTCAATACTATCTCCTCAGGGACAGTTCCATAGTCTCCTCCATTATCCATAGGCCCGGAGTCCTGACCTTTATCCTCCAGTGGAACATCACTCATCTGAACTAGGAGGATACCATGAGTCACATTATATCATTATAACACAAAGTTATAATAATAATTAATAAGGGAGAAAGCATTTTCTCCCAAACTTAATCAATATGACTCATAAATGTTATATTATTTGTAAGTTAGTGTTATACAAGTCATTCCCATGACCAATATAAACAATAACTCACTATTTCGTATCTGTCTCCCGACTCTTATTTATCAAGTGTCCCTTAGCTCGATGAAACTTATTTATTTAAATTTGTTTTTATAAAATAATTTCATTCAGAACATTTATTGAGAGGGATCATCAAGATCTTTATTTGTTGCCAATCAAGGGCACAGACATTATCCCCAAATAAACACTTGAGGGAAAATTCCTACGTGCGCACTATCACCCGGCAGGGTTGACAGTGCCGAGCCGCTAACATAGCGCTCTATTGGCAGCAACGTTCACTGTTACTCTAGCAATATTTATTGGGTTGAGAATTCCACCCTGAATTGGTCTCATATAACCCATAGAAGGTGTAAAATCCATTTCAACATAACTCTAGATTGCTAGTAAGACCGGAAGGTCAATATTCCGGAAGGAACGCTAAGTCTAGCAGCCTCGCTAAAGTTCGCTTGAACCCGCTACTGAGGACATCAAAGTTATGAAGAGACAAACTCAACTCTGGCCTTTTTGCTGAGAACAAATAGAAACCCAAGGGCGGAAGCCCAAAGGTTTTGTGAACGTACATAAGTGTAGGGAGAGAGACAGTCATTGTATTCATATTAGCACGTGAATAATTGGGACAAAGAGATCGTAACCAGTATACATATATATGTATACAGTATATATAGATAGATACATTCACATATTCTCTTTTAGTGAAGACGAGCCCGGGAGGGCGCAGTGACATTCACTGAGTGACTTAAAGGCAAGGAATAGTCACAACGACCTAAACGACTCACAAAGAAAATGTGTTTTGGTCGCCATGCTGACCCAAATTCGTATAAGAAAATGTCCCACACACAATAATTGAGAGACATAACAAAATATAAGTCACTCTATTAAGTACAAATACCGTATATAATATCCTTGCGGAGGTGAGTATTTCAGCAATTAGAACAAAAATTCGCGGAGCTTCCCTTTGTGTGTATTATAGCTGAATTGCTAGGCAAGAGAGGAGCTTCGTAGTGCGCACGGAGGCTGGATGAGGGAAGGACTTTGAAAATGGCAATTAAATGCCAGGTAGCGACGTGTCCTCCTAATATTACTTATTAAGTAATTATTAGATGTTTTAATTGCCTGTATGTTGGCCTGGCGAATTGGCTAGGAATTAACATACCTAGGTAGCATTGCTGAGCGTCGCATTCAGAGCATTGAACAAAAGCGTTTTTTTGTTCAATCCAGAATGCGACGTCTAGCAGGAGATGGAGAAGGAGGTAACATTGCATATAAGGCTCCGCTAGCTTAGTTCCAGATTATAATTATAAAATTTTGGAATATTTTCCAATATTAGGAACATTTACTGGAAGGTAAAATGTTAATTTACATATCCCAATTAGGATACTCACTTTACTCTGATGAGGAAGAAGAAGGTCCTGGTTGTGGAGATTAGCTAGGTGGGGGAGGGGACCCCAGTACCACCACATGTGAATCATCTTTCAGAGATAGATGAAGATAGCTGTTTTGAAAGGTTTTTGAAGATTTCCAAAAGCCCACTTCTTTGATCTGACTGAGGCTCATATGCCTCAGAAAGTCCACAGACCCTGCATATTTCCTGGTGTCATGTGCCAAAAATTTATTGCCAGGGTCTGCTTGACTCACTAACTGAGATAAATATTTTGACATTTGTCTGAGACAATTTCTTACCATTCTGTAATGAGAATACATAGGGGCCTCAATTAGGGAATCTTGAAGAATCTTAACTGGGCACAATATATGAGGAACCCTTGTCTCATCCATTAGCCATTTTATCCTGATAGGTTGAGCTTGAAAATCCTCCCTTTCATTTTTTCCTAGAATCTCGGTTGGAAAAAGGGTGACATCTTCCTCAGAAAATACCAGTAATGATGGATTATTGGAAATTGAAATCAGCGCACTCATTCTCATACCTGTTGCTATTGCTAGAAGGAAGGCTGGCGTCTGGAGCAATCTGTCCCAGTTCAGATTTATATTGTAATTAGGCCCCCTAAGAAGTTTAGTAACTTTTTCCAGAGACCAAGGTGGGATTCTCTTGGGGTGAGGAGGTCTCTGAATGAAAAAGGACGATCTTAGCATTTGATAAATCCTTGGGTTCAAAGAAATATTAAAACCCCAAGCCAGAGGGTCAACCAATGCAATTGTTGATCCTTGAAAGCCTTTAACTCTGAGCAGAAGTTCTAAAAATTCTAACACAACTGTTTCCAATAATGATTCTGGAGTTAACTTGATAAATTGTTGAAAAGATTCCAAGCTTTCTCATATTGAATATAAGTTTGGGGTCTATGACCTGCTAATACTTGGTTAGCTATATTGGGATTACCCAACAACCTATTTAAGCTTTTTTTGAGAAACCTCAAGCGTGAAGTGCCAAGGATATCTCGAACTGAGAATGTAGTACCGTACCTGGTCTAGACATCCTTGTTGTAATTGTAGCGGATTCAGGCACCAGTCCAGCAGATCCAGGCACCAAGGTTGTAGGATCCAATATGATACAATTAAGAGGACCTTGCCTCGGAAGGATCTGAGTTTGTGAACCACTTTGGCCAATATTTTCACAGGTGGGAACGGATAGATTGAATTCCAAAGGTTCCAATCTAAGAGTAGGGCATTTCCTAAAAGATTTGACCCCTCCAGAGGTGCATAAAGTGGCATCTTTTGATTGTTTTGTGAGGCAAAGAGATCTCTTTGTGGGGTCCCAAACCTCTTCACTTGATTCGTGAACTTAGATATCTTTAGGGACTACAGTAATACCCCGCTTAACGCGTTTTCGCTTAGCGCGATTTCACGTATACGCGGTGCCTCGCCAGAACCGAACTTTCACTTAACGCGGGTTTTTCCCACTTATACGCTCAGAGTGTCCGGCTCCAGACGCTATTTTTAGATTCGCCCCACCCGCCACCCTGCCTGATTGCCTGCCTGTTTTAGCTCATAAAATTCATACAAATTACCAGGCCAGAATATAATTTACATTGCTGGAATTCTTACAATATGATGATCATTTTGAATATAAACATCATAGATTTTGCATTAGACATACAAATTTTAGATATAATGTTTACTCTGAGTAAATATGTTATCTTTTGTGCAAAATATATGACTTTTATATTCAAAATATTCCTGGTCTTACAAGGAATCCAGCAATGTCAATTATATTATCCTAACTTTAGTTTGAGGTATTATTTATTACTAAAAAGGTAAATATTCTGGTTTTCCCACACATCTGGTCGGGAGGGACCAACCGACCATCTGTTACGGTGTGAAGAATATTTTTTTTTTTTTATTAACTGAAGATATTTGTTTTAGCTCATAAAATTCATACAAATTACCCGGTCAGAATATAATTTACGTTGCTGGAATTCTTACAATTTGATGATCATTTTGAATATAAACATCATAGATTTTGCATTAGACATACAAATTTTAGATATAATGTTTACTCTGAGTAAATATATTTATCTTTTGTGCAAAATAACGCGATGTTTTATATTAAAATAATCATATAAAAATTCAACATTATAAATATATTCTGATTACATTGACTAAAAAAAGTAACAGATGGTCGATCGAGTCTCCCACCAACCGTCCCAGAGGTGGGAAAACCAGCTTTTGTAATAAAATAGAGACATTGCTGGATTCCTTGTAAATGTTTGAATATAAATGACATATATTTTGCAGAAACATAAATTACCAGAGGAAAAATATGTTTATTCAAAATATAAAATTCAGCATAATTTTATGAGCTAAACAAGCAGTCAGGCAGTGGCGGTGAAGAAAATGGTCACTACATGTGGAAAAAATCCGGATTGTTCAAGACACTTAGCTGGAAGGATGAAGCCGCGTTAAACGATGGCTATATATATATATATACGACCGTCGGGACATACAACCGTGGCAGTCGTGACCAAAAATTTTTTCAAATGACACTTTCATTTTCTATACCGAAACGTTTCTGTCCCGGGCGAGAGCGTGGTGCGGCTGGGTCGCCGCGTGGGTACACTCACTCAGTGGAGCGCTTAGTTGGTGTTTGGCTATCGTATCCTATACTGATCGGCTGTGTACCTACGTTATTATCGTATATAATTGACTTTATAATGACTGGAAAGCGTAAAAGTGAGAGTGCTGGTGGTTCTCCAAAGAAAAGGAGACCAGCAATTACTTTTGAGATGAAAATGATGACAATAACTCAGCATGAGAATGGAAAGACTGTAGCAACAATCTCACACGACCTAGGTTTCTGACACTCGACCATATCCACTATTCTGAAGGACAAGGAATGTATTCGTGATGTAGTGAAAGGAACAACACCTATGAAGGGAACTATAATTTTGAAGAAAAGACAAGGTCCTTTTCACGATATGGAAAAATTATTGGTGATATCGATAGAAGACCAGATACAGAAGCATGTATACCCTTAAGCCTTCTAACTATACAGGCTAAAGCAAGAAGCCTGTTCCAAAGCCTGAAGGAGATGAATGTGATCAAACCTTTACAGGAAGTCATGGGTGGTTTGATAGATTTAAAAAACGCTACAGTCTACACAATGTTAAGGTGAGTGGAGAGGCAGCTAGTGCCGATGTTGGTGCTGCCGAAGCATTTAAGGAGGAGTTAGATGAAGTGATTGTGGAAGGGAATTATTTGCCTGAGCAAATATTCAATGTGGATGAGACTGGATTATTGTGGAAGTGCATGCCTGAGCTGACATACATCCACAAAGAGGCGAAAACAATGCCCGGATTCAAGGCATTCAAGGACAGAATTACACTTCTGTTGGGGGGGAATGTTGCTGGTTTCAAACTAAAGCCCTTCATGATCTATCATTCAGAGAACCCCAGGGCTTATAAACATGTCAGCAAGCACACACTGCCAGTGTTTTATCTCAGTAATAAGAGAGCCTGGATGACCCTAGTACTGTTTGAGGATTGGTTCATGACTTGTTTCATTCCACGAGCCAAGGAGTATTGTCTGCAACAACGGATTCCATTCAAGATTTTGCTGATATTGGATAATGCTCCGGGACACCCACCACACCTGGAAGACATGCACCCTGATTTTAAGGTAGTCTACATTCCACCTAAAACTACCTCTATCATCCAACCCATGGATGATGGTGCTATTGCTGCCTTTAAAGCGTATTATTTACGCACGACTTCGCTCAGGCTGTTGCTGCTACTGAAGGTGAGAAAACGCTCAGAGAGTTTTGGAAGGAGTACAACGTTTTGTCATTTATAAAGAACATTAGTGCAGCATGGGATCAGGTTACAAAACATTGCATGAATGGAGTATGGAAGAAAATCCTGAAAGGATATGTGAACAGTTTCAAAGGATTTAATGAAAATGAAGTTATTTCGGATATTAGTAACAAGATAGTGGAGTTAGAAATTGATACTGAAGATGTTGGACAGTTGGTTGAAAGTGTAACAGAAGAGCTCAGTAACGAGGATCTTATTGAACTAGATGCACAGAAAATTGCAGAGGAAGAAGAGAGACAAAATGTAGAAGAAGAACCTGCACCCCCCCCCCCAAAAAAGTTTTCAGTGAAACATATGGCAGAGGCATTTGCTTCAATTAATAAAGGAATGCAAATGTTTGATAGCATGGATCAAAATTATGAGCGTTACGCCAAAGTTGACAGAATGGCCCAAGAATCACTAGCTTGCTACAGGGAGATTTATAATGAAAAGAAAAAGCAAACTGTGCAGTCTAAATTGGACATCTATTTCAAGAAGTCCCCCAGTGCTGTCTCCTCACGTCCCACCAGTGCTGCCTCTTCACTCCCTCAAGATGATCCAATACCTTCAACCAGCAAGTTTCCACAGCACATACACCTGTCTGAAGAAAGCGACATTGATGACCCACCCAGCCCTGTCTCCTCTTCTGCTTCTTCCAATTAATATAGTCTCCATGAATCCTGTAAATAGAAAATTATGGTGGCCCTGTGTGCATTCAGCTGACTACATTTAAGGTAAGTGCTCCGTCACACTGTATCCATTCCTCATTATTTATTACATTTACTGTGCTCTATCCATTCCTCACTATTTCTTACGTTTAGTGTACTGTATTTCATTGTAGATTTTTAATTTTTGTTTTTATTTTTTTATTTTTTTTCTATGTCGGACTTACGACCATGTCGGACTTACGACCTGGATTTGGGTCCCTAACCCCGTCGTAAGTCGGGGAGCACCTCAGCCTTCATAGAGTAAGGACGTGTAGTGGACGTCTCCCCTACAACTGCTATCCGCATTCCGATGCGCTACCGTATCCTAGCAACCAAGCGAGCGACGACAGCAGATGGTACGGTAACTTAGCAACGAAACTAGTGACCGGCGACTTTCTCGGGTTTTCCCAACATGACTCATAGAGGACTCGCGTCTGCTGGGTATATAAGCTCTGTCTCTCCATTGAGATTCATTCTGCCCATCTTCCTGAACAAGCAACACCTCCTCCAGCAAGCTCCACGCTGTCAGCATTCATTCAACCAGGAGGCCAGCAACAGGCAACATCTTCTCTAACGAAGCTCCTGCACATCTACCTCCTGCAACACGCTACTCACCGAACGTCTCTACTGAGCAGCCCCTCACCACACGGCACCTCCAGCACCAGACTGTCTATCATATAACTTATATTATACAAGAAAACCACCTTAGAGTTTCCATCCATCCTGAGTGCTAGACAACGTTATAACACGAATTCCTATAGACGTGTGTAGTCGGCGCTGCCCGCTAACGCGGCCGTGGTCTCTTGACCATGGAGACAGCTGTCAGCCCGGTCTGTCGGGCTCTCCCCTTCCCCATCTCCTCCTTCCCATCTGGATTTATCAACAACCTTACACCAACAGTACAGTGCAAAGATTGACGATTAACCCACAAGTGATATACAAAAGTGGCAATTTCAACTAGAAGGAAAAGCTCAAAAACACAGCAATACTGATTGTGGCTGGATCTGACCTAACTTGACCTGACCTCACGGCTTCACCTGACTTAACCTGAAGGATGGAGCACACCTGCATTGCCCCAACCTATTGTCCTGGCCACACACCTGCCCAACCGCATCCAGCCCATACGAGCACGAACTGATTGCTACAAGAACAGCCCAGTCCCAACCATTGTAAAAATTATCAACACCTAATTATTATGTCATATTTGTATCACTTATGTTACTTGTACATCATTTATAAATCAAGAGACCCATTCCCCAATTATGTAATTGTATATTTTCAGCCTTCCGGCTGCCATGCTCTTTCAATAAACCGTTAAATTATTATTATTATTATTATTATATATATATATATATATATATATATATATATATATATATATATATATATATATATATATATATATATATATATATATATATATATATATATATATATATATATATATATTAGGGGGCAGGGAAAAAACACTTTTATTTGAGTTGCAGGCTGCACTTTTCAGGCATCGTTTGTATGGCTGTAACAAACACCTGTGCAAAATTTCATGCCATTTCATGCATACTTACCCTGCCGCATCGCGAACGACTTTTTGTCAACTTTTAGTGTATACCAAAAATTAGGTGTCATTTAATGTTTTCCAGGATAATGATAAATTTTACATGGGTGACATCGATTTAATTCACATGTTATTTTACAGGTACACCGTATAGAAAATCATTACAAGTTCATATTGAAATTCTTTTTTGTGCGGAACCTTGGCATCATTTTCCTAGACAATAATCTTTGCCTAATATATCCATCTCTCGATTCGTATCCCGTCACTTCAGTGCAAGCTTCAGTCATCACTTTTATGCCTCTCTCGACCGCCTGAGTGCTGTTTGGCCACTTGGGCACCACTAATGGTGTCTCAAGAATGTCATTAACCTGTAGATTTGACAGAGAAGCAATGTAAGGAGGCTCAGTCTTGAGTTCATTCCTCCAGTTAATCATGGAATGATAGTTTTTTGCTTGCCACTTTAGTTTCGGAGTCACCACCTTTCTCATGTTGACTACAGGAGGCACATCCTCATTCCCATCTCCATCTTTACCCTCCTCATCAGTATAGTTTAACAAATTCTCGTCAACAGCAGCATCAGAATCTTCCTCCTCCTCTTCAGATCTGCCAGTGCATTCTTCCTTTTGCTGATTCTCCTCTCTAATTTTTCTTATCATTGAGACAGCTTTTTCTCTAACAGTCATGTCCTCATCTGCACACATACCAAGAAGAAGTTGATCTGTGTGGGCGAAGTATGCATTTCTCTGGACAGCCTTCTTCACTATCGTCTCCTCCTCACTATTCAGGTGTTTCATATATAGCAGGGACTGGAATACGTTCCTTGAGCCGTGTGTTACGTAAGGGTGTATCTTGATGTAAAACCACATTGGAGCACTGAACTTTATTATTGTAATGACAATTCTTTTCAACTCATGGCTGGGTCTTGATGTTGCTACATACAGCCTGAGGATTTTACTCCATAAGGTGCTCCACCTTGACACACAGGGAGGACCTGGCTCAATAGCAGCCAAGTCATCTTCAACAGCACCTGTGATAACTCCTTTACAAATCCTATACAGGTATTTCTGATCCCAGGACAGATCTTTCTCCACTTCATCATTAAACACAGGGAAATCAGGGAAACTGACTGGCTGGAAGGCGACAACTGGAAGCTCAGACAAAGATTCCTTGATCTGCTTTCCAATGGGACCACGCCAATGCTCAGGACCACTTGGTTTACCATCATAGTGATAAAAAACTGCGCGGAAAGGCAGCTCATTTCCGTGAAGCTGACATATGAAATAATGGAGTGGGTGACCAAGTAACATTTCAAGATGATGAATGACTCCATTTTCTGATCCTACATTTACATTGGTTCCATCACAACCAACACACACAATGGGCTGCTGGGTTAGATTTTTCTCCACCAGAAACTCGTGAATAGTTTTGGCAATCTGCTTTCCGTGTCCAGTCTTGGGAGTCACATGTGTGAGATATTCATTGCCAGGCTCAACCATGATGACATAATGATCTTTCACCATCATCCTCGAACTCCATTTCTCGGTCTTCTCATTCTTTATCATCACACGAGTGGCGGTCTTCTTACCATCAAAATAGAGTGACGTCAAATTATCTAAACTAGCCATCTCAATTTCTTGCCTCTTAAATCGGTATTTTTGTCTCGCATCCCGCAGCTTATGTGGTCCAATAACCTGACTCTTGTCATCCTTTGTGATAATGCCATAGTCAGTTAAGGTGGCAGTAGCAATGGCAACTCCAGCATAATCACTAATCAAGTATCGGTCACAAGCGGCAGCCAGTGTAGGGAGTCTTGTCCGGTTCTGTGAACTGGTGTCTGTCAGAGGTAAATTTAAAAATTTCAGTAGAAAATGCGGCAGACTAAACCTCGACATATCAGCTTCAAATTTGGCATGGAGTCTTAGATATGTATAAGGAACAATGCCTGAAGAGTGCAGCTTTGAGCAAAATTTCACTGCCCCCTAATATATATACAGGTAGTTCTGCTATAACGCGATAATTGTGTTCTTGTAAAATATCGTGTTATAGAAAATCGCGTGATAGAAATAACAGGGCTTATGGAGAAAATAGGGTTAGGTGCAGATTACTCGAAATAGAAAAAATTTAGTAGTTAGCCTAACACAAAGGATAGCACAGTCTAAATAAATGTTACATTCATATCTAATAATGAAATCATACAGTAAATGTAACACTTTACTTGATGGGGGAGAAGGGTGATTTTGAGGTTGATAAAATCGAGCTTCTCTTCAAGTGTTATATCCTTTCTTTTACGATCATCACCGGGAATTCTATCACCAGAACGCTTCTTGTTGATATTCTTCTTTACTATATTCACAGTTAATACAGTGGGGTATGCTATAACGAACGGATTCTACTACGAATATTCCTATAACGAACGGTTTTACCTATAAAATTGAGAATGCTATAACGAACGAAACTCCTACAACGAACATTATTTAATTTTTTTTTTTCTAATTTATTGTTTTTTTATTACAAATATTAATGATATTCTTTATTTCAGGGGTTTAGATGCATCTTTATGCACTTTTTTACAATTTTTTCAATTTTATATTATATTTTTCAGTGTTAAGTGGTTGTATTTGGGGGCCTGGAACGGATTAATCCTATAACGAACGAATGCTATAACGAACAAGGTTCTAGAACCAATTAGATTCGTTATAGCATACCCCACTGTACCACAAAATTGGAGAAATAGTAAGCAAAAATCGCGTTATAGCAAACAAGCGTTCGCGTTATACAAATATCGTTCCTAATTCATAAATCGCGTTAGAGCAAATTCGCGTTATCAAAACACGCGTTATAGCAGAATCACTGTATATATATATATATATATATATATATATATATATATATATATATATATATATATATATATATATATATATATATATATATATATATATATATATATATATATATATATATATATATATATATATATATATATATATATATATATATATATATACAGTTGTACCCCACTTAACGCGGTCAATTGAACCCAGAGGGTCCCGCGTTAAGTGAAAACCGCGTTAAGTGAATAACAGAACATATGGGATTAATTCCAATAGAACCCAGCCCGACCCCCAAACTCCACTTTTTGACGACAAATAACTATGTTGTAGTAAAAATTCTATCTTAACTTTATGGTGGCATGAAAAACAAGTAATATAGAAGAGGTTAGGTTAGGAAAGATAAAGGTTAACATAGGAAAAATAAAGAATAGGTTAAAAAACGAAAAGTTTTAAGGAACACTCACGGTAGTAGAAGAGATGGGTCGGCATACGGGGATGGAGGCTGGTTCCGAGGCAGAGGGCAGATTACTGCCCCTCAGGTGAATCACCATTACTAGGTGAATCAATATCACTGTCACTTACAGTTGTCATGGCTTCCCTGACAAATCCCTCAAAATCACCTTCACTATCACTGCCTTGGGCTGGCTGTGGTGGGTTGCGGGCGAAGAACTCGGTTATGCTTTGCTGACGGCTGGCTTTGATGTTGTCGTGATACACCTTGATGTACGGCTCCATAGCCTGCACCAGTCGGTTATGGAAGACGTCATGGCGTTCATCGTCAGTGTCGCGGGAAACGATGGACTTAATTTTTTCTGTTAACTCTATGACACACTTAATATCACTATGACTTAAACTAGGTTCTTCGGAGAATGACGCACCTTCTTCCTCCTCTTCACTGGCGGGTTCTTCTTCCAACATCTCGTCGGCAGTCACTTCAGGATCTCTGATCACCTCCATGATGTCTTCGTTGGTGGTCTCGGAGAAGCCTTCAGCTGTAACAGTCTGCGCAGCTTCTCTGGCAAGGTCCACTGCTACTGCAACAGTCTGAACCTGACCAGTAACAGAGTGACTCCTCCTCTCACCTGGTATGCCATGCAACACATGTCTCCATGCGTGACGAATCGTAGCAGTAGACAGCAGATCCCATGCCTCCACCAAGAAGTCTACAGCTTGTTTGACGTTAAACTTCTTCCAAAATTGTTTGACGAGAAGTTCTTGAGTCGCCGCCTCTTGTTCCTTGTCCTCGTCGCTTTTACTCTCGCTGTCGGTGTCACCCAGCTTACGCAACTCATCCTTGGTGTTGGTAGAGTCGTTCAGGAGCTTGAATTTCTTTGCCGAGTATGCAGCTTTAACGTTGCAGATTAACTCCTGGTCCATGGGCTGGATTAATGACGTGGTGTTGGGAGGAAGGAAGACCACTTTTACGTTGGGGTGACGATCCATTAGTAGGGGCGAGTGTCCAGGTGCGTTGTCAAGGAGCAACAAAATGTTGAATGGAACATTCTGTTGCTCGCAGAATTTCTGCACGTCAGGAACAAAAAAGTTGTCAAACCAGAAGAGGGACAGAGAAGAGGACATCCACGCCTTACGTGCGGTTAGCCAGTGGACATTAAGCTTGTTCATGTCCATATTCTTGTAGGCGTGCGGCTTGCGGGCTTTGTGAATCACCGATAACTTTGGTTTACAGGTACCGGAGGCATTGGTGGTAAACAGGACGGTGATGCGTTCCTTCTGCATCTTCCGGCCCCTTACCTTGCTCGCAGACTGGACAACGAAGGTCTTGGAAGGTAACTTTTTCCAGAAAAGACCAGATTCGTCCATGTTAAACACCTGGTCGTCAGTGTACTGTCCTTCCTCCATAATCTCACGTAAAAACGGAGGAAAATCTCTAGCCGCCGCACGGTCAGCACTCGCTTCCTCACCAACAATGCTGATGTTGGTGACCTTGTTCCTCCTCTTAAACCTATGCAGCCAACCATGGGAAGCATTGAAGGGTTTGGGCTCTGCAATTCCCATTTTACGTGTCACTGCTGCGTATAGCTCACGTGCGTACTCCTGCACTGAGCGCGTGTCCACCGCCATGTTGCGTCGCGCCTGACGCACCAAATAACTCACCAGCAAAGTTTCCACTTTTGCCAGCACCCTGTTCTGGCAATACCTGATAGCTGAAGCACCTGCAGACTTTGTGAGCTTCATGTGCTCCTTTATCTTGGCTGCATCCTTCTTGATCGTACGAATCGTAGATTCGTTGACGCCATGCTGGCGCGCGAGATCAACTTGGCGTCTTCCTTTCTCCAAATCTTGAACAATTTGGTACTTCAGCTCGTAGCTTAATGAACGTCGTGTCTTCTTTGGTTTAGTGCCGCTGGGTCCAGGTAAGGAAAGGTTTCTCTCTGGGGGTGGTGGTCCGGCGGAAGCCATTTTACGGAACAATGGATGCGCGTTAACCCGGCGTGGCCTTGAGGGATGAAACTGCCGCGGCTAGGTCAAGCGTCGTCTCTCCTCCCTCCCTCCCTCCCCGGGGTAGTCACGTCATAATACTTTAAGCCAATTACAGCTAGCAGCAGAGGGGGGTAGGGCTGCATGGCCAATCACAGTCCGAGACGTCATATGACGTCAGTGATAACGCAACAAAGACACACACTGCGCAACCTTACCGCGCCGCTTGCCCAAGCGGAGGGAGGAGGAGGGAGAGGCAGGCAGGCAGGCAGGAGGGCGGGCGGGCGGGTGGCGCGTGGTCAAAATCTAAAAATAGCATCCGAGCCGGACACTCACCGCGTTGCTGTGGAAAAATCCGCGTTAAGTGAAAGTTCAGCTTTGGCAAGGCACCGTGTATATGCGAAAACGCGTTAAGTGAAAGCGCGTTAAGCGGGGTAATACTGTATATAGTATATATAATATATATATATATATAATATATATATATATAATATATATATATATATATAATATATATATATATATATAATATATATATAGTATATATAATATATATATATATATATATATATAATATATATATATATAATATATATATATATATATATATATATATATATATATATATATATATATATATATATATATATATATACAGTCTGCTTGATTGCGTCCGGCCGAACAGCGTCGATCGCATATACTTTACGTCGTGACCCCCATAAATATATATATATATATATCGGTGGCCTGCTGGACACCACTCCACGATCCCTAGCGGAGACACGATGATCCTCCCCATACTGGTCAGATATTATGTGTTAAAGGAATATACTTCTTGATTAGGCTTTTTAAACATTTGCCTCCAGGTGTAATGTTAACCTACATCTATTGAGGATAAAATCTTTCACCTACAAATTGACAATAACACATTTGCTGTAATCAGACATATCTAGTTGCCTCAACAATTGCAACTCCAGTTGCAATTGGGATTCTAATTCAAATTCTGTCATTACTACGAAATAAAGAGTATCTGGTGTACTGCACTCTAAGATTAAGAAAATGGTCGACTCAGGCGTCCAGTGAGAGAGAAAACGGACCCTATGACGGGGCACTCAAATAAGAGTCATGGCTACACGTGTTGTGGACTACCCACTTTACATTATCCTTTTCATCACTTGTAATAAACCTAGCCATGCCTATGTGTGTTTATGATATTTACCATAACATTATATACTGTATATATATTAAGTGGGTTCAAATGGTTGTAAAATGAGGAAATCTTGGGGTTGGGTGCCTGGAGCCCCCATTAGAATAAATCCGATAGGTTTATGTAATTTGGACAACGTCCATTTCCAGTTAACATCACGTTTCCAGAAACGTATCTAGGGCGTTAACGGCGCATGACTGTATAGTATAACCTCATTAACCCACTTTCGGATTAACTCAGTCGAACCCTAATATTTTTTTTTTTTTTTTTTTTTTCTTTAAGGGTTACACTGGGCACAGGTCACTGACCCTTGAGGGGCCTGGGGGCGATAATGTAATAATAATAATAATAATAATAATGATAATAATAATAATAATAATAATAGTAATAAAGAACCATAGAGAAATGCAAAAATTAAAAAAAAATCAAGAGTGAGAAACATTGTACCTGTATGTATGTTGTGTTGTCAATAGTTAGAGAAACAATTGAGACCCTGCAATTGTGTGCAAATGAGGCAGAAAGTCAGATCAGCAACCTGGGACTTGGTCACAATTTTTGTGATGACATATGTTCTTTGACTTTTCCATTTTTTATTCATGGTATCTGTGCTGGTTCATATATATTTACTAAAGTGGTTAATGTTTTAAAGCAAATTCTATTGAAATGTGAATGGCAAATGAACAAAAATGAATAGAGGGACTTAAATGAGGTACGTTAGGGAAAGGTACTTTGAAAATGTGTTTTATTTCCGTAGACTTAATGTAATATTAACCAACCTTTTGGATTATCCGTCGGTCCATTCCCCCCATATGTGGGCGGTTGATCGAGGTTTTAATGTGTAGAGGAGGAGAAGGGAGAAGAGAAGGAAGTGGGGCTGGAGAAAATCGCATTTCAGGGGACCCATGCACTGCGTTATACTTTATATTTTCAGTATGTTAACTAAATTTCAGAATGACCAATAATTTTAATGTAAAAATGCAAAAATATTTAAGACATCAACAAAATCGATGTTCACTCCACTGTCAACAAAGCCAAACTGACGTCTGGTGACTGAGTCAAGCGGCTGATGGGCGCTTAAAAACTAGTTCCCTGTACTGCATATATTATTAATATGTTAACTAAATTTCAAAATGACTAATAATTTTAATATAAAAAATGCAAAAATATTAAAAGAAACAACTTTCTTGATATTTACTCCACTGAAAACATATGTAAGTCTGGACTTTCCCTACTTTATACTATTCTTCAGATTTATTCATATACTTATTTCAAATATTTATTCTCTTCAACAAGTATCCTGTTTTATATTTCTCTTTAATAAGTATCATGTTTTAGTTATAGTTATTATTCTTCAATACTTGTATACTGTA